>NC_088983.1:32427118-32758474 GCF_963932015.1 Anas acuta
CTCTCTTTTTACAGTCTACATGCCTAATCTAATCTGTCACTAGCCTTTTGAAAACAATGAAGTCCCATTATGTAGGCCTCTTAGTTGACAATACCTGTGTAATAACTGTGAGCAGTTCTCAAAAGATGAAAAATTGGAATTACTTTAACACTCCAACAATTTCATGTGTGATGTCTGGATGGAAAGATTGGTATATAATGTTTTCTGAGTTATTCTGTGCTTATGCATTTTTCCTGGCTTGCTTGTTCCCCAGTACAGCAGCAAATTACTATACATATATATATATAGTAATATAGAGAGATATATATTACTATATATCTCTCATCTCTATATAGATATTTGTATATATTTTCATCCATTTTTACACAAGTTCTGTTGTGTTTTGAACACATAGGATACAGAAGGGAATCTTAATCCAGATTCAGAATCATGATGCTTTTAACGTATTTCTGAATAAAAATTACTTGTCTAGATTTTGAGGCTTCTAGGAATTTGATGTTGATGCTTTTCTTTGTCAGAGGTTAGGGGGATTCATTTGTTTGAAGTACAGGTGAAGATGGTAAACTCATACCTACTGGAATTCTACCTAGAAACAGCAAAGGATTTTAAACTTAAGGCACAAGATATTAAAAATCATTATAGCTGTCTTCTGTTCCTTCAAAATATGAAATGACTAACTCAGCACAAACTTTAGGCATTGCATGTTAATGTTCTGTGGGATTACATGCAGACCATCCCATCTAAGAACAGCTCTAAAGTCCCATGGAAGTATGGTAACGCAGTACATTCTGGTTAACAATTTATTGCTATTAGGGTTACAGAATTTTAGCCTCAAGAATATTTTCTTCTCTATACAGATTTCTTTAAAACATTTTCAGTAGCCAAATTTCTAATTTAATATGCAACTACAATGGAATATTGGTAGGAAATAGCTGCCTGCAAGCTAGGATAAAAGTATGTCAACTTTGGGATATGTGAGAAGTAATCTGGCTAAACTACTCCCGAGAAAGGCATTCTGTACAGCTCTTAGATTTCTTGTGATTGAAAGATCACTTTTTTTTTTTTTTTCTAGACTAGGAAGCTGCAGCTGAATATAGTTCACTGAATTCCTGCTCTGTTATACTTTTTTTTTTTTTTTTTTTCTCAAATTAACTTGTCTTTCAGGAACTAAAGCAAAACATTTATTTTTCTATAGCGCTGTTGTGGAGAGGAAACCAGAAACTAAAGGCACTGGAATCAGCAAAGACACATCTAGAGAAAGTGGAGAAGGTAGAGAATGGAGCTGCAGACTCTACAGGAGGCTCTGAAAGTGGAAATTCAGGTTCACCAGGTAATTTGTATTCTTTCTTGCTTTATATTTTTAATTAATAGCAATGTTATTATTACAGATACTATTACAACTAATGGTGGTATTGAGTAATACCATTACAACTATAGAAGTAATTGTCTTACAAGCTTGGAATTGCTTTAGAATTTCATACTCACTGTATTTTGACCCTACCACCTGTTGTTTTGTCAAATGTGAAAAAATCTACATATCAGGCTGTGGGTGGGGATTTTTTTGGATATTTTGTAGAAGTGATGAAAAACAGTCTGAAAACTCTGTGTTCAGTAACTTGTGTCTGGAAGGGTTTTCTGATGTTCTAAAGCCAACTTCAGTGTTAAGTTGGAATGAGAAAAATATGTTGGAGGAACTTCCAAGCAAAGGTAAGAGGATGTGCATATTAATTCAAACAAGTATTGAGACAAAATTGTTATAAACAGAGTAGCTGCTGTCTAAAATATTGAATTTATCAGCGAAGCCTTTTTGAAAGACATTTCTCAAGTATTTCTTCTGGACAGCTGAAACTGAAAACTGTTGCACAATGGATAAAAGAAATTTACAATGAGTTATGCTGATCGGTTTTGCAAATTTTGTAAAATGTTTCCAAGTTACCTAGAACACTTGTTTAGACAAGTCATCAGATGACTTGTTCAGTAGTTTTTGCAATGATGAGCGTAGTGCAAGAACGTGAGTGGGTGGGTTAGTAAAATGAAATTTCATCTGCTTTAATAAAGATACAACTTTCAGCTGAGGAGAAAAATGATAAAAAGCTATGGATGAATTTCCAGAACTACAGACAATATTTTGCTCTCCTCAAACTCCGAGACCCTTGCCTTCAAAACTTCAGTGAAGCTTTGTTATTAGGGTAATAAAACTCAGAAATTACACATGGCATTACTGCAGGCATTAAAATGTTTAAGGTTAGTAAGTACTTTAATGTTATCTGCTATGTGGTGATCAGAACACTAGAAATACTTGTATTCATATAACAGAATTTACCAGTTTTGTATCTATATTTCTCTTTACTCATAAACTAACCAAAATTTTGAGGCAACAATTTTTAATATTAAAAATCTTCAAATGAAATGTTTGAGTTGTACTGTATACATTTCAATTTTTTATTATCGTTATCTTACCTTATCTTTACATTTTAATTCTTTCAACTAGAAATATAATATATCCTTTCTTTTGACAGTGCCCCAGGATTTCTGGACAATTGTCTCACTTGTCATCATCTACCTATTTTTTTTTCCAAGGACTTTTTTTATTTTAAAGCTTGCTAAGACTCATACAGTTATATTTTGTCCTCCTTTTGTACCTGGTGGACAGGTGTCTGTGATGAAGTTCAGCTTTTCACAGTGTGAGCAGAGCCTCCTAACTTCCTGATGCAGCATGTCACTTGTCATAACTGCGTATGTAGCTGTAGACAGTGATGCTCAGTATGATTGAAATTTGTTCGTAGAATAGCTCTTTATTTCCTGCCTATTCCAGTTCACCTTCAGAACTCTGTCAGAAGCTTTGATGCTGCCTGTTTGGCAGAGTGTATCTTAAATTACTACCAGTGAGGACCCAAAGAAGGTGTTTAGCTGTTTAGGAGAAGATGCTTCTTTGTTCCGTTTCGATGATTGAAGGTTCCTCTATAAGTGATGTCTGACCAGGTCACTTACTATATTGAAGTACAATTTAAATATTAAAATTCTTTCATAGCCAAGGTATATTGCTTGTCCTGAGAAGAGATGCATCAACTCTAGCAGAACTCTATTCTGCTACTGTGTTGACTTGAGTGAGATTATTTTGAAGCAGTCTGCTCTTCATAGTTTTTGATCACAAGAGGTGTGAAAGGCGCTCTATTTAGCTATTCTCTCAGGAGGGTTGGGCTTCATGGATGACTCTTCGAGCTGATGGGTGGAAAGAACCAAAAGCATCCTTTCTCTTTTCATTTATTAGCAAAAAGAACAGAGTATCTTAACTTTAGCAAACATTTTTCTTATTGGATGATGCCGTATTACATCATCCATAAATTTAGCAATACATTATGAACAATTTACGGCCACTGAGTATGTTTTCCTGTGATTGAGTCTCTACAAGAACTTTGTATGTGTCAAGACAAACTGATCTGTTTTTTGGCAAACTCTGATGTGGCAGAAAGAACCGAGGAAAAGTGAGCTAAGAACGTCAGTGCAAGGCTAACACAGCACCTCCACATCCCATGATACTGAATGATGAACCAATAATATTCAGTGTAGATAAATGCCAAGAGATGCGCCTGGGAAAAACTGCCCATCTTGCATCTGTAAGAGCAGACTGAATTAGCACTGAGCAAGCAGTTCTTGTGGTACAGAGTGCTTGAATGTTGCATGCAGTTTTAATCCCTCTTTCTCCCAGTGATGGAGAACTGGAGAAGTACAGGGAAGTGTGCCAAGAGTGAACAAAACAATGGAATGACTTGTGCTTGAGGAGACTTTCAATCTGAAAGAGATGACTTACCAGGAATGAAACGTGGAAAAATGTGGTATGAAGAAGATGAATAGAGCAACAGTCAAGAATGGCTCTCCATAATTTCGTTTGACCCTCATGCACACGGTAATAGGAGGCAGATTCAAAAGAAAAAGGAGGTCCCTTTACCCAGGAGTACTACAGTAACTTTGGAACATATTGTTACAGAATTTGGAGTGTTCTCTTGAGTTCAAAAAGTAATTAAGGCAGAATAATGGAAGAAAATTTTGTTACTAGCTATTGAGCCTAAGATACCATCTCTGAAGACATCCAAGATCTAAATTTCTAAAAGATGCAAAATACACTTTTGCAGTACTCCTACTGATGGTCATGTTTGCTATTGGCTGGTACTAGAAAGATGTTAGAGCAGGTAAACCTGCGGTCTGGCTCAGACTTGCTCCCCTGTTATGCTTTTTCGATTAATGCCACTTTTAGAATGTGAAATGAAATAAACTTTTAAAAATCATTGACAAAGTGAATTCTCGGAGCCCCATCAATGCAGGTAGAATTAAATGCTCTTCTTGTTTGTTCTTTCTGTTCCTCACTCCTTTTCCTGATTTTGATGAGTCAATGGAGAAGAAAGTACAGACTTTGCTGTGTTTTTTCCTCATGTGCCAAGAACAACGTAATGTGACGAGACTTGGCTGTAACCAGAAAAGAAATTTGGGGGTGGTGGTGGTTTGTTGCCCCTTCATTGTGGGCTCTTGTTTTCTTTCGTGACAGCGTGATAACTTCCCTGCTTATCAATAGGCAGCATCTTCCTGCAGCTGCCTGAAGGAAATGAAGGAGGAAGAATAGTGAATGGTAGCCATCTGTCTGCTTTCCCTTGGATGTGGAGGGCATCTCTTCTGCAATGATCTCAATCTCTGACTGAAGGAGGAAAGCGGCAGAGATACTTCTGAACATGGGTCTTCCATGTGGTACCAGCCAAGCCAACACACAGGCGTTCCCTTAGTACTTGAGACGTTCTGTGCTTGAGTGCACAAACAGCTTTTGTATTTGCAGTGATTCTCTGTGATTTGTGTTGCTTGTGGCTGCAGGCAAAGGAGGCTGCAGTTCTACAGGAGGCATTGCTGTTAGACTAGCTTACCCAGCTGCTTTAAATTGTCCTAAAAAAATATCACTTGTTCAAGTGTTTAGGAGAGGGAACAAAAAGTGGTGGATTAGAGTGATAGTTTTACTATATTAATAAGAATAGGTTTGGAAATTATATATATTGAATTCCTCATGGATTATGCCTAGCTATTGAATGCTATGAAATGTGTATTTTTTTAAAGTTCTCCAAAACTGTTGATTTTTAAGCTGTTCAGTGTGATCCTTAATGAAAATTTTCATTTTATCATTGCATCTCTTTCTTTCTAGAAACTGGTTGCCCAAATGAAGCAAGATCCGCAGGTAACTATTTCTTTTTGTATTGTATTATTTACCATAAAAAATACAGAGAATCACAGTGCATGGGAATTTTAGATATTTCATCATCGTGTTCTTCCATGCTAACACAGTTTTTAGAAGAAAGCTATTATGAGCAAGTCTTTAAGCAATGACTGGATTGTTCTTTTAAAAGAAAAACAAAAAATCCCTGCAGATAAATCAACTAAACAAAAAAATCTCACCAACACTCTTGGAGCCTTTTGTCTCATTTTTAGAAGTTTAAATCAAGGGGCTCTTGCAGGCTGTGGTACAAGTGTTAAGTAAGTTTCTGGTTCTTCTAGAAGTTTTTCTTTACAAAAACTGCCACTCATTTTTTTATTGTCTGAATTATAAAAGGAGAGGATCCTCTTTCCAATAAATTTTGTCCAAATGAAGAATAGAATATTCAGGTTGAATACAGTCTTAGATATCCAACTTCAGCACTGTGATGTCTCAAGAGTGGATACCAGGCCTTGTGGTGTTCCAGAGCTACTGAAGTTGGATAACTAGATTCCTTGTGTAGGCAACAGAAGTCAGCTCTTTCCCAGTGACAGGGTAAAGAGACTTGCTTGAATTGCACAGCAATTAAGCACTCTAGTTATCTGAATGGGGAGTTACGTGGAGTTAGTCTAACCAGTGTGAAATGTTGAGTACAGGGATAAAGAAAAGCAGCTCACTTCAGGTTTGCTATTAAGTGCTTCCATTCCCATACAACACTGAATGCGCTGTAATTTTCTGCGTACATATTTTCTGATCTCAGTGGAGTGGGAAGACAGCTTTTTGTAACTGTCAAGTACAGAAAGACCCCTGACAGAAGTGTTGAGGGAGGAGTAGGATAGTATTGGAAAATCTACTTGCCAGAACTTCCTTATTCTGAAGGGGTTTGGGAAAGGTCTGCTGCTCTTACTTGCTGGGCTAGTCTGCTAATGATTAGCCTGCAGAGTAATTTGCTTTCTGTTCGTGTCCATTGAAAGGCAGCTCAGGGCTGCAAAAAGCCATGCAAAGTTCATGAAGCCAGGAAGAATGAATCTGGTCCCTGATTCCAAGCTCTTAATAATCTGGGATAAAAAATGCATTAACTAGAATCCAGAGAAAGGGAGGATGACTGGTCAATATCTGGTTTTGCTAGGATTGTGTTTGTATTGGAGAGATCTATCCAGAGATAACTGAGCTGAGATTGGTACACATTTTGAAATTGTGGATAAATATAAAAATGGGGAAGTTGTCTTGAGCATGAAGTTCCTATAACAATATTAGTTTCATGTTCTAATATTTCTGTGTAACACAAGAAACCTACATCCTCTAGTGTAAAGAATTTACAACATAAATGATAGGGGGGAGTAATGCAGAGAAGTTTGCTTCCCTGTCACATTTCTTCAAAGCTTCACAGGCTTTAAACTGAGTGCAAATCTTTTTTAAATTTTATTTTTAGTAGAAAAGAAATAGTCCTGGTAAAAATTGTGTTCTCTCTGCATCTTTATAGTGATGTTTATTGCTTTTAAATCTTAAACTTAAAGTGCTATTGTAAGCAAAGTGCTGATATGAATGATGTGCTAAGGCAGATGTAATTCTCTTAAATATAGTCTAAGGCATAAAAATACATGGAAATGAAGACTTAGATATGTTAGCCTTCATTTGGCATGTGTAGCAGTTAAGATTTAATAGATATGGTTGCTGATGCTCAACACAGTCAAATGCATGATAACGTCTTTGCATAAGTAGCATAGGTGAGTGTGCTTTAGGGGACATACTGTTGCATTCAATATGATACAATTGCATTATATATTGACAAACATTTCTTGTTTAATTTGTAAACTTGATGGAATGTATAAATGTGCTTTATATTGTGGTGAGCACTAATGGATGTTCAATGAAATCTGAATTCCAAACTGAGTTGTCTCTCTGAGTGCTAGAAAGGTCCTCTGATGGTTTTTGCACTCAGTGACTAAAGCAAGGCTTTGTTGAGCCTCTTGAATTTTATTGGCTGTACATCCAGAGGTGCTGTATCTGTAGTATAATATGAAAAAAAAAAAAAACACCTTCCTGCTACTACTCTATGTTAACAAATGGAATATCTTTCTCACAGATATTTTTTCTTTCTAATCAGAATGCTGATTTGAAGAAACAGCTTCACGAACTTCAAGCCAAAATCACAGCTCTGAGTGAGAAACAGGTAGGGAGATGTATTTTTAACACACTTTTCTAAAGATGTATATTCTCCCAGCTTCCAAGAGTGCTGCTATTTTTTTTTAAGAGCAAAAATAAGTATGGGCAAAGACATTTGGGATTTATATTTGATTTCTCTCAACAAAAGATAGGATGAATTATTGCAAGTCTATCAAACAAGCAACTACTGTAATCAGTGGAAGCTATAACAACAAATTACCTAGCATCGAAACTAATGGTTTGTATTAAGGGAGCTGGGAAAATGAAATAATTTTGTCACTTCCTTTATTGTTATTTTGAAACTTATTCTAAACCAGAACATCCTGCTTTAGGCAGATCTTCAGATTCTGTTTTCATTGGTCCAGACTGTGCAATTCCAAATGAGTATGGTGGAATTTTTCTTTGTGTCAAGCCCAACTAACTACATGTTAGCTTAGGTACCTAAGAGATGAATTGGAGACTTGTTTCTTGTTTTTACCACGATAAATTGCGTTTTGATTGTCTTACATTTGCTATTTTGTAGGAATTCTCTTCAATAGGTCTTAAGTATTATTAATAATTATAACTGAATGATTTATAGAAACACTGTGGAACTGGATGATGCATCTTGTGGGTAACAGGAAGAAAAATATCAGAGACATCTGAAAACTTGTTCTCGTTTGTGTTTTTTAGCAAAACACAAAACTTTGTACACAGAAACCCTGAAAAACTTTAGAAGTCCCTGATTGTGTTGCTGTTGGGTCAGTAACTGAACCAAATTAAGTTAGTTGCTAGGGTCAGGAGCTTACACCTTTTGAAGATGGGGAACATTTTGAAATGTGTGCATTGGTGAGGATATAGTTACCCATCAGTGTCACATCTAGATACCTCCGTTCATCACTCATTATCTGTATCTGCTCTGAGAATTACCTTTTCCCAGACTGAAACAACTGCCTTTCCTAAGAAAAGGAATAGTCAGTGATTAACATTTATCTAGAAATTTTGTTTACTAAAAATTATAGTATGTTTTAGTAGTGGAACAATGAGTCTAGAAAAGAACATGTAAGGATAATAAAGAAAATGATTTTTTAATGAGAATACTAATTCAGCAAAAACTGAGGTTTTGCTGTTGTGATGGCATGTCTCTCTTGAAGATGATTTATTCTCTAAAACCAGCATGAGCCTCTGCATGTGGCTGTGTCTCACAGCAAGCAGCCTCAGAATTCTCTGGTAAGCTCTGGAGGCCCATGATAATTTCAAAATTAGCTTGCCTTGATGCCACAAAGCAAATTATATTGACTACCAGTTCACATGATCAGCAGGGGTAGGCGGTGCGATAGTGAGTGGAAGATAAGAAAATATCTTGTTGTAACTTTTAAACTGATTCATAACTTTTAAGTTACGTTATGAAATGCATGTTAGTGGATACACTGCTTTAAACGATCCATTTAAAAAAACAAAACAAAAAAAACCCACACAGCTATATCTTCCTTGTACACAGCTGAAAGTTACAGCTCAGAGCGCCGAAGCACACTTGTTCATGGGGATTAACATGGGCTATGTTTCCAAAAGACTGAAAAATAAGTTTCTGATTTTACTTCCACCACACACAGAATACAGTAAATATGAGGTCACAGTTTGGTTTCAGTCTTTTTATAGTTTTGGCTATCAATAGGACAGTGACCTTCTCTCGCCGTTGAAGTTTTAATACTTAAATTCGTTAATTTACCATTAGACCATGGAGCTGCCAGCGTCCCAGAAGATAGTGTTGTTAAAGTAGTATGGGTGCTAAACTGTAGTGATTGTGGTAAATGAGTTCTAGAAGGAGAATGAAGGAGGGAGGGAAAAAAAAATAAAACAAAAACTTCCCAATGCAGAGAAATGCTTACACCCTCTTAATTGTAGGAATCTGTTGTATAGACAGCTGTGGCTTGGCAATGCAGAGTTAAGCAGCTTTACAGAGACGATAACAAAGCCTTCTTCTGTTCTCGCTTTTACTTCTTATTTTGGGAAAAATAATTATTATCAATTGTTTTATGGGGAGAATATTATCCAACAATTTAATTTTCAAACTGGGTGGGGAGATGTGCAATTTTGTATAGTAAATAAATTCTTGGTACTGTCTAGTGTGTTTCTTGAGGGAAAAGGAAAGTATGATGTTTGTTCTCTGTAATCTTGTTTAGAGCCAAGTAAGTAGTCTTGATGTTTAATGTCCAATGAATAAACTCTGAGGGCCTAACGCTTGCACTGTGGACAGTTACGGGAGGCATTATTGTCACTATTTTATCAGCTTTTAATGAAGTGTGAAATATTAAAGCTCCAGCCTGTGTGATATCCCTTCTCTGAGACTGTGGCGTGGAGCTGAGACCCTGATGTTACAAAAGCAGAATGCTGAAATATTTCTGGCTTCTGAAATGTTATACGAGCCTAATGTACCCTTTTTCTTTGCTCTCTCATGTAATAAAGTTGCATGAAGACTTACAGTGCAAGAACCGACTCAGTGGTAGCTTAGCTAAAAGCTTTCAGTTGCTTTAGGATTTCTCTCCGTTTCTGCAGCTCTGTGAGAGTAGTGCCGACACTTGGTGCCAGTCACTGCAATGATTCATAGTGGCTTGGGTTTCTTGCTGAGAATTAATAATGACAGCTCTGTTCAGAAGTTTGTGAAATTGGAGAGATCTGGCAAAGTACAAAGAGAAAGCAAATAGGCTAATGCTGTGTGTAGGCTTAAACCTAAAGAAATTTGTTAGCTGATGCAGGGTTAAACTGCTACAGCACGAGGTATGTCATATACTCGTAGGGGTTTTGAAAATTTGAAAGTGGTGAAAATAAATGCTTTGATTCGTTTCACCTGCAAGATGACGGAGCGGTGTATGCTGATTGTGTTATCATAGGGAGGATGCTTCAAAGAGAGAAAAACTTACTTGAATGTAATTTGCATGTAGAGAGCAGTACACGTGACTCCTTCAGACAATTATTTTCCTCTGCTGGTCTCTTTGTTGTTATTACAGAGCTCTAAACTGGGCTTACCTCACTTTTCCATTCTTGGGGCGGAAAGCTGAATTCAGTTTAACAGTCTTGTTCCTCAGCTGTAAATGTCAGAGTTACAGTTTGGAAATCCTGATTGTGTTTCTTTTAAAACTGATATTCAGGTTCCACCCCAACCTCTGCCCTCCCAACCTACCCCTAACATGCCTGTTTTAATTAAAAAAAAAAAATCATTAACTTATTTGCAAAAGTTTTAATTATGATTTTAATTGTGAAAATCTAAACTTGGGTTTTAAATATGATTTATGTCGCTGTGTGGCTTCGTTTTTTATTATGCTTTTTTAAAACAATGTTGTGTTTGCATGTTTATAAGAAAGTAATACTGTCTTCAGCGCTCTTCCATTCCGTGTGTTCTTGAATAGCGTCTTCTCCTGGCAGTGTTTTCTAAAAGTTTACACATGATTGCATGTATCCATTCAGTTTTTATTTAGGTTAAATATATTATTTACAGTAGAAACAGCTTCTTGAATCTTTCCATGAGGATGTTTAGCAACATGTACTCTTTTTTTTTTTGTTGTTGTTTTGATTTGGGGTTGGATTAATATCAGTGACACTATTGAAAAATTGCAGTAAAGTAGGGCTAATATAAGGTTACATTCCTTGTTCGTCTTTAAGTAACACATTTTCCCTGCTTCTCTCCTTGCATAGTTAATTAAAAATGATAATATGCTCTTTCAGATGTATCATCTCTCGGTATGTATCATAAAAGTACTTTATTCCAGTGACAAGGAAGAGGTCATGTTTATTCGACTGAAAAAATGTAAAGGAAGAAGCGGGCAGCAAACACGCTTTTTAGCAATATCATGTCAAATATAGAGCAATTTTTACATCTGTGCTTATCACAATTTCTTGGAAAAGTTGTAGAAACATTCTGTCTTAAATGTGGAAGAAAGCTCGCAGGAATAGGATCTTTTGATCTTATGCCTATCACCATCACCCTTTTACTATATTACTTAAGAAATAACGCATTGTTTTCTCTGCATTTGAAAATAAATTGGAAATGTCTGTTGTTGTAGTTAAGTTGCAATGAAATTCATTTAATCTTCAAGAAAACAGTCTTGTGAAAGCTAGACTTGTATTCATACACATTTTCTCTGACATGGAAAGAATAAAGTGGATACCTTTTGTTCCTTTGATTTTAAAGAGCTGTGTACTCTTACATGAAAACATACTAAAAAATAGTTGTTAGCATAAGGATATTTGTGTATTTATTTTTCAGAGGGGAGGGAGTAACATACTTTACTGTGGAGACTAGTTGAAACTGTAGAATATCACCAGGTAGAACACACATTGGAAAAGCAAGATCATCTCATTATCAATTCAACATTATGAATAGGCAAATCTACTGACTTCTGCTTGTATTTAAAGCTCACAGCAACCTGGGGTAGTTAAGATTATTCCAAATCCTGTATGTTTAGGGTAAGATTCCTTATAACCTTGCCACTAAATAACAAACAATGGGACAGGAAGTTTTGGAGGGGATTTTAAGAATGGTAGTGTAATTTAACCATGTTTTTTTTTTTTTTTAATGGTTGAATAAGTGTAAAGGTTTAAGGTTTAAACTGATTGAGGAAACTTGTTAAGTCTTCAAAAATTGTCAGGAAGGGGATTAATGTTGCTATATTTATTCCAGGTACCATGACTGAGTACTAAAAAGATTGGCAATATGCATAAATGCCTCCTGTGAGTCTGCTCTTCTTGCATGCTTGTCATCTATAGTAAAGGTGAATTTTCATGGAGCCCTTTTGAACACATTATCAGCAACTTGTACCCAAAACATGTTCTGTTGTATTCCATAAGCATGAAATGCTGTGCCTTGGTGAGAGGAATATGAGTTTGTGCAAGAGGGCTGGGGAGCAGGAGGGATGCAGGTACACTTAACAGGGAGGAAAACGCACTTAAAAATGCATCTGTATTGTTCATAAAAAGGTAGGCAAGATATGCCTGTATATTTTCGGTATACCCACTGAAGTCCATGAGAATTTTAGTATTCAAAATACAGAAATAAATAATGAAGTCAGTCACTTCTGTCAGTTTTGTCTGGAGTTTCTAATCCTTCCTTTCCCTAAGCTCCATCAAGGGCACATTAAAATGCCAGTTACTCTGTCAGTAATGGAGGCGGTGTGCAAATATGCCATCTGAATGTGTAGTAACTAATAACTTGAAGCAGGTGAGGCTTATTTTCAGTTCCAGTTGTTTATCTGGAGCTATACTTATTACTGAGCACCTATCTTTTTTTAAGTAAATGGCACAAATGATAGATATGCTAATTTCCATGTAACTATAGCATCCGTCTATGCCAACTGCTTATAAAGCAGTCTTAAAATATATGAAAAACAATTTTGTGCCTTCCCAGAGTTCGCTTTTAATAATGAAATGTAGCGATACATTTAGCCTTGTCCCCTCCCAGAATTGACAATTTGTAGGTTGTTTCTTCGATAATTTGATGTAGTCGCTCAGTTTTCCCTGTCAAAAAGTAACTCCTCCTTACGTCCAGTTGGCTGCCTCTGTGAATCATAAGGATGTTTTGAACCCTCTGATCAGTGTGAACAGCACCTGTTCAGAAGGTGAAGGTTTGAGAGATCTCTGTGAGCTTACTATTTTAATCGTTGACGTTTATTTAATTTGCATCCAAATATTGTGTTAAAATGTGAATATAATGACTTCTCATTAAGTCGTCATCTTCCATATTCTCAAGATGTACAGGCTGAAACAAATTTCGAATGTTGTACAGATGATTTGAGATAGGCAAAGTGCACGCATCTCTCCCTGCTGCATCTTTTGCCCCAAACTCTTTTTGCAAAATTGATGTTACTCATTTGCATATGATGACTGAAACATTGCTAAGTTTTCTCAAACCTTTTGTAATGCTAAATCTTGATTAAACCCATACTTGCATCTAAACTTGGATTTCCCATTCTCCTCTTAAAATAACTCCATCTAGATTTCTTACTGTTGGTTTGTGAAGTTCATTTTTGCATATCTAATATACATAAGCACTGGAGTAACTTAATTTGGGAAACACAAATGACTATTTTTTATGCCATTAAAAATAAAACAAAAAGAGACGTCCGCACCTTCCTCCTGCTACCCCTCTTTTAGCGATGACTGGCTCAACTTTTGATTTTTAAATTCATACGGTATTTAAGCCAGATTTGGAGGCAGCTGGAGAACTTTTTGAATGGAGCCTAGCTGCATGCATCTTTAATCTTCATGTGCCTTGGCTTGTATCTCCAAAATAGCCTGCTCTGTTTGAAAAGCAACCTTGTAGATAGAAAATGGGCAGTTAAACTACAGTATTTCCTTGAAAATCCCCTATTGATGCCAAGAGTTGGTTATTAGTTGCTCCTGCATGTTTTGACTTGCTGGGTAACCTCACACGCCAGTAGTTATTTCAGAGCCTACCACCTTTCCCTTTCATACTTGGAGGAAAGGTGGGGGAAACATCAGATTGTGATGATGGGGATTTAGGATGTTTTATTTAGCACCCTTTAAGGTGTCTTATTTCGGAGCTGGGAAAAGGGATTAAATTCACTAATGAATTTTTATAAGAGAACAGATTAACCTGTTCTGTTAAGCTAAAAGCACAATTTAGAAATGGAAATTGGAAGATGATATTGCTGTATTCGATTCATTTTTTTTTTCCCAACTGAAATCAAAATCTCACTGTGCTAGGGTACACCCCTTTTGTGGGAACCATTGGCTCAAGATAATTTTTGTTGTTATGGGAATGTTTGATGATAGTTGAAGTTTGCACTGTTTGCACTGAAGCTAGTGCAAATGAAGGTACTCGAGTGTGTCCAGATGAGCAACACTCACATTTTAGATTGCACTGTAAATGTTTAAACGTCAATCTTGTTTAGGAAACAATGGGAGAAAAATGGAAGATGGAAAAAGTATTAATATTGTGGGTCAGCCGCAAAGTTGGAAATAAAGCTGCGTTCTCTTAATTCCCATACTAATGCCTTCCATCATTGAAGAGTACGATAAATCACTTGAGTGTGTTGATCTGTGAAAATAATTGGATTTACTTTTAAATAGGCAGCATAACTTGCTAGGCCAGCTGTTAGGACCTGTGGATTTCACTTGCTGTGCTCTGTTCTCCTTACCTTAGCAGAATGACCTCACGGCTGAAGGAACAATATTTTGACTTATTCCAAATGTATCAGTGTTGTAAGGAGAATCAAATCCAGGGATCTGCTTTTAAAAAGCCTTATGGATCTTTAGCTCCGATGTAAATTGTTTGGACCCAATCTCTTCTGTGAACTGGGCTGAATTCTGGAAGAAAGGCATGTCTAATGCTTAGAAATGATGCAAACACTTTCCTTTGCTGTTTTTTTTCTCAGCTAAGTTGGTTGATTTGAAAAGAAGCCACTTCCTAAAACTGCTTTTTTTTTTTTTTTTCTTGCACAATGAGTATAGTACAGCTATAGACTAAAATATTTTTTATTAGCAAAAAACGTAATGCTACTACGCCAAGGACAAAACTGACAAGGACAGTTAGCCTTAGGCAGTGTTTTCCAACATATCAGTTACGCATTACAACCTGCATTGTTGAAGCATTCAGTTCAACTCCCCGTGCTTATTTGTGAAAAGGACTGAAATGAATGTGATTTGTTGCGCAATGTTTGGAACTGGTTTCTTTTAATCGCAGTGGCATTTTATGGTTGTACGGGAGGTTTGTTGATGGACACTGGATAGATAAAGAGGAGTTGCACCTTTCTGGAAGTGATTTGGAGACAAAGGTGTATATGAAGGAAGAGCAGGAGGGCCAAGTGCATGTAAAGTTTTTGTAAAAGTTTATTTTTAGGGTTTGGTTTTCAATTCAAATAAATGTTATCTGCCCTTAGTGGTGTAGTCACTATATGTTTCTTATTTTATCATGGAGGCTGTAGTAAGATTAGGCCTTAAAGGGTTTAAAGAGAGAATGGACTTAAGGAGTAAAGGAGAATAATGCTTTTAGGGTTTCTGTAAACCTGTGTGCTTTCTTTCCTATATTGAGGCTGTTGTAGGAACAGAATGCAGTCTTCATTCTCAGGAAACATCAGCATTTGTGAAATTATCAACCAGTATGTATTTTCTGTCCATAAAATAATGAAGATATTTTATTTTCTTCCAAGGTGTGTCAAGTCAAGGGGAATTCTAATATTTGCAGTGTTGCATAAAGTCATTTTTTTTTGGTATTATTTCTGGGTTGATTGTTAAGATACTTTGTTTGACTTCTAGAAACTCCAGAAAGCGTCTGATCTGTTTAGAGCAACCTTTCCCTGCTGGTGTGTTGCAGTAACTAGCCAGCAGAGGCACCAGGCTGGGAGCTTCACTCTTACAGGAGGCAGGTGCTTGAGGCCAGGTATCGTGTAGGTTTTCTTGGCGTGTTTTTTATTTCTGTTTTAATTAGGTCCGTTATTCTTTGAGACTTTTTTTTTCCTCCTTCCTACTAAGTCAGTAAAAGCTGGTGTTGGTGTGCAAGGTGCGTTGTCTTTCTGAACCTTTGCTACCTTTGGAAACAAAATTGGTAAATATTAGGCAGTGACAAGTGTAGAACTCAGATGGAAATTTTGGTGGAGTTAAGTTTGAATTATTATAGTTAAGTTGTGTTAGGAGGTAGAGAAAGTGTTTTCCCCATAACATTTATTTGATGTATTTTATGAAAAGGAAGTCTTATTCTGTATTCTTTTAATAGTGAGAGATTACAGATGTCATCTTCTAACGGACATGAGAAAGCACCTGAGTTGTCATAAGCGCTTCCTCTTTGTGCAGTAAATTCTCTTCAAGGCTAGGTGAGGCGAGCTAGAAACAGTTTAGTAGTTGTGATTTCTTTTTTTTTTTTTTTCTTCTTTCTCAAGATGTCATTGGCAAAACATTGACAGTGAGTGATAGTAAATGGACACTGGTATTTAAAAGAGTTAGATCTGGGCTGCCCTATGTAGCAAGGAGGAATAAGCCAGCTTTTTCCTTAAGTGGTAAGTAAAACCTCAGTGATGGTGTTTGCTAAGAGAAGGAGAGATGTGTTGTACTGTTTATAGAAGGCTGAATGTATTTACCTTATTTTTCCTCTATATGCGTGATATGAATTTTTAAGAAATGTTTTAGAGTTGCTTAATATCCTGCAGAACAAGTGGCTATCTTTTTATTTTAGACTTCTGAAAATGTGAATACTTGGCAGTCTTTGGGCCTGTGTAGTTTTTGCTCCATATCCATGCACTCTATTTATAATTTGCTTCAGTTCGTTCTAGTATGGCAGCTTTTCAGAGCAATGCTTTGTCCTTTAGAGTTGCGTCCAGCCCTAGGCAGTGTGGAAGTGCCTGATTATTGTGTCAGCAACTTTCTAACCTCAAAAGCTCCATGTACACCTTGGGGCTAGTGACAAATGTCTTTGTGATTGGCTTGCACAAAACTGTATTTGTGAATTCTCCGACTCATAAATTTTGTCATGTATCTTAAGAAACAGAAACAGTCCCATTCTCAGAGTAAGTCAGTGGGGAAAGCAGTTTTACAGAAGCTCAGCATGCTAAGCTCCTGACATCTATCTGCTGGGCAAGTAAAGTTGTGTGGCTTATAGGTACTGTTCTCTGAAACTTGAGAACAGAAGAAACTTTTTGGTTTCTTTATTTTTTTTAGATGAGAATGGTTTCCTGACTAAGATTCAGTTCTGCCTGCCATACAAAGAACTTCTTTCTCAATATACTGTCTTCTGTAATGTGCAGGAATCCTGCTTTTGAAGGCAGGTTTGATAGATGTTTCTTCCATACGGCAAGACTCTTCAGAAACGACTTGTTGGGATGCTCTAGTACATGAAAATCGTCCACTTGAAATGGGTGAAAAGTGAAATCTTGCTCTGTCTAAACATCAAGATTTCTTCTGCTACTAAACCAGGGCTGGTGCTTTAACACCTTAGGGAGAAAATGAGCCTCTGCAGGGAAGATGGGCATCTCATAAGTGTCAAGCAGGTGGTTACAGCACGTTCCCATTTTGTTTTTAAATGCCCCCACAACTTATACTATTCTTTAGAGAACTGAACATGATTTCCTCCTTTTGAACTTCTATCTTCTTGTTTGCATACCTGCCCAAATTTGTCATGGGCTTTAGGTCTACTTTTAACAGCCTTAGGAACTCCAAGAGTTATTGTATAAAAGATGTAGGTGCACAAAATAGTACATAGTGGAGAAGATTCATTTTAATCAGGTATTAGGCTGCTTTTTCAGAAGCAAATGAGACTAATTTATATTTATAGATACAGACAAAAATGATTTGAAAGATTTTGTCTTTAACTGTAATGTAGTGTATGTTAATTTCCTTTAAATATTCACTTAGACGTAACTATTACAAAACAGATTTGGAGTTTATAATGGTTTTCTTTATGGAAAACTGGTGAGAGACTTGATAATTTCTCCCAAATTACTTTTAAATGTATTTCAGAGGTTGTGTAGCTTTTGTCTGACATAATTTCAATAGTCAAGAATGAAGTTTCTGCAAAGGTCTTAATTTTTGAGCCAAAAAAATACTGTTTGATGAGAAATCCAGATACTACAAATTGAATTTTGATCCCTTAATGGAAAGGTCTTTTTGAGAGGATGTTTAGTCATGATATGAAGTGTCTTTAGGAGCTGTTATGAATTTGTCTATCACTTCAGCTCCTTGAATATTCTCTACACCCGGAGTTTAGAGCTACAGGCATCTCCTGTTAACAGGAGCATTGGCTCAGGCCCCTCAGTGAGCGTCAATTCTGATCTTAAAATCCAAGGAATCCTATGGCTAGAGTCCAATTAACTTAAAGTATGAAGGCACTTAATTGTTAGCCAGGTCTCCAGTATTCTCCCTAGTTTTGTAATTGAAAAGCCTTTAAATCCCACTTATATTGAGAACTGTAGAGGAAAAATTTCTTCATGAACCCACTGAAATCGACATCTGGAATTCAAAGACGTCGGCACTGCAAGATGTCAAGACGATGCACCCACTGCAGACAGGCAGGAGGGTGTCAGGCAACCTGGCTGGTGCGCTGGACAGATCCGCTAGCAGAGTATTTTTCTGATGTCACCAAAAATTGCTAGACGTAATGTCAGTCATAAAGCTAGAGTACATAAAAGAGAGGAAATAAATAGCTAAATAGTTTTAGAAACAGCTATACTAGCTGGGTTTAATGTACTGTTGCTTTACAATGCATTTTTTCTGAGATAAAACAGGCAAAACCACAGCTTATAGATGTTGTGTTTTTGGAGTTTTTTTGGTAATAAATCCAAATGTGCTGCTTTTATCTTTTACATTAGGAAGATACATTGTGGTGATATAAATGTCAGCTTCAGTATCCCTAAAACTTAATTTCTCTGAGAAGCGCATGGACAATAGCAGCTGGGATGTGGCACTATGTGGGACACTAACAGATCGTATCTGCTTATTTTTCTGTGCTAACATCATGTGGACTGTAGTGTGGCAGTGCTAGGTTTAACTCCTCATGTAACACATGGGTTTTTATGTTTGAATGATAAGAAGCAGTTACTGTCCTCATGTTCAAAAAGTTTAAAACTTGAAATATTGCACTGTTTTTATGCTGGTTTCTACTTTTGAATATAAATGCCATTTGAAAACTGTAATTCCTTCAGAACAAGAGTTAATATTTTTTAGACTTGTAGCTCTGCTAAAATAATCAGGCATGATCTCCAAGCATTGGCACTGATGTACAGTGGAAGTCAAGTAATGTAGCCCTTTCAGAAGGTAAAGGGTAAGTAGCCTTGCCCTCACTTCTATCTTTTGTATTAAGTGATGTAAACGCTTCTTACTCCATAATTTCCTAATAGGTGTTATATGAAACCTACTCGGGTATGTGGAATTAAACTTGATGTATTTCTTCTCAGAATGGTTTTGTGGGTTCCAAGTTATTCAAAAGTTGCTTGAATGAAAATCACCGATCGACTGTTGCCTAAGTCTTCACCAGCAAGCACTCTAGCCACACTGCCAAAGTCATGGAAGGAAAAGGCAGGGACTGGGAGAATGAAGAACCACCCACTGTAGGAGATCAGGTTTCAGACCATCATAGGAGCCCGAAGGTGCACAAGTCCATGGGACCTGATGAGATGTATCTGAGGGTCCTGAAGGAACTGGCAGATGAAGTTGCTGAACCACTGTCCATCGTATTTGAGAAGTTGTGGCAGTCTGGTGAAGTTTCGGCTGACTGGAAAGGGGGGAACAGAACCCCCATTTTTAAAAAGAGAAAAAAGGAAGACCTGGGCAACTACAGGCCAGTGATTCTCACCTTGGTGCCTGGCAAAACCATGGAGCAGATCCTGCTGGAAACTATGCTAAGACATGGAAGACAGAGGTGTTTGGGGACAACTAGCACAGGTTCACAAAGGGCAAGTCATGCCTGACAAATGTTGGTTGTCTCTTATGATGGAGTTACAGCATTGGTGGATAAGGGAAGAACAGCTGATGCCATCTACTTGGATTTGTACAAACCCTTCAATGCTGTCCTGCATGACTTCCTTGTCTCTGAATTGGAGAGACGTGGGTTTGATGAATGGACTCTGGTGGATAAGGAATTGGCTGGATGGTCTCATGCAAAGAGTTGCGGTCAGCGGCTGAATGTCGAGTTGGAGACCATGATGAGTGGTGCTCCTCAAGGGTTGGTATGGGGACCAGTGCTGTTTAACATCTTTGGTGACATGGACAGAGGGATTGAGTCCACCCTAAGCAAGTTTGCCAGTGACACCAAGCTGTGTGGTGTGGTCAACACTCTGGAGGTAAGGGATGCCATCCAGAGGGACTTTGAGAGGCAGGCCACTGTGAACCTGATGAAGTTCTAGAACGCACAGTGCAAGGTCCTCGACATTTGTTGAGGCAATCCCAAGCACAAATACAGGCTGGGCAGAGAATGGATCAAGAACAGCCCTGAGGAGAAGGATTTGAGTTTCTCATCAGCCAATAACCCCAACATGAGCTCACAGTGTGCCCAGAAAAGCCAGCCATATCCTGGGCTGCATCAAAAGAAGCATGGCCAGCAGGTTGAAGGAGGCGATTCTCCCCATCTACTATGCTCTCCTGGAACCCCACTTAGAGTGCTCTGGGGTCCCAACATAAGAAGGACATGGACCTGTTAGAGTGAGCTTGGAGGAAGGAGATCAGAGAGCTGGAGCACCTCTTTTGTGCAGACAGGCTGAGGGAGTTGGGGTTGTTCAGCCTGGAGAAGAGGAGGCTCTGGGGAGATGTTACAGTGGCCTTACAGTGCCTAAAGGGGGACTACAGGGAGGGACTCTTTGACAGGGAGTATAGTGATAGGGCAAGGAATAATGGCTTTAAACTAAAAGAAAGTAGATTTAGATGAGATGTTTGGAAGAAATTCTTCTCTCAGAGGGTGGTGAGGCACAGGAACAGGCTGCCCAGGGAAGCTGTGGATGCCCCATCCCTGGAGGTGTTCAAGGCCAGGTTGGATGGGGCTTTGGGCAATCTGGTCTGGGTGAAGGTGTCCCTGCCCATGGCGGGGTGGTGTAGGATTTAGATGATCTTTAAGGTATTTTCCAACCCAAAACCATTCTATGGTTTTTGAAGCCTTGCAGGTGATAGGATCTTCTCCTTCACCTTCATGGTTTGTTTGTATCTTTAAAAGTTGGCTGTTTGGCTAGCTTTAAATGTGTATGCAATTTCTCTTTTCAGGAACATGTTTTTAAACAGAAAATGAATTATAGCACTTAACAAATAGTTAGCTTCCCTTCTGACCTCTCCTTAGCTAGCAGGAGACTCACTTAACTGACACACATACAGTCGTTTTGAGCCCGAGCTTTCAAAAATATTATAGTGGGTCAGATGTCTCCAAAATTTCATTACATCCTTTATTTGACTTTAAAATATTAATGATCTGCTCATGCAATATGCTGATTAAGACTAGAAAATGCTGAGACAAAAAGTTCATTTTTACCACTTCTGGTACTCAGGGCTTCTCTGTGTTTAGTTACACATCTCACACCTTATTAAACATTCGGAGACCTCCTGAGCTGAAGTCTGTTCTTTGAAAAGACAAGGTTTGACTAATTGATGACATAATCTCTCACAAATTTCTGCATGAGAGGAGAAATGTGTTATGGACTGGAATTTGACCCCAATCTGAGGCATGCAAGGGATGGGGAGTATTTTTTTATTTTTTTTTTACAGCTGTTCCTACAACCCACAGGAGAGAATGATATCTGCGCTTTCTTGGACTTGGTGGGGGTAGTCAGTCCATCTGTGAAAAAAAAGCCCTTTTCCCAGCTTCTCTGACTATTATAGAAATTTATATAACTAATTTCCAAAATACTAAAGTTGAATTTTCCTCTAAGAGTGTCTAATAGCAGTGGCAAATTCTAAGGCCGCCCGGAAATGCTAGGTGCTGTAAAAATCTTGCACTAACTTGATAAAACTCTTCAGTAAGACTCAGGATAATTACTGCCATGTCAGGCTGAAAGATGAACGCAATTAACTTTGACCAGACCAGGGAGAGGAGTGTGTCTTTGAACCAAAAGTAACTGAGGAGGCCCCAGGGGAAAAAGCTCAGTCCGTAGCCAGTTCTGAGGGGGAAGCTTAAACCAAGATTGATGTTGTGGTACTGGGGTATTTTCTCTTACTAGTAGGTGTGGATATGGGGTGCGTGATGTTGTTTGAAGACTTAGTAATGAGTTTGGCTCTTTCTTGGATGGACTTTGCCTTGCTGGATGGGGGGAAGGCAGCACTCGTACCTCTGACCACAGCCTACGCTCCAGTATTGAACAAGTTAGGACATCAGGTGTTTGTTGATGCCACGAGAGAAATTTGCCTTTGGTGCATGAATTCAGACTGGAAGAGCTGTTGCACCCAGAAGTACTTCAACCTCTTCAAGACAGTCGCAGTCCCGGCTGCTCATCTCAGCTGGATTTGCTCAGTGTTTCCCAGCATCCATGACTTCGTTCACACCTGCCTTGAAGGAAAGCCACCAAGCTGTGCCATGCGTGTTACCTACAGCTCATCCCTTTCCTGGAGGTGAAGCCCTTCTTGCAGCCCATGTCGTTGCTGGAGGGTCCACAAAGAGGAGAAACTGCAGAGGGAGGAGTAGGGTGCACCCTCTGAAATGCTGGCTCAGCTTGGGCCCATCCTGTTGGAACTGATGGTTTTCAGTCACGTAACATCCATAACACAGGCCTGGCCCTCAAATGTGCAACTTCTCACGTTTGTGCTTGGAAAGCAGCAAAGATAATGGATCTCTAACGTATTGTAATAAGAAATAAAATTGCTTGTTATTAGGCCTTAAGTAATTTAATGTTTGCATTGATGCTGCTTTGGTAATGGGACAAGTTAAGTTCTACAGAAGACAAGTGGGGAAAAACAGACAGCAAGAGTCACGGTGATAAGGAAGTACCTTTATTCCCCTGTGCATTCTGTTACCTTGGCTGTCTTAAAAAATACAGGTTGTTTTGAACTTTTATTCTGAAGGACTGAATTTCTTTCAATAAATCACTTAATAAATTGTTTTGTGACATATATTTTATAGAATGAGTTAATCTCATGTTGACTGTTTTGCCCATTATAAAAGATAAATATTTCTGTAAGATTTGGTGCTTTTATTTTTTCAGCAGGCCTGTGATAACCCAGACTAGAGAAGTACCTGCTTTTTTTTTATTTTATTTTTTTTAAACACTCATCTTATACTATAAATAACCCAGAAACCTGCTTTTTAAAAACTGCTGTTTTCTTTGTCTTTTCCTAATGGTCCTTAAAAGAGTGTGAGCAGGCTGCTGAAGAGATATCTAGGTAGGAACATCCTGTGGTTGGGCTGATGATAACGCTTCATAGCGTCATTATCTGGAGCTACTGAGGCACTGCGCAGGAGTGAGGAAGGTCAGGTTGCTCTTCTTCATTTTTGTCTTTCTCTGGAACCTTTTCTGTGTTTCCAAGGCAAGAAATTCACCATGTTTTAGAGGCAAAACTGGCTTAGGATCCTTTACCTTGTGTTTTCATAGTTTGTGATTATATGGTCGCTGTGATTAAACATCAAATTAAGAGTGCTGCTAAAAGCAATGACCTGACCTCTGCTCTGTTTGTTTCTGCCCCTCTCTTGTGCCAGAATTAATGTTCCCGTTGCTGTGCTGTGTGAGGACTCAACAAATTATCTGACCGAAGACTAACTCTCAGATGTGCTAGTTTTTGGGCACGATCCACTTGGTGTGTGTGCAGTTGAATGAACGCTGCTTCTGGCGTAAGGGAAGTGGTGGAAAGGAAGGGCTGAAACACAGGAAGGGTGAAACAGCTTTCATTTGACAGCTGCCTGAATTTATTCAGCACTGAACAGCTGTGTAACCGCAGCTTTGAACCATCTGTGGTTTGGTAGTGTCCTCTTTCAGGGGTGCAGTTTTGGTAGACGTACCTGCAGATCCTGACTGGTGGAAAGGAAGGAAAACTCTGTCTTGCTTTTCCCTTGGGAACAGCTAATCCATGCAGTAGCCCTGTGTGTGGAGTAGACACACCAAATGTAAAAGGAGTCCTGAATGACCAGGATTTAAGTATAGAGAACAGAGCTTGTTACAGTTGCACATGGAAAATTTCTGTAAGAGCTTTGAATTTTGTCGCTGTTGATGCTATTTTCAGCATAGCCTAATGCAAGAAGTATGAAGATGAAACACACAAAGAAATAGTCTAAAATGGTTCTTGGGAGTGTTCTTTGAAGGACCAAATTCATACAACTTACGTTGTGCACACAAAGAACAGAGCTGAAAACCTTTTGCAGTCTGTTTGATAGCAGAGAGCAACCTGAATTCGAAGACCTTATAATTGTTGGTTTAGCAAACTTCAAATTGAATTGATCCGAGTCAGAACTTTTAAATGTTGTCTGAGAACTTCTGTTGCAAGTTCTGAGTGTTTGGGTGCAGATCATGTAAATTCGGGTCAAGTGGCAAATAACCAGGGGGCTTTGAAATCTGCCTTTTTTTACACATTAATCTTTAGTTTTGAATAAAATTTTTCATGGATAACAGAAAATCAGACCACAATGAATCCCCTTTAGTAATCTTCATCCATACTACCCAATTATTAAAATGAAGAGGAACTCTCTAAATTGGAAAAAATTTCCACACCTGCTTTTGTTTGCAGTGGTCTTGTGCAGACATAGCTACAGAGCAAATTTTGCCCTGCACTTGAAGCTTGGTTAAAAAGTGTTGGGATTTTTTTTTTTTGTTTTGTTTGTATTTCTAAGGCATGAATTGGAATAGAAAAATGTTTCTCCCAAGTTCTGTGAAGTTGATTCAACAAATAAAAAAATAGTAAATTTATATTCCTTCGAAAAGGGGTGGGTGGTGGTGTGGTTTTTTTTAAGACTAAATGTATACAGGATTGAGCTATTAAGGAAGATGACTTCTTTGCACTCATTTCAAACTGTAGCTGAGTTTTTAAAGAAAACTAGCAGTAAGGCACATATGGTTATTTTCAGAATCAGGAAGTGCAGAGGGTGCCTTCAGTCTCATGCTCTAGTGTATCTACATTGTGGATCGGTACACAGTAGTTATGATAAATGTTATATGTAATACTGATATAAAAAAAATGCTAAAGGACCTCAAAGCACCCTAAAGCAAAAATAAATAAATTCAGTTGTAGCTGCTAACAGGTGTAGGTTAAAAAATAATATATATATATATATATATATATATATATATATATGTAAAAGCATATTGCCAGTGGGGGCAGGCACTTGTAAGAGGTATTTTGCGTGTCCTGCGTTTCTGAAGCAGGGCAGCCGCTGATTTTTCTGCTTCTCTGCACGCCCCCCAAGCCCCCATCACAATTGCTTTGTATGGTGGCAGGGTGATGGGTAAGGCTGTCTGAGAGGAAAGACATCTGTGAAACAAACGTGGTGCTCAGTAATTTTTCACTGGTGTGCTGATGCAGTCAGGTTCTTTCTAGACAAACCAGCAGCCAGGTCAGCCAGAAAGGAATTGTAAATGACAAAGACTAACACAACAGAGCTTAAAAGCAAACAAAAACCTCTCCCTCCCCCACCAAGCTACCACAACCAACGGCATGAAAAAAGGAACCCCAAGGAAAGTGTCTCCTCCTGTCTCCAGATCCTCAGAGTGCAGAGACTGAAACTGTGACGCCCGTGAGAGTAGGCAGAGGTAGGCTCTTTCACGAGGAGGAAGTAGGAAACATCCTTTGACCCTAGCTTGCTTTCATTAGATTATTTCCCCCTAAAGCACGCTGTTACAGAGCAGGCAGTCTGGGGCTCTGGAATTGAACCAACTCCTACAGGATGCTTCTCAGAAGCGAGTTACACCTCAATGATGAGAAATGAGATTGTTATGACACAGGAAAGTGAAAAAGATTGAGAAGTGCAAGCATGGGGTAAACTCAAGCATACAATGTGAGTTTATTTTAGTAACATGCGTGCCGGGCTGATGCCGTAATTGGTGTTTTGATGGAGTATGGTGAACGGAGAACTTAAGGTACAAAGGGACCTCCAGGGGTCATCTAGTCCAACCTCCAGCTCAAAGCACATATGTACTTCATGAATACAGAGTGATGCCAGTCTCCCAAAAGGGATTGATGGCCTGGACTTGCATCATTTGAATAAAAGTGTAACGCTTGTATTCCCATTTGTATTACTTAGTATCCCTGTCTTAACCCAATGCGCGTGCCATCAGTCTTAATAAGTTCGCTCATATACTTGACAATTTATTTTCCTGGGCTGGAAAGCTCCATCCATTGTTTTCAAAATATCTTCCTAAAATGCCACAGTGTTGTTTTTTGTGAAACTCTCCTGTGTTAACATTGCTGCGGCTCCACTAGCCCTAACAGCCAGAAGAGCAGTGCTGTATGCAAACAGTTTTTGTTACCGTGTTGTCTTCCCACTCTTACTGTGCTAGTAGGTGACCAGTGCTTTCCTCTTGTGCACCCAACCATTATTAACTGCGGTAGATGTGAGCAGGCACTACAACAAGGAGATAAATGTTTTCATTTGTCCATCTGCAAGGTCTTATTCCAGTGTGAAAAACTCTTAAATTGAGCATGCCAGTGGCAGTGCTTCAGATGAGTTCTTTCTTAGGCAAGTCTAGTCCAGAGCTGCTGCTAAACTTGTATTTTTTTAATTAATGTCTTTTTGTGAGTGAGGAGTGCAAATCTTCCTGTATTTTCTCTCGAATGTTAGCCCTGTTTGTTCTCTGTACATGTGTAAAAGATGGCAATAGAGCTGGCTCTGTCCCTTATACAGTTAATTAACACGCCCCCTCCTGCTGTGGACCTAGACGTGTGCTCTTGCTGTTCAGTGATGTGTGTGAATTGACTGAAGAACGTGCACTCCCATGCAGACGTATGCAGAGAGAAAAAGCCTCCAAGAAGCACAGAGAAAGCTGAGGGGATAGCGTGTGGCTTCATAATCTGTCGTGCTGAATGCTGGCCACAGCTTGCACAAAGTGAGGATTTCAATTACAGCACGTAACTACAGAAAGGCACGGCTCACCATTGTGCTGGAACAACTAGTTCGTTTTTAAAGGTGGAACTTCCTCTTTTTAAGAGCAAAGCACAACAGAGGATGAGCATCGCTGACTTAACGCTCTGCAGAATTTGAAGCGTTTGAAAATCTTTGATTAACTGCGTAGCCTTCTACACAGAACTGCTGAAGGATTTGCTTGTGCTCTTCAACCACAGATGGGTGCAGTCCCAAAGCAGGACCAGAAGCAAACTTTGGGGAATCAATAAAACTTCACAATAGCAAAACTGCTTGTGAAGTCTAATGAAGGAGAGCTAAAATTGTTTCTTTGGTGTATATTTTTATTGCAGAATTAACCTGGCTTATTCTCTTGTGTTGTGCTCCTATTTCTACACAAAATGCTATACAAGTGCATGCACCCCCCTTTCACTGTGGTTGGTGTGGCTTGCAAATCACCTTTGCTGCTGCAGCTAGGAGTCTGCATCAAGCGTGGCCAGTGCTCTTTTACACTTCCCTTGTAATCAGCCCTCTTCTGAATAACACCAGTCCCTGCACTGCCATAGTTTTGTAATTATTATTTTTTTGTAGTTTCCCTCATGTACCAAGGAGGGTAGGCAAGTTTTAAGCTAGTGAAGGCATACCACTTCATGCATCCAGCACAAAAGCAACCTATCAGCAAGCTGAATGTCACTTCTTACCTATGAGTAACTGGCATCTAGTGGTACAGCATCCCTGCTTGCACATCAGCCTGAATTTGGATGCCAGGCAGCCTGCCTCACCCCACTGATAGTAGGGCAGGTACCTTATCTCACCTCTCTGGACGTGGTGCTGCAGAAGTGAAAGCTGAAGGTGTCACCAAAAGCCCCTCCTCTGGCCACCCCTCTGTTGACAGGGGCACTACACGGTCCTTTGTGCTGGGCAAGCATGTGTGCTTTGGCTGGAGGGACTGTCCTGCTGTAACAGGGCCTGTCACCTAGAGGTGGGTTGGCCCTTGAGCTTAAAAGTGTAGTCTGAGCCCCATAACGCTCCGTGTATGCACATTGTATGTGACATGGTTTAATTCTTGACTAGGCTGCTTGCTGCAGATCCAGATGCAAATGTGTATTTCATTTAACTGGCAGGATGCCTGTTCATAGGCTAGATGCAAGATAAGCAACATAAGATCTCCAGTGCTTTCTTGTAACTTACATGCTTCTTTATCCCATCTGTAAATTCTTCCACATTTTGCACAGTTGACTGAAAAGGAGTCAAAAGGGTTTCAGGATGAAGAGCCAGGCGGTATTTCCCCCGACGCTGTGACAGAGGGCATATCAGGGCAGCAGTCAGCGGCTGTGCAGAAGGCACGTGGGTGCTCTGCAGCGTGGACAGCCTCCAGATCTGGGCTTCTCACGTGTGGAAGTTTGATTTCTAGAGCTGTTGAAATGATCAATGTACAAGGGGAAATAGCAGCCTTTCTATTTAACCGGAGTTCTCAAAAGGCTGCTTTAAAATTCACTTGCACTTACAGTACACCGATCGCTGCTGTTCGCTGCAAAGAACCCCAGCTGCTCACAGGGTGATTCTCAGCTGCTTGGGAGAAGGAAAAAAACTCAGAGGGTGCTACTGAGAGCAAGGGGGCAAGAGGGAATTACAGTTTTGGTCATGTTCCTTATGAAACGTATCAAAACAGGAAAACAAAAGCTGTTTACTGTCTGTATTTTCCTCTACACTATTTCACCAGATTCTCCCTTCACAGAACATCGTTGCAGCATGTTCTGTTCAGTGAGTAGGTAAAAAAAAGTCATAGTCTGGAAGTTAGAAACTGCTCTGAATTCTAATTCCTGCCTTCCTGCCGTTCACTGGATATACTTACAAAAGCCTTTTGCTTCTCTGTGCCAGATTGTTGATCAATTAAACATGGTTCCGAGTATTTCATAAAATGACTAAGTCACTGAGATGCATCCAGTTTTGTTTACAAACTATCGAGATGATGCAAAGAGCTACGCTACTGTTAAATGTAAGCAATCTGATGTTACACACATTGGCATGGATACAGAAGCACCCTGCTGTCCATATAGACTTCCGCTATGTAGGAACATTACCCCAGAACATCTTCTGATTTTTCAAAAAGATTTCTTTCTATGACTGTGTTCTTTTAAATCCTTCCTTTATGTGGAAAAAACTTTCATATATATTCTGGTCTTTTTAGCTTTCCAAGCGAAAACATGTTCAAGGCAATAAAAGCTTTTTCATTAGGCAGGGATGTTTGTGCAAGTGCTGTGGAGTGGCATCTCTTAACCAGGATATTTAAGAAAGGGAGGAAAGAGAGCTTCTGCAGGACCCCTGCTCCTCTCCCCACAAAAGCAGTTAAAATCAATTCTAAGCTAATTGTAAATGTAAACGTTGTAGGATGCTGCATTTTGACAATACATACTTCTCAAACAAACTTGCCTTAATATTAAACCGGGGGTTTTGAGTTCTGTTGGAGCTCCTTGCAGCAGGATGACCAGTTCAAAGAAGGCTGATCAAAGACTAGCAAACAATTTTGCTTTCTTTTGAATTTAAAGAAATAATCTGGGTAGAATAACTTGATATGGGATTTTTTTTTCTGTGCAGATTTAGATAGGATATAATACATGTATGCTTCAGCTAATTTTCTTCAAGTACAGCAATATTAAGAGTTGTCATGATCAAGCTGTCTTTAACCAACTGATCTCAGGTTGGAACTGAATTTCAGAGTTGTTACAAGTTTATGCTGGCCTTAACTGTAGTGCCCAACAAGAAAGCTTTTTTTGCCTGTGACAAAGATGGATACAGCTTTAAAGTTCTTAACCACAGACCCAGACTTTCCCAGTTTCCTTGATTTGCTTCAAATTAAATTATTAAATGGTCTAATATAAATCATTAAATGGACGTTTTAAGGTTCTGGAGGAGATGAATTTTTCATTGTTTTCCTCACGCGGAGCCACCCCATCTACACATTGTAGTTCGAGGGCTGGCGAAGTTAATAGAGAGCTGTTCTTCAGGGTGCCTAAGTGACTCGTTCACATCAGTACTCCTGGTTGGAATGTGTGCTTCTGGCATCATCGTTTTGAGATATAAATATTCATATTTCACCTGGAACAAAAACTGCTGATTTTTGAAAGTGGGTCATTTTCTTTAAATACGGCTCTTTTGGCAGGTTTCATTGTGTGTGTGTAATGCTACATCAAAACCGGGGAATTATGTGGCAGTGTTTGTCTGCAGATGTAATCGGCTGAACCGTAGATACCTTGACAGCCCCCACACAGAAAGGAGAGAACTTGTTTTCAGAATGTCAGCTGCGCACCAGCTGTTTGGAAAAGGCTTGAGAACAGAGTGTAGTCGGGGAGCTGGGACGGCTCCTTTTTAACCAAGCAGAGACTTTGATCTGGAACAGGACTGCACGAGACCTTCTGCTTTATATTTCTTCACTGTCCTTGACATCCAGGTGGGGAGCTGCTGTGGGGCTGGCCTTGTTCTCTTCTATCAATAAGCATTTGGGGAGAGAAGAGACGGGTCTGAGGATTCTGCATAACAGTGTTAGCACATAAAGCTCGAGGGGGTTTGGGGCTGGTTTATCTGAGGGACCGCATCTTTTTGCTTACCAAGTACTTGAGGAAAGGGCAGGAGGGAAAGGAATGGTGGTATTTGCACCATGAAAGGCCATCTACATTGGAATTCATCCTGTCTGAAGTACACAGCATTAAAAGCTACAATTGTCATTGTATTTCCCAGCAGTAATAAAGCAGGACGAGGTGGGTATCCAGGTGTTAGAACCCATAGCTGCAGAGATTATTATGACTCTTAGGAAATTCTCAAATTTTTTCGGCATTGAAGAACAAGGTTTCTGTATATGTGAAGGCTGCAAATGGGAAAAAAGTGGAGCATTGTGATACGGACATCATTCACCTTGTTCTGCTGTTTTCTTATTCACTTCAACTAATTCATTCAGAAGTAATTATGCTGGAAGTCACGTAAATGAAGATTCTAGTCCCCAATGCATGAAATGAAAGCACAAAAATTGTTCCAACGTCTGGAGTTGCAGAACGTAGAATTTCTACTTTGTAGAATTTACTTCTGTAGAATAACTTACAAAAGGCTATCCAGATTAATTTGCTGAAGTTTGTGTGGTGCTCTGAAGTGTTAAATTGCTTCGTAAGCAATAGGGATAAGGTTGTAAGAGTTATAACCTACTTTGGTTGCTCATACATGAGCAAGGACAAATTCTGCTTTAATATACTCATTTCAGTATAATGCAACAGTGTCTGGACACCATCTAGATGTGTGTAGGTGGGAGAATTGGCTATGTAGAGGAGCCTACAAATATAAATGCCTATTTTGGACAAGGTCTCAGTGTTTAGTAATTTCACATGTGAATCTGGAACATACTTTTATGCTATGAAAGGAACTGCAGAAGAGAAGAAAATAGAGTCAACTCTACTCATGGCAATCTTCACACTGACAAATTTTCTCAGTCCTATTTTAAAAGTTTTGAGCTTCTTCGGGAGGGCTTTCAACGATCTAGAAAACTACAGATTTTGATATTCTCCAGTGGTTGATTATTTTTTATTTGTCCATTTCTCTTTAGTGATGGTTTTCGTTTGCTTATACAAAAAAACTATTTGAAGATTCTAGTGATAGATTTTAGTTATTTGGTAAAGAGAGGGAGCTCTCATCATTTTGTGTGCTAGAAGCCCAGAAACAGAAAGAAAAGTTGCACCAAATTAGGATAAATGATAGATATATGTGTGCAGTGCATAGAATGGCTAACTTGAGCATCAATTTACGTTTTTCATTCAGGAAATTTCAGTGTGTTCCAGACCACTAGTGAACAACAGAATAAAAATGTCATGGAAAATGATATTCAAAGGTTTTTGATTAAAATTCTGACCCGTTTACATGGTGCTGTATCTGACAGGCGAGCTAAGCATACTATACATGTGTCACAATGCATAGGGGGAAAAAAGAGGCTAGTTGCCACGAGCACCATCGTACTGTGCTCCATCTGCTGGCCTTGTGTCATTGGTAACTATTGAACATTCACTTCTGATCAGTTGTAAGGACATCTTTCTGTTCAGCGACGGCAGAAACTCAGCTGAGCTAATTTTACAAAAGAACAGACACATTTTGCTGTTAGAAACAGTTATTTTAATTTCAGCTTAGGAGGAGAAATGCTGGACCGAAAAAAGAAAAATATTGTCTAGACAAATATTTTCCTGCTTTCTAAAGCAGGATGTGTAAATTGACAGAAGATTAAAAAAATACAGATCAAAGTTATCCAACAGTGTCTTTCAAAGTTTGTTTGCATTCTACTTGATATGAAGCTGAAATATATAATTTTGATCAGATAACTTCTGCATGGATACGTTCAGCAGTATTTAATTATAAGAGTTTACAAAACTTTCAGCGAAAGTCGCATCTATTAAATGGACCAGAATATTACATGTTGTAGCTAATGTATCAATCCTAGAAGGAACATATGTGTGGGTATTGCTTAATATTCAGTACAATGTGGAGCATACTGAAGCCCCTCCTCAGGCTCGCTTCTCATCAGTTAAAATCAATGTTTTTTCTGTTCATTTCAATTGGCATAGAATTAAGCCTCCCAAGGAAAATGCTTGTATTTTCTGAATATTAATTTGCACTATCACAAAGAAATAGAATAATTGGACCCTGAGTCTCTCCTCATGTTTCGAATAGTGAGTTTACCTCTGTTGTCAGGGAAAATGAAGCTCTTGAAATGGAAAGTGAGCCGGGGAGGATGCAGAGACTGCTCAGCCCTGGGCACCTTCACGCCGCAGCCTCAGAGTTCAGTTGCCAGCACTCCTCGCAAGCTGGCTCTTGGAGGCAGGGAGCACTAGGAAGGTGGCAGGGTTCACAGCTTCCACATATTTTAAAATTGAGATTTATATGTAAGGCATGAACAACTGCAAAGTGCATTTCTTTCGTTAATGTAAGTATGCAGGCTCTTGGTGGAAGTGGCGTGGCCTTCACTGGGCTATTGGTCCTGCTCTCAGTTTGCACCTTTAAAAGTGAAACTTTCAACCATGTTTGGTTTGCAGAGATGTCAGTTAGAAAATACAGCAAATTCTTGAATACGTGCTGCAGTTGGAGAGAAATTGTTGTAGGATATTGAGAATTGGAAGTGTGAGAGTAGCTCAGGGATTTAGTCCGTAGATAAAAGAGAAAGTAAAGGAAAAATCCTTGAAACACATCCTTAACAACAGCCGTAGGAGTTGTTAAACCAGACAATTCATGAAGTAACATTATTTGCTGTATTTTTTTGCCAACTTTTGTAATACTTTCTAGTTGTGTAAAGTTAATTTATGCTTCTGATCAGCTTTATTGATTCTAATATATTGAATGCTTTGCAAACAGGAATTGCTCTCCAAACAAAACTGTTTGTAATAGTGTTGTGTTTTTTTTTTGTTTTGTTTTGTTTTTAATTGCAGAAAGAGTTGCTAATCTTGCTTTTTGTAGACCTTAGTTCTTTCTAAAATGCCTTTTATTTTCAAACAGCTTGGTTTTGTCCATTTAATATTTAAGAGGAGCCATGGAATAAATCTCCAAAATAAGGACTTGCGAACCTTGATGAAAGTACAGACCTTGAAGTGTCTGCTCACTTTCTGCAAACAGAAAGCAGGCTTTGGAGTCATTTGGACCATTGTGGAAAATTTGTCTTCTTTAACTTTTAATTTAATTTTTAAAGATCGCAGCAGGTGTAGTGGTGTGGTATGTGAAATTATAGACAATCCCTAGAGTTTTTTGGAACAAAATATAATACAAAAATTGTGCCTTTTGCAAAAATGTTCAGTGCTGATATTCCAGTCTTTTAGCAGATTGATATAAATGCAGTCCTGTTTGTTTCTAAACATTGGTAAAACTGGTTAATTAAAACTGAAGAACCACGGTTTAAATTAGGATGTGAATAGCAGAGGTCATCTGAGGTTTGGTACTCAGCTAATGGAAAGTGGAAAATTGTTTTAGCTTCTTTCATAACCTCTCGAATCTCCTGCAGATATGTCATGAGAGCTTACAAATACAAATGTATCCAGAAGCTACATTTTATTCTGCTTTTCTGTTATCTCCAGATCCATTTTCCAGTATTAGGCAGTCATTCATACAGTGTTTGTCAGATATCATGTCATCAGCTTAAAAATGGTGACAAATTACCCCTTTTGTAAAATCCGGATAACACTGAAGCTGATGTACATTTTGCTGTTCATTTCAGTGGGGCCAAAGCTTTGCCTCTTACCCTCTTTCTGTCCCGGGGTCTTAGTTTTCTGTCTTTTTTTGCTACCGACAATACAGTCTTCAGTTTCAGGTGTGCAATGTTTAGATTATTTTAGTGTGTTCATTCCATTGGTTGTAGTCATCTGGGTCACTTATAAATCTGGTGCTTGCTTTCTTAGCATCTTAAGTCGTGCTTTTTTTGGTATCCCTATGGGCAAGCCACATTCCGTGCCGCGTCTTTACCACTGTGGTGCCTCCAGCTCTGCTCTAGACACGTCTATTATGCCAGAAGGAATGGAGACTTCCTTCACTTCCTAACGTGTAGCTGTTAAAATAATCCTTCCTGCTTGCTGATTTAATTGTCACTCTTATTTTTGTATTCCCCCTACTGTTCACCACCCATCTTTGCATCAGATTTGAGCTCCTTTCAGTACTTCCGAAGTTCCACATAATTCTGCCCTTCCTTACTTATGTTCCTCGTTTCCTGTCTCTCCCCCACCCGCTCCACTTCTTTAATGTTCCCACACATCCATCTGGCACTGCTTGAGCGCTTGCTTCCATGTCATCTTCCATGCTACCATCTCCGTGTGCATCTCCTGACCTCCCCGGACTGCTCCGCGGAGGTGCTCGGCTTGTCCACCTTTAGGTGCTGGTTAACAGCACACTGCTCTGTGCTTTCATGGAGCTGAGTTGGACTGGATATTTAAAGCATAATCTTTCCTGTTTGTTATTCCTCTATCTGTAACTTCAGTTGCTGTATCTATAAACCATACGCCGCTCGTATTACCAACTCCCTTTAAGTGCCTGGACAGCTACCCTTTTGCGGAAATGTCTAGAATAATTTAAGACGTTACCAGCCGCGGTTGCACCTCAGCTAATCAAATGCTTCAAATATTTTACAAGCTGATAATGACAAAACTTGGAGCAAAGTGGCCTCAAGTTTTCCTCTGCAGAGGAGAACATAAAACTAGGAGTGGGGAACGATAACTTCTAAAAGGGTTTTAGCCAGACTTGTAAGATGATATCCACTGGAGCCCAAGCTGTCCGGAAAGAAACTAGTACATTTCTGCGTTGGTGCTGTAGGAAGGGTTTAAACAGGTATAACTTCAGGATTTACGCTCCTCTTGCAAGGGTTGCTAATGAATTTCCATACGATGTGTGCTACCAGTAAGTGCCTGGGCAGCAGTAGGAATCCTTACAAGCTGATATGGGCAAAACTTGAAGAATAAGTGAAGAGCTCTGCATGGTGTTTTTTTGTTGTGTGTGCCACTTATATCGATACTGCAGTCAGTAACATTCATGCATCTCTCCTGAAAATTGTAGCTCAGTGTGATCTTGTTAACACTGTGTTAAGAGTACATGATCAGATACTCGGGTCTAGGCTTCTTAATTTTTATTTTTTTTTTTTAATCAGTACAAACTATTTTGGCTGTAGGTGTAGTATCCTGTCTGGAAAAATCTGAAGCAAACAGATCAGACTTGTGTTGCTTCCAAAAGAAGGAAGGCGTAAAATTAACCCTGATCAATGACGGTGCTCTGTAACTTGATGTCTTGTGCTGAGAGCATCTGCTTCCAGCTTTCTTGAACTTGACATTAGGCACCAGTAGGTGTGTTGTACGTGTGGATTTCAGTATTGCAGAGGAAGCAAGCAGTAGGAAAGGTCGTCTTTAATTGATCCCACTGAAAATTCTCAAATACCGTCTGTATAATAAAATATGTCTGCATTGAAATGAAATGATGTGCCTTTGCTGGAAATAGCCACTCAACCAACTGGACTTGGAACTTCTCAGCTAAGAAGTGTGTAGAAGAAGAACCGTAAATGCATTCCTACTGTCTTGGAGTGTTACATCCATTAACAGCACTTCAGGAACATTTTTACTTGCATGCATAGTCTTGAAAACACCACTACAACTGGTAATGATCTTGTCTGGTATTTTGGTATCTTAACCCGCAGTCTTGCCAACAGGATGAGATACAACTAAACTCATCTGACCCAGTAATTTTTCCATGGTCAAGTAAAAATACTTAAAGGACAGAAGAAGAGTTCAAACAGAACCAGTGTCAAGACTTAATGTGTTGTAAATGCTAAAGCAGAGATCACTTACAATAATTTTATAATAATTATTCCAGAATATTATTTATGATGATGTTTTTTTATGGTGCTTTTATGCAGAACGTCAGAAATAAGTTGGCGTTGATGGTAATTTTGAATTTGAGTTTGTTCATCATTTAAAAATGAGCTGGCAGACTTCTGAGGAGGCTTTTCATCATGTTGGTATAAAAATAAGCACCTGGCCGAGCTGGGTGGCTTGTGGGGCTTGTGCGATATACGAAGCACAAGTTGGGCTGCCTCTTGTGGTGCTTGCTGCTGCGGGCTCCAGAGTTCAGGTGCATATGCAATTTCCCAGTGTCTGGCAGGACAGGACAGGCAGTTTAGCTGGTTGTCTGAAGACTGCTGAATTGTAAAACCAAGCGTTTAATTTACAGCAGCGATACAAGCGTGCAGGCCAGTTAGCCTGTATGTATACATAAATCAGGGGAACAGTAACAGAACAATACAGAACTGTGTTCATTGTGACTACTTGTAAAAACAAACCTATTTCTGCTTGGGCCTGTCACACCTATTACCGAGCGTGGAGCAAACATGCCGAAATCACAGTATCAGGTTAGAAAGCTAATAGTAAGGGAGGGAGAAAGCAGAATGATGAGAGGCAGCTGCTGCTGCCGCCGCTGCCCGGATTGGCAGCCTATTTATAATCGGGCAGGCTGGTAGCTGGATTACTGTGCTTGGCTCTGACACATCAGATACCAGCGATGATGGCTTGTGTATGTACGCCAAGCATTTCAGATTTTAAAGCAAGGCAGGTTTTTCACCTAGTAAAGAAATTAAATAAATGGACCAAGCCAAATCTTCAGTACTTGAAGTACTTTTGAATGGTGCAACACTTTTGTATCAGGAAACTGTTCTTAACAGCTCGGTACCGAATTTTTGCATGAATCAAAGATGGTAAAGTAGGAGGGCTTGTCCTGAGTACCATCTGAAACACTGGTGTCACGTGGGATGGAGCATCACACAAGTTCTGTCTGTGTAGGTGAGTCTGTAACAGTTACCAACCTGTTTCATGTTTGTTGTTTTTTTGTTTTGTTTTGTTTTATTTATTATATTTTTTTTGTAATTGACATTTAAGTGCATGCTATGGTATTATCTTAAACTTGAATTCAGCTTGTCAACTATTAGGGCAATCCATTTGTAAGCCACACATGGAAGTATAAGGTCAGGTGTTCATTCCACCTGGGGACATTGGCTCACTGTCAAAGATAAATTTAGGGGCGCGGAGCCCAGGTGACTGGTTTCGCTGCTCAGACTGCTGAAGGACTTTCACCACTTGGTTTGATTCCAGATAGGGGCCAGCTCCCCGAAACCTCTCACCCTTCCTAATACTCTCACTGCTCTATAACTCTGGCAAACTTCAGAAATCTTAAAGAAAACTTAAAATTTTGCATTAGTAATTGTGTTATGGTAAGATTATTCTAAGCAGGCCAATGCACAACTTCATCTTGACCTGATCTGCTGTTTGGCAAACTCTTGAGAAGCAGATAGGTAAAATGTTTTTTAAGTACTGAGATAATGTAGTTAGCTTGCTTTCTTTTTCAAAATGTGCTACGAGATTGTAATTGATCGAGTACCTTAAACCTTGAGAAAAATTAGATTTTCTGTCTTTTGGGGAAGAAGAGGGAAAAACAAAGTGGTGGGAGTAGTCTTTTCTTTACATAATGATATCTTTCTTACCTAAATAAACATGAATGTAAATTTTTCACCATGCTATCACAAGTTACCATGTGGTTGTGAGTTCTAAAAGCTATTTATTAAACAAAATTAATTTATTTCCATTTGATTTTTTTTTTTTTTTACTCTCCACTTTTTGTAATATTCCTTTGCTCTTGAATTTTTAAAAGGAGTAAGAGGACTACTTAGCTTTCTCTGTAGCATTTATTCACTCACTTTGCCAATTATATAACCCTTTTTTTTTCCCTCACATGAAAATATTTCTAAGCCTTTGATTCATTTGTGTTGTCTATTACTGAATTAATAATATTTTGGTTGTTTCTGAGGGCAGAATTAGGGAAAATGCAAATTCAGACCCACGGTTAATTTATATAATGACATATCATTTGTGTATTAGACCTTTTTTTTTTTTTAATGAATTTATCACATTGTGTAAAACTGAGCTTCCAAAGAAGTATTCAGGATTTTTATTTTCAAGTATATTTATTGATTGATTTTGCTATGTCATTGCTGACTGGATTGTCTGTGGGAAGCACTCAAAGTGCCTTATATTGAGGAAAAGCTGGCTCAGTTGTAATTTCTAGGGTTTCATTTTGTGTCTTTAAGGTAGTTATAATGTTTACATTTTAATATGCTGATGAATATAAAATGTCAGTTTCTGTCAGTTGCTGAAGTCCTTCAGTTTAAAATTCCTTCATACTTACTAGATGTTTTATATATATTCCCAGTGAGTATTTGTCCTGTAATTTTATCACCTGATTCCAACACCGTTTTTTTGGCTTCTCAGTTATGATATAATTTTATAAGAAAAGTGAAGTTATACATACATCTTCTGTGGTGACCCGATACAAAGACCTGATACAAAGAAGTCTTTTTGTTTCCTCTGCAAATTTTTGACCTTCCTTTTGTTTCTTTATTCTCCAGCAGGCTCTGGTGGCTTCCTGCTTTGATGCATTTAAAGAATGCCGTGGTGGTGGTGTTAGAGCTCTGTTATTTGCTGTTCAGATTTCCTCTCATGTCTCCTTATTTCCATCTTTCATTTCACCTGTCATAATTGATACTTCCTGCTATTGGTTTACTACGGGTGAATTTCCATCGTTTGAAGGATACGTGTTTGCCTCTAATAACCTCTTAAATCACACCATTAATGAAATTGGGTTATTTTTCGCTTTTTTTTTTTTTGGCTTTCTGTTCTGTATGTTTTTTCTCTGGTTGTTTTACGCTTTCTGTGAGTCTCTTCCGTTTGGTAGGAAGCTTTCTGGTAAGTACAGGGATTTTAGTTTCCCTGCGGTATTTATAAAGCCTTACAACCCATGTCATTTTTCCAAAGTATTAAGTTAAGTTAGTGTTCAGAATTTCAGGTGTAGCAGTGTCTGCCCTTTCCCAGATGCCCTCCTGCTTTGTCGCTGGATCCCGTACATCCCATGGGCTGTATTTCCACATGGTTGTGTGTACGTGTCCGGTGAGGTAAGCTGGGTGCTTGTAGGAGCTTCCAAGCCTAATCGGAGAAACCAGCGGAGCTCATGAACTACATCCCAGGGATGTAGTTCAGGATTGTGTCCTCACCATTTGAAACCCAAGGTGATCCAGCTGTGGTGATGCTTTTCAGATTTTGTCTTGGACTCAAAGGGAGCACTTTCCATTAGAGCATCCCCAGCAGGACGGTGAGGTACCACGGTGTGAGCCGGCAGCCCCATGTCACGGCCTTCCCTAGTCCAGCTTCCAGTGCTCTTCCCTGTTCCTTCATGCTTCAGTGATCACCACCTTGTGTCCCTCTTCTGCTACTACATGATCTTTTCTCGGGTTTTGTCACACTGGAATGACGCTCTTCCAGCCTAGGAACAAAGCCCAGCCCAGTTTTGGATCTGTACAAGTATTTTTCATTTGCATGTGCTCACACACGTCAAATCCACATTGAAATATAATTCCTCTCACTGCTCCACAGTTAGCACCCCCAGAGAAGTATTTTCTTTCTAACTGTTTCCAGGAATTTCTTGTTTGCAGGGGTGGGATTCAATAGTCTGTCTCAGCAAAAGTGCTGACCCAAAGCGGTATCATGAGGCTTTATTCCAAAAAATCACCATGTAAGTGTCAGGTGTCAGCTGAGATCAGTTTTGGTCACTGGTTAGGAATCCTATTGAAAAAAAAATGCCCTCAGAGGAACTGAAGCCAAATTAAGAGCAACAATGTACTGGTAGGAGGTTGGTTAACTTCAACTGATCTGGCAGAGCATATAGGGTCCATTTTCCTGCCGTAGGCAAAGGAGATGATGATAGTCCTTGTTCTTCTGTCCAGCAGAAATCTAGGCATGAAGGTGTCCTCTCTGTGCAGGTCTGGAGCCACCTTTGTCCTGCTTCAGGTCACAATAAAAGCAGAAGTGCACCCAGTTGCCCTAATGCAGAAGGAAGTGGCATTGACTGAGAGCATCATCCTTAATTCTGGCTACTATTAAATAAAGACCTCCGAGGATTTGTGTATCTAAAGAACTAACATGCGTTCTTAGTTGAAAGTTAGAATTATAAAAGCATAGCTGAGATCGTGGGCTAGAAGCTGTAACAGGGAAATTGAGAAACAAGAACTGGCTAAGCTTGCTGGATGCTCGTTTCATTACTTGTGGGGAATAATGTAACAAAAGTTAAAATACAATAAAAATGCTGCCCTAGACTGTCAAATGTCTAATGTTATAATCCTGAAGAAAGCTGGTTTTCACAGGCACAGAGCCCCATCTGCTTTTATTGATTTTAGTGCCTTTAAAATAGTCTTTTTTTTTTTTTTTTCCTTAGGACCTGACTCTTGCATTTGGGGGATCTACACTTGCTTTTCAATTTATTTTTTTGGAATTAATCTCTCCTTTTCAGTTTTCCCATATGCGAAGTTAAAGAATAATGAACACTTTACTCCCTACGAACATTACAAGGTTATTGTGAAGATTAATTATGCTTGTAAACATTATATAAAGCCTGCATGTTGCCAGCAGTATTACTGTGTTTTATTAGGTATTTCCATAGTTCATCCTATAGGTAAATATTCAGTGATGAGTAGTTAGGAGTTGATAGTTTGAAAAAGAAGAAAAAATATTGCTAATTTTAATTCCATCTTCTTTTTTTAAATGCACCTACTAAAAATTATTGCAAATCAATGTCATGCCCTGTTTCAATTTGAATAATTCAAATTTTAATAAAGATAATGTTAAAAAATACAAGGTTGTTTCTGACATTTTAAAGAAACTCAAATGAACAACCTCATGGAAATCACTTGGTGCACTGCTGGAATTAGTGCATATGTGTTAAATTGAATTACGGCTGTAGTAGTCCCCTTCTGCAGGTAAAAAGCATATTTCTTCATTTATGCTTATTCAGTTAATTTAGGTTTATAATTACTTCATAAAGAGCTGAAAAACAGTAGAGAAACTGTTTTCTATCTTAATCTGTAAGTAAAAAGCAACCGAAGGAGGATGAGATCTACTAATTCTAAAATATTGAAGGACATGTTCACTAAAAACAGTTCAGATCTGTCTTATCAGAGGGCCCTGCTCTGTTTAATGTCTGTTTTAAATGCAAATCATGCTTCGACACCCTTCCATTTGCCCCTCAGATATACAGCACATTAAATATATTTGTTCTCTTCTTCAAAACACATAAATAGTGTCCTGGTACAATATTTATGTTGACGCAAATTATTGTTAAGGGAGTAAAATAATAAAATCTATTAAAATGAAATAATATTTTTCTAATATAGTATTCTATATATGAAACATTTGAATGAATGTTTAGGTGTATTTTACTTTAAAATTATATTGATAGGAGCTACTTGCTGGTTCACAAAAACAGGTAAAAATTTTAGAGACTGTTTTTATTGCATTGTTTTATAGATTCAGTGCCAATGAGAACAGCTTCTTGCTAAAAAGTTAAATAGAAATTCACAAAAAGATTAAATCCCAGCTGTTTAAATGAAGATTTTCCTGTTGGCTGACGGAAGTAATGACTAATTTCAGGGATTTTAAACAAAGCTCACTAACTTCCCCGTGAGCCCTGATAGATAAAACGTGCCCTTAGATTTTAATGCATTTAACTCTCTTGCTAACGTAGGGGTGCCTGTAGATCTTTGTGTTAGGAGTCACGGGGTGCATCAGCAATGTGTCGAGCCTTTCTCTTTGTGCCCACACGCCCTGTTTTGTTTATAATGTCACTAGTGGATGTTCGCTTCTTTATCTGAATACCTGGAGAGAGAGGTATGTTAGAAGCAAAGGTCAACAGCATCATGCTTTTGCTGCAGCATTGTAGGTAGCAGTTTCCTGTTACTATTCAGCTGGTTGTTAGATTACCTCCTTTCCTTCCCCGCACCACGTGTGTGTTTTATTCAAGGCACAGTTGAATCAGCAGGGCTGGAGAAAAGAGTAGCCTCCAGAAAGGTTAAATTCATCAGTAATGTAATACTGTATAATAGGAGCATGCAACCACAGCCTTGCTGTCAGCATCCAGATGTGTGACTCCGTATTTGAATTAAAGTGGGCTGGTAGTTGATGTTTTGTTGTTTGATTTTCAAGAGGATGCTTGTACAGCGAGTGATGTTTTTAGTGAATGAATCTGTCGTTTCAATGCGCTTGACAGTTTTTTGTATTTTTTTTTAATGGATGGACTTTAATGAAGGACTTGTGGGGGCTCGATGTGAATTAGAATTTTGCATTTTAGTCACAACATGGTTTTGTCACACCTGTTTGTGTATGATACCCTAATTAGCATTCAGTTGATTTCATTTTGATGTAACTTGATTTGAAGCTGAAGTCCTGAGCTCATCAGAAAGAGCTTCTAGTGGTAAATGAGAATGCTGACACTACAAATGCTTTACAACGCTGTAGAAAACATGAAAAGTAGCTTTTCTCTTTATAAACAAGAAGTTAAAGCAAAGGCCAGCTGTTTAAAAATGAGAAATTGCAGACCCCTTGACAGTACAATGTGTGTCTCATAGTCTTCACACCATGGAAATGTGTTAATTTTTAATCATGAAGGACGTAGTTGCTACCTTGTGTAGAACTTTGAAAACTATTGCTTCAAAAAAATATAAGGTGTTGGTGTATTCCAGGTGAAACTTCAGAAACTGTCACAATACCCATTGCTAGATTTTCAAAACATCTTTATGTCCCTCTAGGAGTGGACTTGGAAGTAGGAGATCCTGGCTTCTGCATTCTTCTAAAAATCTAGTTTTGAATTATTGGGTACTCTCCCCACTCTTCAGGAGCTTTAACTGAGATCTTCTTACACGAGCGTTCGCTGCAGCTGCAGGTGATACGCGTTAGCTCTGCCGATGTCGTGAAAAGCCCCGTTACTTGGCGGTGACTTGCGCCGAGCTCCGGTGCTGCAATTTGTCATCTCTGCAAGAAGCTGGCTTGGATGCCTGCGGGCTACTCGAGAAGGAGGAAAGGAAAGCGTTATGTTGCCCTGCCGTCATGCATACAGTTACTGGTCACAGTACTTCCATACTGGCTGCCTGAAGTTGCAGAGAGCATCTACATGCGTACACAAACGTTATCATCATTATTTGGGGAACTGCAGGCACCTCTGGTGCAACTAAACGGGTGGTGCAGGCTGTGCTATGTCTAACAGCAGCTAGGACCAGAGGGCACTGATCATTTGAGCTGGTGGCAGCCCTGGGTTTACCGTACAGCTGAATCCTTGAGGTTACAGTTTTGTGCAGTATTGGAGCGTGTTTCAGAATTCAAACCCTGCAATAATTGTATTATAAATTTTTTAAAAGGCAGCACGTGGAGTTTTTCTAATCTACATATGCGCTTGGTAGTTCAGTGGTTGATTTAGCTTGACAAACTAGTTCTAGAAGAGCTTCAAAAAAGATGGATGTATGTGATCGACTTTTGAGAAGTTTTGTACAGAATGAGAATTGTTCTGACCCACCATGGTTCAGTCAGCCACCCCTTACAGACAGGCCTCATGGTTTTACTGCTGGCTTCTCCTTAGTGCTGCCACTTGTGCTTTGGGTTCCTACACTTGGAAAGAATGTTTACAGAGGGGGGAAGCAACTGTTCGTGGCGTGTGTTACATGAGTGCTCCGTGTCTCTGTTACAGCTAAAATGCAAATGAGAAAGTCTGACGGACACATCTGATAGTGTTTATTTGCTGGAAGCTTTTTTGTTTGTTTGTTTGTTTTGTACCATTTTTTCTTTTCCCTAAGAAATGGGGGAAAAACATTTGAAGAAGCAGGACATAGTTACACACAAATAACAACCTCGATTTTGAGGCAACTGAGAGCAGAAAATGTATTTAAGGAAAAAAGCTGTGAGACTTACTTGAACAGCTTTAAACAGTGCAATGCTGCACATACTTCAGCGTGGTCATCTCCTGCCTGTAGTTCATAGAAAGCAGGCTTTGCAGACCAGGATTTCTGAGTTGGGATGTTAGAGAAGAACCCAGTTCTCCTTGGTACACTCTGTACACATTTCTTTCATTACTTTATATGCAGTGTTTCAAGAGGAAAGTAAAATAAACATGCCAGAAATATTTGATACAGAAGTTAATAAATGAATCCAAACAAGACCGAGGAGTAATATTGACTTAATCAGTTCTTTTAACGAAGCAGCTAGAACCTGAAGGTAGCGTGCAGCATTTACAGAGGCTCAGGACCCAGTCCTGCTAAACCAAAAGCTGGCAGAAGCCCCTGCACAGCAGCTGGGTGTCAGCGTGTCCCCAGGGCATCGTGCCGAGCTTTGCCTGCTCTCAGGGAGAAGATGCAGCAGCGGCTGAATGATGCCAGAAGGTGGAATTTGGCGGTTTGTGCACGATGGAGTGGGAGAGAGAGGATCCCGATGAGGCAGCCTGTATAGGAGTGCTTTGTGTGTAGGGTATCTGCTGGTTTCAACTGGAAAGTTGAAATAAACAGATGCTGGTGCAGGGACCAGGCTTCTCTCACGGGAACTGCCTCCTCTTCCATGCTCCCTCTTGCTTTCTCACTCGTCTCTATGAATCTTGGCTTCTTTTCTACATTGTGGCTGAGAAGGGGAGATGCAAAGTGTCTCTGGCCCAACTTCACATATAACTGGCCGCTTAGGAAGCTCTTGGGAAAAAGAGATGAACTTCTGTATTATCTCAAGCTGAAAAGGGAAATGAATGTCATCTGTCACTTTTTGGGCAAGTATTCCAACCACAAGGACATGTGCACTCAAGCAGTGCCGCAGTAATGTGGGTAGATGCCTAAATCTGCAAAACAAATGGGATTTCAGGCATTCTTTCTGTTACAGCCTTTCTGTGGCAGAATTTGTCTTTCCCCTTAGTCTAGGCAGTGTAAACGTCTTTTATGTTATCTCTCCCTAAGCTCTGCATAAGGTATAGAGGTGACCCGATACAGTCACTTGGGTCTGTGTGCATGCAGCCAGGATGATGCATTTGGTGCAGCTGGGCTGCACCAGCCAGTACAAAAAAAAATAATAATTAAAAAACTAAGAACAAAAAATTGGGTTGGTAAACTGCCACTGCTTTTCTGCTTCTCAGAAGTGTAGAAAGTAAGGGCTGAAAAGCTCTTTTGTACAATATCATTACTGTACTACTGAGCGTGAATTGAGGAAAATGGATTTACAAGAAGTAACTTCCTTTTTCAAATTAAATGCTTTCTTTTATTGAACAGTTGTGGGCAGTGTATCGCTCCTGTTTTATTTCCTTTAAAATTACTAGCTTCCAGGAAGATTCCAGGTAAAGTTAATATTAATGAATAATTTTAAAAGAAAAATTTAATTATTAATAACACTTCAGAAAGTCAGTAATGCACTGGAACAAAAACAGCAGCTTCCTGAAACAAGATGGGGTAAGGTTCTTCAATCAGTGATTTCTAACAGTATCCAGGAAAACGATTTAGCAGAGCATTATGCTCAACATCTGGCTCTCTCATTTTTAAAACACTGATTCTCTGTGCTTTCTTAAAAAAAGCTTCTGTTTGGAGCAGAGACATGTCCTTGACTGAAGATGAGACAAAAATTGTTACATTTCTATTTGATTCCACGTGTTCTGTTACATTTTTTAATTACTACCATCTTATTTTTAGTTACGTTCATCCTTGCACTTTCCTTATTTAAGCTTCCTTTTCACGTGATTCTAATTTTATCTAGATGTTTTTGTAGCATATTCCTCTTCAAGTGTTCAAACCCAAATTGAAGAAAAAAAAAAGTTTAATAATCTTTTCAATCTTTGTGCATTCACCAGTTTCAGTTTAGCTCAGCTCTTCCAACTGTTAAAGGCTTATTTTTGCTTATTAATGTAAACAGCCAGAAGACCTAGTTAAAATTAAAGTCTTAGCATATTAAACAATTGTACAGACAGGTGTTTGTTTTTTTTTTTTTTTCTTCTGAAATGTGCAAAAATCTCAGGATAGAGGAAAGGAGGATTTTTCCAAGTCTGTGGATGCATTTAACTGGTCTTTTATAAAGTTTGGGGGCAGTGTATTCATCTCAGAACTATGAAGTTTAGAAAAATCAATTTCTTATTCTCTACAGTGCTGAAATTTCTGCTGATCCAGCAGCCCCCTGGGCTTTTGCTCCCTGAGAGCTGCTGGGACAGCGCAGGGCGGCTTGTCTCAGCCTCCACACTGTGCGTGCGACATACGGTGTGTGGGACATAATCAAAATACATGAGAAGTGACTGAAATTTCCAACACCTGTCCTCTGTTGTATCTCCTTATAATTTCAATTATGGTATTTATTTATGGTATTTATTTTTTTCAATGATGCTTTTTGGAATAAAATATTCCTATGAATTAAGTCAGATATTTTTGAAAGAAAACTGGGGGGGTGAAAAAAAACAACAAACAGATTTTGCTGTTGGCTACCATAACAAATACGCTACTTTCAGTCCTAATGCAAGGAGATTACATGAAGGTTTGAAACAAGGACCTTTCATTAGCTCTCAGCACAGCTCTCTCTTGACTGAGTTAATGGGATAGTGGGAGAAGTAACAAAAGCAATTTGTCGGTATTTTTGCCAAAAACACAGCTATTTTTAAAGGAACACTTGAATGTGCATTGGATTTCCTGGAATCACATCCTGTTTTGAGGAGAGGCACCTGACTAGCATCAAATATATGGATTTGACATGTTGTCTAAAGGGCTGGAATGGGTAAGTCTGTTTTCTGTTGTATTAGAACCGTGTTTCTTGTCTGATTTTGCAGAAATACCTTTGTGTGATCTATGTTAATGTATTTATCAGGCAAAAGGAATAATTTGTCACCCTTACGGGTTGAGTGGTTTGTGACCAGATTCAGCAATAAACCGTTAGAAGCGAGCACAAACGTGAACAGCAGGGAGCGTTTCTTGCCGTATAGTTCACTGCACCTTCCTTAAGGCCATGTATTTTGTCGAACACCCTTTTTCTTAACTTCTGCTTAGCAGAGATGTGTGTCAGGGAGATTGATTGACCCAGGCGGTGAAACACGGAAGGCGGCGATGCTTGGGAGGCCTGCAGTACCTGCCGGACAGCTGCTCTGGGTACACAGCTCGCAACGGTGCCCAGTGGTAAAGGAGCTGCTGGTTTGGCACGTGAAAGTCTTTTTTGTGCACATGTTTTTCTAGACAGATTGTTTTTAGGAGCATGCGTAAATTAATATTTGTTTCCAAGCATCTAGGAGTTTGATGTAGTGCGGAGCTAAGAGTCATGCTAGCTTACACAGATTTTATTATGAAGAGTGTGTGAGGGACTGATTAATTTACAGCCATGTTGTTGCATCATTGCAGTGATTCGGGGCCACATTCCTGTTGCTTTTCCTGTTTTGTTTTTTTATTTTTTTTCCTGTTCGCTGGGCCTGCCTCAGGGTGGCGGCTCCGCCAGGGGGCGGCCGCTCCCGCCCGGCCCGGCCACCACAGCGCCCCGCGGGACCGCCAGGCCCGGCCCGGCCTACGGGAGGCGCCAGGCAGGGCCCGTGCCCTGTAGTTTCAGCTCGTTTTAAAACGCGCAAAACTTTGTGCAAGCCATTTGTTCGGTTGTTTAATACAAACCAACCTATTTATGTGCATTAAGTTACTTCTTCATATTGAGGCTGCTTGTTGGGGATGTCAGGGCGCCTGCTACCAAAATGACTTCCATGTTCTGTTGAAGTAATTTTTGGTCTGATCATACAAACACACTTGATGAGGGCAAATTCCTCCAGAGGCAGGGAACAGCTGGTGCTTTGAACAGCGTGAGCTTATCTGTACTGCTTGTTTTACACTGACAGTTAGCATTCAGCTTTCTTGAGGTCTGTTCTGACCCTAATTAATCAAAAATGAACACAGAAACATCTACAGAAACATCTTGTTGAGAACGTAGGTATTTGCTGTGCACATACACATAGTATCACAGAGGAGGTTTGGGAACAAAAACACAAAACCAGAGAACAATAAGCAGGAGAGTTTGGTGCTGTAATTGGGTTTTGAACAAAATAGAGCAGTGAAAATATTTAGCTGTCTTACAAAGGTACTTATTCACTCAGTGTTGCCAAGACTTCACATAACTGGAAACATGAGCATCAATTTGGTATCTCTGAAACATGTCAAGTCCAAAAGAAGGATACATTTTACAGATGCAGCCACTTAAATATTTGGACATGGAAAGGCTTACTTTTAACTGGTTTTGGTTCTATAAATTTTAATATCTTTGCTTTCTCTCTTTTTGTAAACAGCCAGTTAGAAGCAGGGAAGTTGTCTGTTTTTCATCAACTTCATCCTATTCTGTTCAGCAAACTTTGATGTATTTTATAGCTTTTTAATTGATGTGAATTTTGCAAAGGTCTTATTTACTTTATTGTTTGTGCATCTCTAAGACTGATAATACTGGCTCACTTCTAAAGTTATCATTTACCAGCTGTTAAAAAACATGCTTCTTTAGTTTCCTGTGCAGCCAATTTTCTGTATTACAGTACAGTTGTAAAGTCAAGAAGACAAAAATGCTGTAAGCATGGTGATCCTTGTAGGACTTTTCTTTTAGTATTATAGTCTTTAACAATAATTGAGAGATGACCTGCTTCTTGAAAGTTTTTTCCCCTAAAAGTGTCAGTGATGGCTTAGATTCAATATGTTATATGAGTAACATTAGAAATTTTAGCACAGGTTCCCAATAGTGCCCTTTCAGAAAGTTAAGTTCAACAAAACCCAGTGCTTGGTCTTCTCTGATTATTTATTCAAAACAGTATTCAAGTTGTAAGTATTTAGCTGGATCATTTGGCAGAGCTGATTCAGGGGGATTACCTAGACACTTTATGGGGTAACCCCTTTGTTCCTCCACTATGTTCATAACCCAACAAGAGAGATGCATAAACATCCAGGGAGATCTGTTATGAATCATCGCACCATGACAAAGTTTGTAAGAAGTGGTAATATCTTTGATTCAGAGAAATGACATCCATTCAGGAACACAAGCCTTTTACAGTTGCAAAATGGAAACAGCAACTTCCAAGCGAAAAGCAGGCTGAAAATAGTCGCTCTGAGTTGTAATCGAAAACTGTCAGTCAGAGAGGAAAAGGTGGGTGGTATTTGTGAAGCAGAGTGAATGTCAGTGAGGGTAGAGGTGCTGCTTTGTATCGCCTGTGTTAGCATCAGATATGCATATGTAAGTGATCGCTACTGTCAGCAACAATGTGGAAGGTGAGCGTGGTTGCTGTTTTTAATGATGGACAAATTAGGTTATAATATTAAACAGCAGTGTATGCATCCAGGTAACGGGGCAGTAAAGAGGGGTCTATAGGACTGGGAAGGCTGAGACATTCTGCCTAGGGTGTCAGCTAGGGGTTTCTAATTTCAACTGTGTAAAAAGTAGTCCAGCGCCTGCCTGGGATTTGTGAAGACAGGGCACATGCCGAGCATTACTTATTCAGCCATCCGTCTGTCTGTTTCTGTTGACTGTACATGGAGGCAAATGATTTATTTTTAAATTACACAGTATTAGGAGAGTTGAATACCAGCCTAGGTAGGTGACTTTTGTGAAAATAACTGTGCTGTGATATGTACCTTGCTACAGCTAAGGTGCTGAAGCAAGTACATTCCTTGCAACTTCTAAAAACAAACAAACAAAACCAGCAACAACAACAAACGTTGTTCTGTGCATTTAGCCTTGATGGTATTCGGAGCATTATTCAGAGAGGATAAAATAATGTGTGTTTTGATACCTTAACACCTTCTTAGTTTCAGATACTTGGGTGTCACTGAATTTGATAGTTGAAATGAGCACCAGCTTTCACCAGGCAGCTGTAGCACCACATTAATAAAGACCTTTGTTGCTGAATTTCCTTAAAACTTTTGTGTTTATTGATATATATTTTATTTTTGTTAAGAACAAATTCCTTGTAGGGGTCAGTTATCAGTTATGCTGTCACAGCTGCATGTAGCTGAAAGACCCCACGGAATAGCAGATGCTGTGCAATTTGCAAGCACAACTTTCTTCAGTGCCATATCATTGTGGAGTGGATGTTCATGCTTTGAAAGGTCTGGGGTATGTGGTTGGCAGTAGGGTCTGTGAGAGCAGTCCACCAGCCTGGATATCTGTCCCAGTCTTGTATACTTACACCAAATTATGGCTCTAGTAACTTTAACCTCGTGACATCAAGCCCCTTCTTCACTGTCATGCTGCCCCCCGTGCAACTCACAGTTCGGCTCCTCCTGGCCATTTCTTCCAGTTCATTCTGTTCTGCAGTTCTGGTAGGCATTAGCACATGACAAGTTTTCTTTTCCATGGTGCTGTCCCTTCTCTTCCACTTTTATAGGACAAGCGCAGGTAGCAGTTACAGGATGCGACTGTGCAGCTGTAGCTGTGTAGCCCAAGTTTAAAGCAAATCATGCCCAGCTGTGTCCTTATCCACCCTTCCCCATGCTAATTAGTTACTTCCAGTTAATTCCCACTAGCTGAGCAGAGCTGCCAGCTATTTTAATTTTTATTACAGATGTTCAGTTTCGGCCCTCAGATCTTCAGTCCTCAGCATTGAGCCACTCTAATGCTTCTCTTCCAATTTCTGCAGGATCTCTGGGCACACGTCAGTCCCTGGTGTGCTCTCTCTGAGGTGCTGATAAAATCGTTGCATTATTTCCTCGGCTCCATGCTGCTGTGCTGAGTGAGGGGAGGCGTGCAGCAGGATGCTTTTGTTCTGCCAGCAGCCTCGGCCCCGTCCTGGCCATCAGTGCCACGTGCCCTCTGTTGGGTGAGAGCCCTCCAGCTGCGGGCTGTGGTGGTGGTGGTGGAGAGGGACCATGAAAGGAAAGGGTTGGAGAGACAGGAGGAGTGCTGGAGGGCTGAAGACTGACACATGGTGTGTCTCAGTCTTATTTTCCCCCCATCCTCAGCACGTCCTCCAAGCCTGTGGTTCCAGTGCTCCTGCCCATCCCCAGGTCCTGGCCATTATGCTAAATATGGGGAGAGGCTTGAACTCCAAAGGGAGGCCTGGCATCTGGGTGCGAGAAGTGTCTGTTCTCCCCCAAAAACACTGGGTGTTCCTGGGTGAAGAGCCCGTAGTTCCAGGGCAGGCTGACCAGCCCCGTGTGAATAGTACTGCGTAGCGGTGCTGAAAAGGGCAACCATTTATGAAGAGCGAGTGTCTGCAGTTTTTAATAAAGCTTTTAAAAATATCTGCACAGACCCAGATTTTAAAGCTCCCTGTTCCAATTTTAAATGTTACAGTCCCTCTAATTTTGGATTATTTTGACTAGGCACAGCTGTTAAGCCTTTCTGTCCTCTTCTGCCTCTCCTCTCCCCAAAGAACATAAGCCTCTAAAAGTCCACGGTGATCTGTCTTACTGTGAGCCTTGCTGGCTATCACATATTTAATGAAGGCTATTAACTACCTTGTGATTAGGTTGAAAGAAAGAAAGTAACTTGAAAGAGGACAGTGACTAATACCTAGCTTGCATCGGGAGATTAAAATACACACATTTTCAAAATAGCATGCCTTAAAATACACATTTAAGAAATTCTTTAGCTTGATTTGTTATGGGAACCTCAGCTGTGTATGTCACAGCTGAAAAGCTTACAAATAGCTTTTGCGGGTTATTTCTCCAGGAAGCATTTTACTCATCTTGCCTAAACGAGCTTGCCTGCTGCAGTCACCGGCCTTCCCAGAACAGTGAGTCAGTGCGTGTTGGTGGCGTTGCTGCCTTTGGGAAATCAGCTAAGCCCACCCTTCTAGCCACTGACCAGTTAAGCTACCAAGCACACACATTGCGTGCTTTTGCAGTTTTGCTACCATTATTAAAACATTTCCCTGTTGCTAATTTTGCTTCTCCAGTTAGAATACTGGGTATTTTCTACAAGCGAGTGGCAGAATGTGGTAGAAGACCAGAGCAGGGGTAAACAGCAGAAACCCAAGCTGTAGCACAAAACGTAACTCGTGGAGTTCAACAAGCCGTGCAAAACAGTGGGATGACAAATTTGCCAGTTCCTAATGAGTTAAGTAAATTAATAAAATCATGTTATTTTTGGGACCTGTTTTTCGCTTTTGATGTCTGATGGTAATTTTCCAGCAGTCTAGTTTTAATGAAAACATTTACTCATGTAAATTAGGGTTTCGGTTTGTTTGTGTTGACATTATTATTTATTTTCATAAAGAAATATCCCTCCTTTCTTCGTCTACTTTCAGAAATCTTTTGGAATGCGCTGAGGAAATGTCATCCTTCCTTGACATTCGTGTTTTGTTTGGGTTTTTTCTTTCCTTTTAGTTTCTATGAAGTAATGTAAACTCTAGCTTAATTTGATCTGGCATCCCTGCAGTCGAACATTTGTAAGTATCTTGTATTGTGGCCCATCTGGGTTGTCATAGAAACCGGAGACCTCCATCCTCCTCCTTGTTGTTGGAAATGGCATGCAAACAGGGCATCAAAGTGACGTTTTCCGCGTATGAGCGAGAGCCCTGTGAAGAGCCGAGCAGAAAGGTTTCTAACTGGTTTTATTCCCTCGTGGCCTGTTGGAGCAGTTGTTAGAGTACACCCTGTTTTCTCTTGAATATCTGGCAACAGGGTAATAGAAAAAACGTGAGCGTCATGAAAAAGGCAAGCTTGCGTGGTTAATCTTGTCCCCAGCTTTTTCTTCTCTCTCTTTTTCTTGATGTATTTGTCTTGGATCGGGCTGCTAACTCGCAAGGAGGTGCGGAGCACGTTACTGCAAATCATCCGCGCTGCGAGTGGCTGAAAGACCCAATTATGTAGCACATGCATGGGGCTTAACGTTTCCCTCCTCTGATCCTCCGGCCTCTTTAAAGAAAGAACGGTCAAATAATTCCGGCAAACGCGCCAGAAGTTTTCACGTGCAGAGCAGCAGCCATGCCGAGCGAGCATTCAACACGGAGTGAATGGGATGGATTTGAGAGAGGGATCGGCGAAGGCGTGCGCCGCTCCCCTTCCCCCCGGCGCGCTCCAGCTGTGTGCTCAGCAGTTCTGCGGCCGTGCTGGTGAGCGGCAGCATCTCCTCCCCGGGACAAAGAGCCTGCGAAATCGCCGCTGAATACTAACCAGCACGGCCAATTGGGAACGATTGTGAATTTCCAAAAAGGGCTTGAGAAATTGTTTTCTAAATAGCGACTTGCTCGTCAGCTGAGAGACGGGCTCAGTCAGCACAAAGAGGGCACGGGAACAGTTTGGTTTTGTGTGTGGGAGAAAAAATCTTCGTACAGGCTGTTCATGCTGAGCATGCTGTTGCTGGCCTAAAAGCAGCTGCCTCTGTAGCCTCCGCTGCCTGTGCAGCTTCTCAAGCTATGTGGGTCACTGGGCAGGCTTCTGCTCTGCTTCAAACTGATTGGGGAATCAGTTCCTGCCCCCGTGCAAAAGATGGATGCTCCGGTTCGGAGAGCTACTTGGCGGGAGAACCTGCACTGAAAGCGTTAAAGGCTCGGAGCAAAAACTCCGGTTTCGTCATCACTCTGGTAAACTGGAAGAGGAAGACGAGGAATGTGGAGGCAGAACGCTACAATCCTGCAGTATTCATCCAGCTCATAATGAATGTGCTCAAAATGCAGAGCAGGAAAAGGCCACTGAGTGATTGTTGTCATTTACGTAGGACCCGTGCGTGTTAAATATTTCAAAAGATTTTTCCAGACCACGTTTTTGCCCTGCAGAGTGCACAAGCTAATTGTGCAACCAACAAAACAACAAAATAAAACAGGAAAAACAATGAAGAGTGTCTGCAGGGTTAAACCAAGCATGTTTTCTTGGTCAGTTTTTGCATATGTGTATATGACATGTGGACGTATTTGATACCTTGCAAAAAATCTCAGATAAAGTGTACCCGGCACTCCCTGTGTCACCTTAGCCGCCTCTCAGGGCATAGCCCTAGCTTAGCACTGAGGAGGGACCTTAAAACAGGTTCATGTGACCGAAAGCATACCCTTTTTTCCAAGTCAGCCTGATAAAGTGTACTGTTTTCTCTTGCACGCCTTGCCTGCCAGTGAGAAAAGAGTAATTTTTGCTTGCCAGACTTTGCTGCTTTTCAGTTCAGCTTCACATTGTGCCTGAGTGCCCTGCGTTTGTGAGCACCTGCTTCTTCTTTCTCCTTTCTGTGTTTCCTGATTATTTTGGAGCTTGTTTTTCTTCTCCATCTGAGCTTCCTAGCAATCAATGGCAGCGTGACTGTCTTCCTGTGTAGACTGACAAATGTGTTTTGGATTAAATGTGTTTTTGATACGAGCGTATATATATAAATATATATATATGGTTCGCCAAACGATTACCATGAAGATCCTGCTCTGTTCGTAATGAATTCTGCCTATACAGCGCCAAGTCAAATATTTCTGTTTGCACATTTCAATCTTTTCTTCTTGCGTTTCTGCACCAGCTATCTGACACTGACATTTTTATTACCGCTGGTTAATATTTTTCTCAGAGTTTGGTTTTGGTGCTTCTCGCTTTAAAGGTAAGTTAGATCACCAGTTACTTCATGCCCTTGCTTGTATTTACTGATACGTGTGTGGGTGTGTAAAATAGATCTTTTAAAAGCCTCTTTCCTCTCCTCACATCCTGCCCCAGCTCGAGATGAAATACAACAGAGGATAGTTTTATCAAAACAAGCAAATAAATACGCTTTATTTTCTTGAACGTGTGCCCTGTGGCGGTTTTTAGAAAACAGAAAGGAACGCTGAGGCTCTTTTCCCCCAGAGCACCTCTACATCTCAGCACTGGTTTGCTTTATTCAGAAGCGATAGGAGGGACAATGAGAGCCCAGCTGCTTCTTCCCTCTCATGGTCCCCTACCTCAGCGCCCACCTCACCTTCTCCCCAGTGGTGAAGCTTCCACATATTAGAAATGTTACCTAAGAAGGAGGGTTACACGAGAGCTGATTTGTATTTAATTTAAGAGGGGTACACATCACGTGCAGGAAACTTTAATGAGGCTCTGGTTCCCAAGCCAGTGCTGCTTTAGGGTAGTTCTCTGGGTGAATAGCCGGGTTTGAGACCCCATTACGAGTGAAGTTGCCAGAGCCGAGGGCACAAAGCAAGATGGCTTGCTCCAGCAGCCCGTGCTTTAGTTGCTAGGTTTCTGTAATCTTTCAGCCTTTCTCAACAGCGCAACATGTGTTTCAAAAAAAAAAAAAAAAAAAGAAAGAAAAAGATAAAGAAAAAATCCATCAGTGGGAAACCATGGGGAGGAAAAGTACTATTTTGTGATTTGCAGCTCTTAGAGACCAGCGTGAGAGGTGTCTTTCGAGACACGCGCGAGAGGGGCCGGCTGATGCTGTTTTTAGAAGTCCTTGCGCTCTGAGCTAATGCTTGCAAACATATTCACAGCTGAATTGTCACGCAAGAAATGCTGAGTTAGGACCAGTGAAGTCGTATTTCCGAGTCTGATACCTCTGTGTGCAGGTTTAGCTGGTCAGACTGGTTAGTAGCACAAAATGTGTTCATCCAGCAATATGTTGCCAGTTCTCTGCGATACCACGCATATGGTCTCAAAAAAAAAAAAACCAACAACAACCCTTGCTCTTCGTCGTGTGCAAATATACAGTCATTTTTGTTTAAATCTTGCCATCATCATTAAAAAAACTTAATTTGCCTTTTAAATATAATATGGGCCTGCAGAGGCAAAGAAGAAATCTTGGTTTCTCCCTAAATACACACTTATTATATATTTAGTATTTCATAAGGAGGAATTATAAGAGAGCTTATTTTCTATTTCTTACCTCTCTTTGACAGAAAACTCCCTGGAGAATTTTATAGAAATTCATCAAAGGCTTCTTTAGAGTTCATTTTAAATCTGTAGCACTCATGGGCTCTCTTTAAAGCTTGAACAAAACAACTGTTAACAAAAATACTCCTAAAAAAAACTCACCCAAAATACACAGAGCTTCAGCCACTTGGACTAAGATTCTTTTCCCAACATTTAACGTGGGTTTCTTGCATTTACATTTGTGATCTCAACAGTCCTTAAGTCTTCCAGGGTTTATTACAGAAAAAAGACACAGCAATTCCGTTCTAGGAGTCCTTCACCAGACTGCATATTTCTGTATGTACAGATAAAAGATCTGCCTCACCACCTTGTGGCCCCCCAAAGCTCTCAAGAGATCTCCTTTATTGACATAACAAAAAAGGTAAACTACTTGCGTTATTTTTGACAGGTCTCCTGTAAAAAGAGAATGATGGGCCACTGTACAGCAAAGTATTTCCTTCTGAAATATTTTCTAGGAGGTGTTGGGAAAATAACAAATATTGCTGAAAAGTTCTGGAGAGGCACGTTTCACAGCTGAAGAGTTAAACAAAAAGGTCCCATCAGCTGCAATATTGCGTTCTTTAGAGGTGAGCTTGGTCCGCTTGTCAGGAAAGAGTATTCCAAATGCTGTTAGCCGTGATGGCCAAGGAAGCAGGAGCACTTCTGCAATGTTTTTTTTTTTTTTTAAATACTCAATTTCAATACTCAATGCTTCCAATACATACTCCAAAAAAATGAGAGAGCAAGTTGCAGAGACACTAAATAAAGTTCATAAAAACAGAAATTCTTTATTTCAGAAGTAAGAGTTGAGTGTGGTGCAAAAATAAGATTCTGCCTTCCTTAACCGTCCTGACAAATTTTAATCCCAGCTCAAACAAGATCGCGTTGCATTACAGCATTGAACCGCTGCAGATACATTTTTCAAAAACAAGAGATATGGATGCTTTCGATAATTTTATTCAGTGTCCTAATTACATTGTTTCAGATTTATTAGGTTTGAGAATGAACATCATCTTTAGTAGAGAAATTACATCTGACAAAATTTGTCTTGCCTCTTAGTTGATATCAAATGCATCCCTGCAACAGCATTCATTGTTCATCCAAGAAATTAATGCGATAAAAGTACTTGTGTTTCCACTTTGAACGAGCCTGTCTTGGAGAGAAGAACTAACTGTCCTCTGACTGTTCTGCTTTCCTGAGGCAAACACAGCAGCTTGACGGTTTGGGAATTGCTGTGCTCAGTCACATCCATAGATTCTGAATTCGTGTCATATAATAGATGGGCTTAAATGACACAAGTTAAATTTCAGTAAGGACGGGTTTGGTGTCTTTAGGTTATATTTAAGAAAATTTGCAAAAGGAGGTCCAAAATCATTAAAAACTTACTTAAATGTAGAAAGTGGGACTTACGTTAAGAGCCTTTAATGATTGCTCTGAAAATCAAGTCTCCTCAGGGTACTGTAGGTAGGTTCAGCAGCAGTGCTTACCTTTCTGTTACAAGATAAAGTGCCACCTCTGCTTCCTTGGTACTGATGGGAATCTCTGGCAACGCTTACCAGAACTCTGAAATAAAATTCCTGTCCTGTTCTGAACAAGGACAATGCTGGATTTGTATCTTGGCTTGCAGCACAAACAGATTTTGTTTCAGACACTTCACAGTTACCAAGGCATAGAAAACAGCAGATCATTTCAAAATAGCTGAAGGTGGGAAACTGACCGTAGGAAAGAAGTAAGTTATATTTATTTATGGAGATACATGCAGATGCCAGTATCACCATATGTTAAACACCAGGAGAGGGAAGGGAAAGGATACTGAAGCTAATAGCAAAATGAACATCACCGTCACTCACTTCTATAGGCCAGTTTTGAATACAACTTTACATTGTGAAAACATTTTAAATAGTTAAAATTTCCAATGCATAGTATAGAATGTCATTTCAAAGTGCAGATTTTGGAGTGTTTCATTTATTTTTTTAAAGAATTTGGATCCTATTCCAGATTGTTTACAATCCCTCCTTCCAAATTTGTTTCTCTTTTATCTGCGTAAGCATGTGCCGACACCGTTGCTCGGTATACACAAATGCTAATCTACCTTCATGCACATGGAAAATAGCTTTCCTGGCACTGAGTTTAAAACTCCCGTAGAATACATTATTAATCGAAGAAGTCTCTCTTTTTAGAAGAGCCTATCATTTATGTGGTCACTGTTGAGAAGGTTACAGATAAATATAATGCTGTTTGTTAACCAGTGTGGTCTTCAAAACGTACAACAAACAATCCCAGATACTGAAAGTGTATAAAAAAAAAAAGATTTAAATTTAAAAAGTAATTTTCTTTCTCTGTACGCTGGTTGCATACTCTAACATGATCTAATTATAATGTAATGACAACTTCTTTTATATTGCCCTGCGTGCTTTAATGCTCTAAATGCGTTTCTCTTGGCAGGTCTCCGCAGTGAGGTGAAAGCATGGTAAATATTCAGTTCCCTATAGTGAATAATTCCCTGGTTTTGCATTTGGCATTCAAATGCTAGACCATGTATCTACGAAGTTCAAGGAGTATAGTAGCGAGGGAAGTGGGTAGGGCAAGGCTGGTGTCCATCTGTGTGTAATTTAGCTGAATGTGTCCGCGCTAAGTAACAGGGCTTCAGCCGGGCTTCTGCTAAGTCTGCAGTGCTGGAGTCTCCCTTTTGTTACACGTGCAGGTCTTGCAGACTCTGTTGAGCCTTATCAAACAGAGCCAGTTGGTGCTGCTGGTATGAAAGCACGGGGGAGCTCTCATGTGGAAGGTTAATGGAGTGTAATTATAAAGAAAAATGAACTGCTCAACCACTCTATCTCCCTCTACCTGCACTGAGAGTGACAAGTGCTCTGATCTTTTATAAACCCTAGAGCAGAGGTTTAACAGTCTAAAATGATGACGGTATAACTGTCAAACAAGCAAGCACAGTGTGAAGAAGTAGTGCAAACTTATGGAAAAGAATGTTTACATTCCCTTATATGGCCTCTGTCAGTACTTTCCTTCTTGCTGCATACTGTCCATATTGATATATCATGTCTCAAATGTATTTTCCCGTGAAGTGTCCATCAAAGCCAGAAAGATCTTTGTCTTCCACATATGGCTTCTTCATTCCTGCTCCTCACATTACTGTTACCATGCTCGATGAAGTAATGGCACCTTCCTAAGGCATTTCAATCCCAAAGGATTAAGCTTTCATAGAAAAGGGCTCTGGTGGCAGCAAGAACAGCTACTGGGATTTGTGTTCCAGGAGCTGACTGAAATTTTAGATTAGATTACATACATAATTTGGGATTAGATACTAATGTCTGATCCTGTTAATTAATTTAGGAACAATATGCAACTGTTGAAAACTATCACATATGTAAGATGCTTTTTCTCTTTGATCTAGCAGTCAGATTTTTTTTTCTTTAAAAGACTATAATTAAACATCAATTGGGAAACTGCATCTAGGAAGTAGGTGGAAGATGCCACACATCAATACCGAAAGGAACAAGGAGATTAACCTCTGTGACTTTCTGCGTGTTAGAAGACATTACATTCTACCCCAGTACTCCTGTGTGACATCTAACTTCAGTGAGACTAGGACAGTTTCGTCATTAGGAGGCAAAAGTTTTTGTGTTCCTTAGCCAAAAACCAGGTGGTAGAATGGGATGGGCTGCCAGTTATTCTGAAGGCCATTGCAATGTCAGCAGGTTGATATGGGGAAATGTGCCCAGCTATTCCTAGCAGGCAGTCCACATTCTGCATTGCAGTGGAGGGGAAAAATAACATCCCAGCAAATCTGACCTGGGAAAAAAAATCCCATTCCAAGTCTGGAATCGATAAGAATCTGAATATGTAAGCAGGGCATACAATAAAAGGCATCAAAGGAAGAAGATTAGCATGCTTTGCTTAGCGTATTTTCTCTACTTTTTGCCAGTTTCTCATGTTTTAGAGAAAGGTGAAAAAACAAGCCTGAGTATATCAGGTTGTTAGTTCCCCCCAGACATGTTCATATTCTAAAGAGTAAGGCTGTATTTATGTGGTGGCTCAGTGCTGGAGAAGCGTGCCGAGAACAATGTTGGCACTTGTACCGTCCCCGTGGCCCATTAAGGAAGGGAATGAGCAGAAGTTTTCCAGGATCCAGGGTCCTCTGCACCACACGTGTACTATACAATCTCCTCCAAAAGTCAGCTTAAGCATTTCCTTTGGAAAGCTGCAAAACTGTGTCCTGAAGATTTCAAACCATGGCAGGCCATTACCTCGAACATCAAGGTGTCCCAGCGTTTAACCATCTTTGCATCTTATTTCAAGGTTGAATTTGTCTACCTTTAAGTCACAACCACAGAATCATCATCTTACACTTCTCAGAGAAACTAAAGGCCTCCCATCATCATCGGAAGTCTTGTCGGTGTATAAATACTTATACTCAGTGAGAAGTCACTTCTCAACCTTGTCTGTGGTAAACTGGGTACACTGGGCCCCAGTAAACTTCATGTTGTGCAGCGTTGTTTGTTGGGTCCTCGGCTGTGTTTGTGGTTTTCCTTTGAACTGTCTCCAGTAGCTTTGCACCCTTTCTCAAAAAGGTAGCTGCCCATGCTTTTGGTAAAATTGAAATGAATTCATGGATGTTTTAAAAAAGGTAGAAGTTCACCATATCTTCAGTTCAGTACTTTTAGCCTTACTTAGTGAGGCATTATTTGCGCTGAGATAAGCAAGCAGAGGGGCAAAGTCCTCCTTCTCTTTTCCATTTAAATTGGGAAGAACCTGTTTTTTTTTTTCTTTCTTTTTTTTTTCTTTTTCCTCTAGGGAGTCACTGTTGATTGATCCACAAACCTTGATACAATGAAAGGCCAGCAATTTTGGTCTGTAATACTGATTTAATTTCGTGTCTTTTCTGTGAAGCAGGCACTTTTCTTTGTTTTGATCATGCTTGTTTAACTAAAGAGAACAGTACAGTAGATATGTTTAGCTAGGCAGAATATCTGTCCGTATACTATTTAAGTGTCTAGGAAATGGGAAAAAAAAACCAGCTCTCACTTAGGTGAAATGAAACCACAGCTTTCTGCTCTGATAACTCATTCTGCCTATGAAGTAGAGCTCAACAACCAGTTGCTATGTGATATTGCTAGTGACAGGTTTTAACTGAATCAGTGCTTAAGAGTATTTGGTTGACAATATAAAAAGGGAAAAAGTCTGTCCATTGCCATTCAAGCAACAGTGATAAATCACCAAAGAGAACGCAACTTTTCATCTCATCCCTGGAAGAGATTCAGCAGGACAGTGCGAAGGTGATCTTTGATACAGTTTGATTATGCTGCATGCAAAATGAAATGAGTAAAATTGCTTCTGTGTGTTCTAAATCGTTCACATTCAATTTCACCAAATATTTTATGTGTTTTCTAGTACTGTGCAGGGTAAATATGAGTGTCTGCTTCGTTCTGTATCTCCGTATCATGTCACTGTGTATTTATTCCATCTCTTATCTCTAGGCTCTGCAGTTAGTTTGTGATCTCTGTAAAGAAGGTGTGGAAATGAAATATTAGATGCTGTTGACAACATCAGGGCAATCAACAGGTTCTCATACAATATGGTCTGAGTGTCCAGATCTTCCTGTTCATAAAAAAAAAATGAGTTTACATTCTGTGGTAGCATAAAACTAGTCATCTTGCTTGATACTTCCGATCATGCGTGAAGTGTGTGAGCATGGACGGTGTGTGTTCCCTTTCACAAGGAGGAGAGGAGGTGTGATTCAGTCGTGGGAATAGCTGTGGGATGCACAAGAATCCTGATGAAACTGATTCATATATTATTCAAGGGACTGTGTTAACTGTGCAGTAGTGCGCTGTAAAATTATTTGATGGCTATCCTTTCCATTTCAGCCAGTCAAAAGTATTAGGAGGTATCGGTTTAGAAAGCAGACTGTTTTATTTAGGCTGATCATTTGTAAAATGAGAAATAAGTTCACTAACTTATATTGCTCTACTGTGCTTATTTAATTCAGATAAATTCAGATTAAAGGATGTCACATTATGAAATAAATCATAGGTAAGAGGAAAGATGCAGTGGTACCTCCCTGGTAGAGGTGTTTAGCTTAGATAGCTGGCTATTATAGATACGTGAGAACCACGTTCCCAGTGGGGTCATTCCTGTGTGTTCTCCTGCATAAGAATAATAATCCATGGTAATCTTTATGCTGTGATTTTATACACCAAGTTTCTGTCCATGGCAGATTTTACAAAACCAAATTATACACTTCTAGAAAACTAAATTCAGTCAGACATCGTAGAAATGTACTTTACATCAAACTAGGAAAAAACCTTGTTGCATTTCTGCACAATCTAGTTTTTTTTTTTTTTTTTTTTTTTTTTTTTTCCTAAGGAGTTTTTTTTTTCTTCTTCTTCTTTTTCTTCTTTTTTTTTTTTTTTCCTGAAGTAAACAAATGTGGGAAGTCAGTATGGAGATGGGCAAGATAAAATTAAAATGAATACCTTTTCTGTGGTAGTCAGCAGTTTAGTTGTTTTTTTTTTTTCATTTCCCTAGCCATTTCATGTGGAGGTAATCTCCACATTTTTTCACCATTCTGTATTTGTACTCAGAAGTATTTCTGGGAAGCAGAAAAACCTAAAACAAAACAAAAAAACTTGTCAAACCTTGCCAAATTAAAATTTTAATTTCATTCCTCACATTCCGTTCCTCCTTAATTACATTACAAATACTGCACTAAACTGTTTTTCTTGTTCTGTTTTGTCTGTTGTCATATACTTAATTCTCCATTCATTAATTGCTTCATTATTTGATTATTGTAGCTGTTCTTGCAAGTTTCTTTCAATTAACATAAGTATTGGGGTAAGGAAGCAGAGGTATTGTATTTATTTAATGTATAAGCTGAAGGAAAACAGTATGTGCAGTGCTCCTAGTACTTCAGTGTCTGTTCCCTACTTTGTGCAACAGTAAAGATTCTAAAATGAGAAGACAGTGATGCATAAGGCATTTCACGGTGCAGCATTCCCTTCAAAAAATTAATTGGTCTTGTGGTGCTGCAAATGGTAAAAGACACAGTACGGAAAATAAAGCAATCGGGAGCTCACATAAAACAGAATAGCACAGCAGCTATTTTCAGTCGTTTTCATTTATAAATCTACCTATAATTTTAAATAAAATAGAAAAGTTGATAAGCATTCTCCTCCATTAGGGATGAAGGAATGAACATTATTTTCAGAATTTACATAATCCATGTCTGAATAATTTCTAACAACTTTGAGAAGTATTTCTCTATCCTAAAGGAAAAACCTTTAGTAGGTATGTTCATATGTGAAGTGTATTCGTATCAGAACCACACCTGTTTTATTTATTTTAAATAGTTTACAACATAATGAAGTGTATTAAGTTTATCAGCATTTTTAATGACAAAAATACTTTTCACATCATGCCAATGCTATATAACTATCTGACAAAATGGCAAAGTACACTTTTATACAATGAAAAATTATTTACATTCCATTTTATAGAAAGTATCCTTTGCCATATTAAGTAATTGCATTAAAGATAGCAAGACTGCAACAGTAAGCTCATGAGCTTTGGGCATAGCAAAATTAATGGTAGTGTATTTGTCTCGCTCTCATCTCTTCTGTAAGTATATTTATCAGTGTATTACATTGGCTCATCGTGGTAGAATGAAGAAAATCATTCAGTTCCTGTAACATCCTCAGCATCTCCTTGTAGACACGCAGAAAAGTCCTATTTCTGTAGTGCTTTTAGCCACGTTTTCTGGGGGTTACATTGGAGGCTGTGCTCTTTGGGGTGGTTAATGGTGTGTTGGCTATGCAGCCTTTCACTGTGGTGAAGATATCTATGTTTAACAACAGTAGCAAAACTTGGAAAAATATGAGTTAGGTTATTAACCTGTGAAAAGAAATAGTGTACATTTCAGTAATAATGCCCAATAAGGCATGAGGCATCAGGTGGAGGCAGTCTCGCCGTCCCACTGCTTGCAGTGGTAGCTATGGGCCTTAACAGAGCACAGGCATCCCCTCCCCCTGCCCCCCCAAGAGAACCTTTTCAGCTAAAATGTACAGGTGGCAGTCTGAAGACCTTTAAGAAGTAGGAAGTTGCAACACACTTTTTCTTTCTTTCTTTCTTTTTTTTTTTTTTTTTTTTCTTTTTTTTTTTTTTCTGGGAATAAAGCTCTTTCTAATTTAGTTGGTTTCGATTTTTTGTTGTTGTTGATAAAAAGACCTGGGTATGAGTCAGGCACAGCCAGAGGTGCAAAATGTGATAAAAATACAGGGTCATCAAAGAAATAGCTGAAAATATTTCTGTAGTCCTTTGCTGAATCTGTCAATGGAATTAAATTCCGTGTTTTTTGTACAACATTTTTTATTCACTGTTGTGGAATACTGTGTCATGGATTTCTATAACTGGATTTCACTACATAACTTTCCGATGCTATCTTAAACCAGTAGATGAGTGTACTCTCCTTGCTTGCAATCTTTCCACTCCCAAATTCTACTCCCAAAATGCACACCCTTGGCATTTTAAAGAATAACCTTAAACTCTGTGTAAAAGCAGAGGTCTTTCACTTCTCATTGGGTAGCGGCAGGGTACGGAGGCTGGCAAGGAGAGGGGCGTGAAGCTGCAAAAGAAGATTGCAGAGCAGGGAAATTCCCTCCATCCTTCCCACTCTCAATTTAGAGCTTATTTGAAATCACAATTTCCTCTTACTATTTCACTCTCAGCAACTGGCAACTTTTAAATCCCAGAGAGCATTTCTTGTTCACTGCAGGGAACAGGGAACAGGGTACACTTAATAGTTTACTTCTGGTATCGGTGGAGCAGGAAAGCAGGTCACGAGCAGGCAGTTGATAAATTCAAACCACATCAGCTCTGGTTTTGTGATACTAAAGGTATGCACTTGGAGGCTGTTTAGTACTTTTCTCTCTCTCTTTTTTGTTTTTTTTTGAGATTTTTATATTTTACTCTTTTATAGATTTTTGAAGTTTAATAACAGACCCTCCTTTAGATAGGTAAGCTTTTTTGAATGTTTCTTGGATGAAAAATAAAAGGCATTAGCAAATATAAGGAGGGATCTAGTATTTTAAAATTTGCTGTACACACAGTACCACTTTGTAATTGATCAATTGATTGATTAAAGTGGAAATAATGCTTAGCTAATAACGTTATACATAAAGCTTTAAGTTTGGTTCAAGGACTTTACTTATTTTATAGCAGTATTTTCATGATAGTTTTGATCTGAGCGCAGAGAAGACACCTTTTCTTATATCACCAGGGCACAGATAGATGGCCAGTGAGAGACAGCAGCAGATTTTCTGCTTAATCAAACACAAATAATCTCCTAATGCTGTGTTAGGATCTGGCCTGTACCATGAATGAGAAAGTGGTACCACTAAATGTCACAGTATTGATTACAATTATTACCTTTAAGAAAGGGTCATATAAGATGTGCAGGGCTCTGTGAACTCGGTGGTGTGAAGAGTTCTTGATGAGGTTAGTTATGAAGATGTCAAGACAGCAAGAGCTATTAAATTATGCATTATACTTACGGGGCACTGCTCGACAAATAGATTTTGTAGCAGTCTGACCGTAACCATTGCAGAGGGCTAGCAATTACTTTTTAGGTAGAACACAGTTTGGTCAAAAGGATGTGATTATTAATTTCTTTCACATTCTGGATGTAAACACAGGCTTTGGAGAAAGTTCAGTGAACATGAAAGACAAATGCTTTTCCCATATTTTTAGCATTGCAGGAAAAGAAACTACATTAGGACTATGTGTGGGTTTTAGAGCTTTCTAACACGCAGAAAACTGTTGTGTTTATGATATGTTTATGACTGAGTTAATCTCAGTTTAAAATTTCCAAGTTGTCCATAAGAGTGTAGGAACTAAATATTCTTAAATAAGGATGGGAGGGAAAAATGGCGGTGATTGGGAATATTTCTTAAAGGTTCTGTGGTACTTAGGTAACCGTGATCTCCCAGCTTTACCAGCTGTGTAACCGGGACTTTGCGCTAGCCCTGGTGAATTTCAGCCATACGGTTTTCCCGTTCTGCGGCACAAACTGCATTCAGAATTACGAGCAGCCGCATAACTCACAGGAATTTTAAAGCACTGCTTTAATGAAGTACGAAGCCTCACCGTGGACAAGACTTGCTGTTGTAGTGCCCCCCGTTTTTCCCCCAGAGCCGGAGGCTCGGCAGGCAGAGGCGAGCAGCGGCATCCAGGCCCGGGCCCGGCAGCCACGCTGAGGAGGACGAGAGGCGCCGAGATGGGCGCGGGCCTGAGGCCTAGTGCCTGGTAGGGGCACTGAGGTCTGCTCTGGTTGGAGTAATTAAGCAAAGTAATTTCGGAATACGTTGTTTGGAGCCGCTCCTGATAAGTGCTAACAAGCACGTAATCCTAACAGCCTTTCAGATAGTGAAATGATTTCTGTAGTGGCACTGTGGTATTTTTACTGACAGTTGGTAGAAGGAGCTTAATAAACTGCGTAAGCAATTGGCATGCTCTGCAAACTTCAGTTGTACTGCTCTGAATCTTAAAAGCATTAGATGTTTCTTCCAATTTAATATCTGCATAATGGATATGGATGGCAGGATGCACTGCTGCCTGGCAGCTCTCGGCAGCCTCTACCAGACTAGCACAGGCTTCCAGAGCAGCAGTGTTGTTCCGCTTGTGTTATCCATTTTGTGCCAAACATGCTGAGCCCCAGTTTTTGCGCAAGGTGCCACAAAAAGTTGTGCTCGGTCCTGTGTTCCCCACAGCTCAGCGTGCTGCGGAGCCGGGTGGGTGGCAGAGGAGTCCTGCAGCCTGCCTCTGGCTCGCTCTTTCCCCTCTCTCTCCTTTTATTGTTTGGATCCTTTCACTAATGCTCCCTCCCAGTGCAAAGAACAGGATGGAAATGAATTATAGTGCCATTGCTGCTGCTTTTCTCCAGTTGGAGAATCAGTAGAAGAGCACCCTATCACTGATCCTCATGCAGGCGGCTGTGGAAGACAAAAACTCCCTTCCTGTTCACGTTGGGTACAGTAATTACCGACAGCCTCCCGTGCAGTCCATTTTTTGGCAGGTAGCACACAGTTATGTTGCAGTATTTCCTCTCCTACTTCTCTCTGTTCTCCTCTCCTCCCCCTCGGGCTGATCTCTGGAAATGCTTTTCAGCTCTTCTATCTGCTTGCTGACACAGCACTTTAGTTTGCATGTTAACATGGTTGATCTTTTCAGAAAGCAATTTTAAATGATTGTTCAGTTATTACATGTGTGAATGAACTGATAGACATAGGCCATTTAAAACTATGTAAAATATCTGAATTAGAAAAATGCTTTCTATACTCTTAATATTTTCTCCTTGTTCTAGGAGGGAACAAACAATTTCCAGCTTTGAGGTTTTGACAGCTTGTAGCACTTTTCTAGATGCAGTGTAAAATAGTTACTTCACTCTCCCATCCACTACAAGCTCCCTGAATTTTCAGTGAGATTGGGCCTGTGTTTCTCTTGTTTTTGGAGTCTATTGTGCATCCCTGCCAGTACTGTCACCGTAATACCAGGGAGAAATTTTTAGAAGGCATGTAGTCTTCCTCCTGTACACCCCTTAATTGTTAAATCCAGTCTTCTGTGAAAAGGTCAGCACTATGAATTCATATCTTTCAATCCTATGAAGCAGGAGTTATTTTTTTAGTTGATTTGTTGTTTTCTTTTGCTTTTGAAAGTTCCAGTTCTCAAATCCATCAGTTTGGGATCCTGCACCTTTTGCTGTCTCCGTTTAGATTAGAGGTACAAGTCTGTGTGTTAAGCATGGCAGTTTTAACCCATCATAAGCAACATAACCAGAATCAGAAGTACAAAATATATGAATGAGAACTACATAAAGAACAGGTATTTCATTAGTTAAGAATTTCATAATCCTCTGTAAAAAAATACGAGGGAAAAGATTGTTTCAGTTAGTTGTACATAGCTGGATTATTATTTTTTTCATTCTGTCTTTGTGTTTTGTACTGTGTCTTAATACAAATGCTTCAAGACAAACATCAAAAGATTTGGTATTAGCAGGAGTTTTTTTCCTTTTTCTTTCCATGTAAATGGAAGTGCTTCAGGCAGCCCCATCTGCCACAGTGAGGCTGTCACTGAGGTTTCCTGACCATGGCTGTTTCTCACAGAGCTTGCTTAGGCCAGCCCTTGCCATGTTTGTTCACTCTTTGTTGCTCTCCTCCAAAGCCAGCTGTGTAGTATAACCATTTTGGAGTACACATTTACTCTTGATCAAGGTGGTTTAAGTATACATCCGAATCTTTTTAAAGCTATCCTAGTTTGATGGTGGTTAAAGTGTTGGAAAAAATGCCCCAAAAAGGTAAAAAGTCTTGTGGTGTTTGCAGTCATGTCTCTGTTAAAGTATAACGTGAACATAAATCATGAGCCCTTACTTCCCATGTGGTAATGTAGTATATTAGCCTGTAGCTCACCTGGTCTGCTCTTAGATCTGCTGAGTTACTGTCTAAGGATACCCAATGGCTACCAGGAGAAGAAACTTTTCTTTGAAATCATTTCAACTTTCACAAAAGTTGTAATGTAATAGGAAGCATTTAAGTTGAGAGAAATAAATCTGCACTTTGCTTCCCATGTAGATAGCCCTATCTGAGTTTCTTTCAGATGACAATAATATTGACCACAATGACCACACACCCATGCCCATCCTATTCCCCGCTCCACATTCAGACTGTTTCTCTCTGCGCTCAGTTTCTGTGCCTGGTGGTGCATGTCTGAAGGAGATGGAGACTTTGGAATCTGTATGCCAACAAGTTAATTTTAATATGTTAATGAGGTCTTGCAGTGGTTTGTGAACAGCCTGAACTGGGGTGGGTTTCTGCAAGGACAGCTAGGTCACCCTGCTGGACAGCAGCACTCTGTGGCCGATTTTGGCACTCTGACCATTAGATAACACCAATTTTTAAAATTCCAAGAGAGAATTTCTAATGCACTTCAGAGTAGTTCTTTATTTGCATTAAATGCTTTAGGTGTTATTATCTGCTCTAACATATGCAGCTAAATAAACATAATCATATCTGTTTATGTTTTTGTTTATCTGGTAGAAAAGAGTGGTGGAACAGCTTCGAAAGAATTTGATAGTGAAGCAGGAACAGCCAGATAGTAAATTTCAAATACAGCCATTGGCACAGTCGGAAAACAAACTACAGACACCACAGCCGCAACCACTACAACAGCTACAGCAGCACCACCATCAACAGCAGCAGCAGTCTACTGCACCCTCTCCAAACGTGATTGGATCACAGGTAAGAATTGCTACAAAAGTTCTTATCCTCTCTGAAGGCAAAGTTCACTGAAAAAAAAAAAAAGTCAAAGAAAGGTTCAGACAGAAAACTACAAACCTTTACTTCATCCTCTTAATATACCAGTATGAATTTCTCTTTCTGTGCATATGCACATATGGGTTTTGTGTTGTTGTTTTTTTTTCCAGCAGTTACCTCAAAATAGCAATTAAAAGCCAGATCATAATGTCACGGAAAAGAAGGGAGGCAGTATCACCTTTCTTAGAAATAAATAAAAGCTTAGCAAATTAATCACCTTTTTCACAGGTGTGTGAATGATTGCCCATAGTCAGTAGGTCTCACAAAATAGTAAAGACTGTGCATGCGCAGTATGAGGTGTATGATTAAAATAATATATTTCTAAAAGACTGACAGTCTTCGTATCTGTGAACAAAATATAAGAAAACAGTTCCCTTTTCTTTCTGCTTGGTTTTCTAAACACATGTAACTCGTGTCTAGTAATACTTACCTGAGTCTGCAAGGATTAATCTAAAAGTATACAATGGTAGTTGCAAAGTTTGAATATTAGAAAGTAGTGTCTTTATTGGAAAGATACACTAAATTTCATTACAGTATAGGATTAGAGACATAATCCCAGAACTCACCAGAGACAGTGGTCCACTTTTACTGAGATGGAAATTCCAAGCTGATTCAAAGTCTCTACTGCTTAAATATATAGAATCCCAAAAGTCTACTAATAAAACTGCTAGAAAGTGCAGGGATGTGTTTTGTAATAAAACAGGGTATATGAAGTCTTTTTTCCTGTTGTTGCTATCTCAGCAGCCCATGTTTACCTGGATAGGCAAATGGCAGAATTCACCGCTGAAGTTTGCTTTATGCATATTGCAGGGAATCACAACCACATCTTTGACAAGTTATGGTTCTTGTCTTCCCTTTTCCTGGAAACAGAGGGGTAAGACGTGACTGGGTTAGTTCTCTCATTAACTAAACAAGTTGCTCTCTAAAAATGTATGTGTAAGACTTAGGTACTTGCATTTTTGATAAAATAATATTGAAAAAATGACACAAATTTAACAAAGAAAAAGATATTTTTAAACACTAACATTATTCTGAAGCTAAGATAGAACAAAGAAGTGTATATTAACGTGCCCTTAAATATTTACAAGCAGACAGTGGTTCACTCTTTGCTGTATCATTGGTCTCTTCTGTCAGGAAACATGACTGCAAAAGCAGTCTCATGCATTTCTCCGTACTCCACACTTTGCATTCATGCTTTAACTTCCAGGTCATCTTCTGGGTTCTGAAAATTTAGGTTTTGTTCAAAGTTAAAGAGCCCTCTAGTGAAACAGTCAAAAAACTGCTACGCCCGTCTACCATTGATGCAGTCGTACTTGGAAAGTAATTATAAACTGAAAGGCAGGTCTTCCTCTCGTTTCAATAAAATAAACCAGCTCTTATCCTTAACAGTGTTTTGTTATTATTCGTGTTGGTATAACTCTGAAGTCAAGTCACTTCCTTTTATACACAGAATCTGTGTACAGATTCTCTCTCCCATTGCCCCTCAATCAAAACATGCCTTCTTTTTCAACAAAGACAAGCCCATTCACATATAAAGAAAAATCCTGTATTTTGTCTCTGCAGAAAGTTTTTTGCTGCCAACTTTTGAAAATAGTGTATCTTCCAAGGCTGTGTCAGTAAAGAGAGTGCTTTCAATGGTTATTTTCAGAGTAATTCAATTTAGGAATAAAGTTATATATACTGCCTTAATAGTGACATTTTAATATACTTAATATAATCCACTAAGAAGGGCTTTTAAATATTTCCAAAAGCAGCAAGCCTGCTAAAAGGTCATGTTATTACAGTGTTATTATGTGAAATAATGCAAACTTACTATGGATGCTACTTCAATATGAATTCATGCATTGAAAACTTTTTAGAATAACCAAAGCAATTAATGCTCAGCAAAGTAACAGGGAAATTCAAGCTCTGTAATCTGCTGACTGAAACTATGCTCTTAGTACTTACAGACTTACCAGAACCCTTTGAAAGATTCCCAGTCTTGTGTTACATGATTGATTCACTTTTCTTTAAAATGTTTATGGCTGAATGTAATGCTTGTGAAAATGACACTGTGTTACATTTCGCTGGAAATGCTTGAATAATAACACTACTGCATTAGGGGAAAGGAGCCTCTTGTTTTGGAGAACGTGCAGCAGAGGTCAATAAGAAGCTATTATATCTAAGAAAAAAAAAGGGTGAATTATTCACGCTGAGAGAAGGGAAAAATAATTATGACTGGATTTTACAAAAATGTATAAAATTGTAGCATAAAATATCCTTTGATTTGGCAATATGCAGTGATTTTTCCCCCCTTGTGTGTCATTAACAATTAAGAGATGTAGTTTAAGCATTGAGAAAGTGGTGTGAAGGTAAATGCATTTTTGTTTAAGGAAATAGTACTGAAGAAATACGGAAGAAATCAACTGGAAATATATGTATAGTATTTTATTAGAAAGAAGTGAAAGGTCTTGTCTGATGAAAATCGAGCAATCTAAATCAGGCATGTTCAGACCATGAAAAAGACTGCCTGATCCCTGGCTCTGCATTTTTTCCTGTTTTAACATCTAGCGCTGTCATCAGGTGGGAATGGCTCTTACTTCATACTAAGAGCATTTAATGATGCCAATAACTGTTTGGAAGATGCAGTGTCATTGGTACAATGGATTTTTTATACCAGAGAGAGAAGGAATAAGTTCACCTGCCATTCTGTTGAGTGTCATTTGTCATGATTTTTCCGTGCATATTGTGTTCTGGTTTTATATGGAGATTTTCCTACCTTGTTGCTTTTTGGATGGGATTTGTAATTTTCTGTTTCCCTTAGCATCTTAGAAGGCAGTACCTTTTCAAACAAAATTATGAAATTATGGTTGTTTAACTTTGGAATACACTGAATTTATGGGCATAGTGTACCCAGGCATTTCAGATAAAATTCAGAGTTCAGTGATTCAAAACTACTCTCATTAAAACAGGCTAAGGGCATCACGCAATCACATACATGCACCAAAATCACCCCTGCTCCTGAGAAGTTAGAATTAATTGCCTGCAACTGGACAGGCTTATAGCTAGCTCTTACAGCAACTCCATGATAGCCCTGCTGATATTCTTAGGAGAGAACACGGAGGGCTAAATTGCTGTATGTATGACTAAAACTGAAATTTGGGATAGCCAGAATCAAAATCCATTTTCGCTCTTTAAGAAACAAATGTATGAATGTTTTTCCCTCTTTCTCTGATCACAATGATCTCTGTAAGTTGAGTTTCCATTTGAAATTTTGAGTTTTAATTGGTGAGAAGCTAGTTTGCTGGTTTGTTTCATAAACTTCCACTATATAGGTTTGATGTTGACAGCAAACATTTGGTGATAGTTATGAAAGTAAAAGATCTAAAAATATATATGCCACTACTAATGCTTGGTTGTCATTTTCTTAGGAATTGTTTTTGAATCAATCTGTAATGCTGCAGATGGTTAAAATGTACCCAACAGGTGCCCCAAAAGAGATTTGTCTAGTAACTTGTCACAGCGTCACAGAGTGGTTGAGGTTGGCAGGGACCCCTGGAGATCACCGAGTCCAGCGCCACGCCAAGCAGCATCACCCAGAGCACATTGCTCAGGATTTCATTCAGGGGGGTTTGAATATCTCCAGACAGAGCAGGAGACTCCACAACCTCTCTGGGCAACCTGTTCCAGTGCCCTGCCACCCTAACAGTATAGAAGTGTTTTCTGAATTTCTTTCTAGCTATCCAGTTTTCAGAGGCATAAGATAATGTGCCTGTCTGAACAGTAGGTAGGTAGACTCAGTGCTGCCTTTTCTTCTTCTGTCGATTGTTTCCAACTAACCAACCCACATCCTGTCTGATACAAAGCGTCTCTGTCTCTTACAGTGTTTTTTCTGTTTCCTCTAGAAAACTGTAACTACAGCTTCAATGATCACCACTAAGACACTACCTCTCGTCTTGAAAGCAGCAACTGCGACCATGCCTGCCTCCGTTGTGGGTCAGAGACCCACCATTGCCATGGTCACTGCTATCAACAACAATCAGAAAGCGGTCCTCAGCACCGATGCGCAGAATGCACCAGTCAACCTTCAGACAACAAATAAGGTCACTGGGCCGGGAGCTGAGGCAGTCCAAATAGTGGCAAAAAATACAGTCACTTTGGTAAGCATTTCATGGTTTTGCCCTGCAGATACATGTGGTTTGAGTTTACAAGAGGGCTAGAGAAAATATTTAAATGAATAGTCAATTTTTTGCAGGAGAAAGAAAAGTAAGTACCTGTTACGAGGCTTCCTTAGTTTAACATTGTTAAAATAAGAGTCTAAGAGAAAAGCATTTACCATCTACATGGGTTGTTATTACTGTTTTGATTATAGAATTAAATCAGTGCTGTCATCGCCTCTGTGTAGAGTTTCCCCTGGTTGCAGCTATTGGTCATGGGGAAGTATCAATTGTTTTGCCCCTACCTAGGCTATGTGGCTGTGTTCTGCAAAATTCAGCTAGTTTGATAAAGGTGGTGTCCGAGTTTCTTTGGTTGATCATTTGGGGTCTTCGTCTTATATTTTTTGAGTCAATCTCTCGTGTTCCCTTTCTGTGATAGTCTCCGGTGTTAGACACACCGCTTAACTCTGTTCACTATCCTGTCTTCAATCACCACTTTTTCATACATAGATCCTGTTTCCTTAAGTGTATTTTGAAAGTGCTTTGATTACATCACACAGTCTTTTCAAGAGTAGTAAAGCTGCTGAACAATCAATCAGCCACGTGAAAATATAAGAAGTAATGTTTTAGAATTGGATTATATAGGCTTCTTGGACTGGAAACCAGTAATTGTATGAGATCATGACAGAGAAATTTTACTTCTGAATTAAAGATTGAAATTTCACTAAACATAAATCTTTACTTATCTTAAAAAAAAAAAAAACAAAAAAAACATTTTAATATTGCAAATGAAAGTAATTTTGCTTCCTAATGAGGCATATGTTTGTAATCAGAACGGACTGAATGGAGTTATTATGCTATTCCCTTTTCCAGTGTCATCCATTGCCCCACTCTCATCTGGCCTTCATGTTTCTGCTCAGTTTCTTTGCTGAGTAACTTACTTAGACTGCAAGGTGATTCTGACACAATAACTTGTCCGTGATTTTTGTTTTGGTAGTACAATTCATCAAAAATCTCAGAATATTTTCCCAAGCATTAATTAATCAGTACAAGAGCTTTTTGAAGTAAATTGCAATCTTATGTGCGTGGACGGAAGTACAGAAAGGTGGAAACTAACATGGACATGGATTTCAGAGCATCTCACTGTGTAGTCACTAGGGCTATTCAGAGATTAATTATGTGGCAGCTCCAATTGATTTCAGGTAGACAGCGAAGTACTTAGGACTCCTTAAAATCAGACCCTAATTGTTTCGATTGGCTTACTTTTGAAAATTTTAAGTTGTGTGTTTACAGCCCTTCATAGTGTCATTAATATTGCTAGAAACAGAAGAGTTTTAACCTCCAGTTCTTTGCTATTTTTATGAGATACTCTTTCATTCTTCTGTATATCACTGAATACAATAGGACAATAGTTCATGTAGCTGGACATCAAAGGCTGGTATTATTTTCTGTCTGTTGTAAAGCCAATTATTAACTATTAAAACAAATGGCAGTTTCCTTATCTTCAAATGAAATGGTTTTAGATCATATAGCATAGTAGTACAGTTGCACTAGAAGGAAAGATACCTTCCATTTGTGTTCCAAGGTGTACAGGAACAGGGACGTAAGATTAGTTCTGACTTCAATACATTTATAATGAAGAAGCTGTTACTGTGAAAAAATATTTACAGAGTGGAAAACCAGGAACATCAAGTCTGAAAATACATTCAGGAGTTTGATTTTGGTGAACAACTTCAAAGCTGTTTTCCACTTACTTAACTGTCTTTTATGTTCTTACAGCAGGTTCAGGCTACACCTCAGCCCATAAAAGTGCCGCAGTTCATCCCTCCTCCCAGACTCACTCCTCGTCCAAATTTTCTTCCACAGGTGAGTGTACAGAGAACAAACAATAGAAGAAAGGCCTTAATTATAGCATAAATAGAAGATATTTTCTATGTACATCATGTTTGTTGGTCTTTATTGGTGACCTGGTGGAGGAGACAATTCATCTTCATCAGGTTTGCGGATGATGCCAAATTTGAGGGTGCAGTCCACACACTTGAGGGCAGTGCTGCCATTCAGAGGGACCCAGACAGGGTAAGGGAGTTAGCCAGCAGGAATCTCCTGAAATTTGTCAAGGAAAAAGGCATAGTCTTGCACCTGAGATGGACTAACCCACTGCATTAGGTACAGGCTGGGGACTGGCAGTCTGGGAAGCAGCACTTTTTAGAAAGGTCTTGTCTGACAGTAGCTAAATGTGAACTAGTAGTGTGCCCTGGCATCAAAGAAGGTTGGCAGCATATTGGACTGTACCAACAGCATCAATGGAAGAGATTAGCCACCTTTTCTCAGCAATCATAAAAGTGGATCTGGTGCATGGCATCCAGTTCTGGCCCCCCTGGTATAAGGAGGAAGTTGATTGAAATTTGAATTAATTTCAAATTTAAGGGGCGGAGGGCCACTGAGATAGTTGGCGGGGGCAGGTAGAAATACATGACCTTCAAGGAGAGGCTGAGAGAGCTGAGCTTGTTCAGTTTATACAAGAGATTTTGGGGAACCTAACAGCAGCCTTATTTCCAATACCTACAAAGAAATAAAGAAGATAGAGACATAGGTGCATGGCAGGAGAATTACAGATAAGGATCATAAATTTTAACAGGAAAGGTTTAAACAGGGAATGGAATGGAATGGAATGGAATGGAATGGAATGGAATGGAATGGAATGGAATGGAATGAAATGGAATGGAATAGTTCAGTTGAAAGGGAGCTTCAAAGATCATACAGTCCAACTGCCTGACCACTTCAGATCTAACCAAAAGTTAAAGCATATTGTCCAACTGATAGACATGGGGTATCAACCACCTCTCTAGGAAGCCTGTCCCAGTGTCTGACCACCCTCACAGTACAGAAATTTTTCCTAATGTCCAGTCAAGAAACAATTTCTCACTGTGACGACACTTAGGAGTGGAAGAAGCTGCCCAGAGATGTTATAGAAGCTCCAAACTTGGAGGTTTCAGAGACTTGTCTGGATGAGGTCCTGAGCAATCTGGCCTCTGCATTTAGTGTCGGCCCTTCTCTAAGCAGGAGATTGGGTTAGTGACCTCCTGAGCTTCCTTCTAACCTGCATGGGTCTGTGATTATGAGATTCACATATGATGATCATATATGGAAGTATTTGTATCATATGATATGAACCCACTGAACTGGCGTTAGCAAAATCAAAGTATTACCCAAGGCCTTAAATTGCTGTTATTGTTTGCCATTCATGAGCAAAAAAGCGAAAACAAGATGTCTTTAGATAGTTCCCAAGTGTTTCCATATTGCAACAGAAAGGGACCTATTAGCAACTGAGCAGTAAAACTTGTTTTTTTTACAAGTTTTTCCATGGTTTGGGAAAGACACTGATTCATTTTAAATAAATAAATAAATAAATAGGTAAACAAATCTTGGAGGAACTATTTAATTACCAAGATATATGTGGCACTGTGGCTAAAATTCTGAATCTTTTACAGGAAAAGGAAAAGGAAAGTATGGGCTGATATCTGGGTAAGATTTAGGGACAGTGAGGTCTGTGAGGCTTTTTCCTAGTTTTCAATGATAAAATTGTAACGGAATATTAAAGATGGATAGGACAATAGAAATTAAACAATGAAAAAGGCTTTATTTTCAGAGTAATGCATTTTACTTCTATACTTCGTAATGATGTGATAAGAAAAAATTAACAATGGGCAAGAAATAAGCAAATATTGGTGGTGGAGGACTGAAAAACTTTTGTGGCCCAAGAAAGAAAAAAGATTAACAACTTCATTTACCTTTACCCTTTATCACTTTCAGTGAGAGATTGATGTATAATCTTGATTTTTGTTTGTTTGTTTGTTCAGCAAGATTGGTTGTGCAGGTGTCTATTTAGATATAGATAGAGATGACAACAGTAACAAGGATTTGCTGAAAATTTGCTGAAGGCTCAGTGTAAAGCCTTGAGACACGCTTTTAGCATGAGCGCCTCAGCAGTGCCGGTAAATATTACATGAATATTTGGCTTGCAAAACCAATATGTTGATTTAGACATATATAAGGCACTTGGCAGTACACACGCAGTATATAAATATCTGTGCATTAAAATACCATTTCAAGGACCGTGACTTCACATGCAAATGTTATGGCTGCATCTTATGCAAGTAGGTTTGAAAACGTGGCTTTTCTTTCTCATAGAATACTTATGATGCTATGCTAAAAATTACATTCTGTAAGTAATCAAGCAACCTTGCATGGAATATAAAGGCTGAATTGAAAGACTTGGTAAAGAAGTTCTTTTGCAATACTCATATATGAATCTTTGTCTTTTTTACTTTTTTGTAGGTTCGACCTAAACCAGTTGCCCAAAATAACATTCCTATTGCCCCAGCACCTCCTCCAATGCTTGCAGCTCCTCAGCTTATTCAGAGGCCTGTGATGTTGACAACAAAGTTCACACCCACCTCTTTACCCAACTCTCAGAACTCCATACATCCAGTTCGTGTAGTTAACGGGCAGACAGCAACCATAGCCAAAACCTTCCCTATGGCACAGCTCACCAGCATCGTGATAGCAGCACCGGGTACCAGGCTCGCTGGACCTCAGACTGTACAGATCAGCAAACCAAACATTGAAAAACAGGTACAGATAAGAAAGTATCTACTAGATAAACATACCGGGTTTATTGCTTTATGGAGCCAGTTCTGGAGAGGATAAGAAATGCAGAAATTTTCAGTGGGTACTGGAAATATTCGTGTTCCAACAACAGTACAAATTAAGGAATGACTTTCAACTCTTGGGGTAGAAATTACCTTTTCTTTAATATGGCTCATTGGAATCTTATTCTCAAACTTCAGGGGTTTTATTCTCCCTGTACTGTCTTAACTTCAGTAGTTTATAAACAAGCAATATTCCAAGGCTGTACTAATTTACTGGATACCAAGTACAAACAGAAGTCCGTGTTCATATCAGGCTTTTAAGAAACACTGTTTTCAGTGGGTTTGTTTTTCAGATAGTGGCTACAAGAAAAGAAAAAAAAAAAAAACAACAAAAAAGGAAAAAAAAAAACACAAAATCATAGGAGTATATAATGCAATAAGTACAATAATTTCTTCCTTGATCTTGTAGTCTTGTACACTTGTGATTGGAGACAAAATAGTCTCACTCAGCTTCTGAAGACTGGCAGTTTCCCATGACTAAATTGGATTGAATGGGCGGAAGGGAGACCTTCAGAAACAGAGCATTCTGGATGTTTAGTTTTAAAGTCTCTTTCCAGTAAAGATTGTTGTAAAATAAAATTTTGCTTTAGTGTGGGTTGCAGCTGCAGTCCTTGCCATTCATTTCAAGTGAAGCAATCTTCTGTTTCACTTTTAACTCCTTAGTATATTACATGTTAGTAATATTATAATATTGTATAATGCATAATACATTATCTATAACATATAACATATTTTTATATAATTGTGCATATATTTGTATATATTTCACTTACAACTCCTTCATAGACTAATGTGCCTTGAAGTTATCAACCGTATTTGAAGTCACCTATAGAGACTGAAAAGCTTGTGCATGAACGTTATGCTCATGTTCAGTTCTCCTTATAAATTCACATGAGTAGGTTCTTGTGTACATCAAGGCAGTTCTACAAGTTATTTAGCAATGCATGCCCTTTTCATATGATTTGAAGTTGTACTTTTACAATACTGTACTTTTGATGCCTGTTCCTTTTGATGTCAGCAATATTAATTTGCTCTTTCAATAATTACTGGAAATTCAAGGAACTGTTGAAAAACATGCAGAAAAATGCTGGTGGCTTAATAACACACGATTATTTTTGTATATATTCCCTATATGTTAAAGGGGAAAAGTTTGTGTCTCTGTAGAGATTATCTTAATTTGTAGAATCGGCAGCTGTGCCATGTGTTGAGGATTGTCATGCAAAGTTTTTTGATACCATTGCAAATCATTCTAACTTCAGAAAAGAAAAAAGTTTCAGAAACATCTGAGATCTTAGGAGTCAGAGAGACAGTGTTTGAGCCATTCATAATTCTTCATGAAGACCAAAGAGCCAGAAGTACAAAATACATGTACTGTGAGAGTGTTTTTTACCTGGAAGTTTTCTATCCCATTCAGTATAGTGATTTCTGTAATGCAGTTAACTCTTACCATGACTTTTATTGCTTGCATGGCTGCTTGGGTTAATGGAATGGTAGTGAGGCTGCTCCATCCTTTGTTAAAGCAAAACACTAATTAACATTCCTCTCACGTCAGATTCCTCAATTAAGTCTTTGTTAGCATACTGCCTGTTTTATACTGTTTTTCTCCTGTATCTGCTAAAGTATTTGTTTTGCTTTATTAGTCAAAGTAAAAAAGTCATTCTTATCACTGAATGAAAGAAACACTGTTCCTTTTCAGACTATTAAACCACATGTGGAAGCAGAAGAGAAGCAAACAGAAAGTCGTACAGTTACTCCACCTGCTGCACCGAAGCCAAAACGAGAAGAAAATCCACAGGTATCAGAACACATCCAGAGCGTTCTTTTCAGACAAAAAAGAAGTACTCTGTCCTTCAGAAAACAAATTTTCTCCTCTGTTCCATCAAGACTCCTAAGTTTTTATGTTCCTTACATTCCTGTTCGACAGCAATAGCTGATTGGGCTAAAGAATAAGAAATCTAAATAGATATAATGCATTTGCATTTTCAGTCCTGAGATACATTGGACTTCTGAGCCTTTTGTTAAGCTAGAAGATCATAAGTTCCCTCTGATACTTCCTTCAACCAGGAGGCTTAGATTACAGCACTGATTTCCATTCCTTTGAGCTTTTAGACTTCTAAACTTCTGAAGTTATTTTTAATGCTGGAGAACTGTCTTTATCTTGCTGTATGAAATACCACTGTTCTGGTGAGCAGGACAGAAAGAGTAACGTATGTTCACATTCTCCCGGTTCTTATTCCAGTTTACATATAGTTAGTTTTATAGTGATAAAATGGACAAAATGGGTATTTTTAAAGTCTTCCTGCCATGACAAGCTTTGGAACTGATTACAGCTAAATGTTTTGCTATGTTTGTTTTTTGTAGATGGATTCAAACTGACTACTGTGAGCATTAAATGTTGTCAGTACAAATTCTGATTTTTAGATGTCTTTGCAATTCCTGCATTAAAATTAGAATCCTTTAAGAAAGCCATAGCCCTTATCAAACTGCAAATGTAAGCCAGCGTTGCTCCTTGTAGTCTGCAATAATCATAGAGATAATATGGAGATCGTGTTCTGCAACCAGCAATGTTTTGCTGGCAAGTGAACTGTGTTGGCATTTACTAAGAGCCAATCACGTAGCTGTTTCAGTGCTGGATTGGAAGTAAAGAAACTGCTTTCTTGTTACTAGCTCTGCCAACTCTGTGATCATGAGCAACTGGCATTTCCCTACATCTCAGCCTAGTTTCCCATCTAGAAAATGGGACTGGCGTCTATCTTCTGTAAAACAGATTGACATATATGAATGAAAAGTAATTTATAGAAGCAAAGCATTATTAATAACTTCTTTGTTGCTTAGTTACCTGTCAACTGACTTTAAAGGGCCTAAGTAGCTTATCCTAACGATTGGAATTGTTACGATCTTTGTGTTTTTCTCTTTCTTTCTTCTCACAGAAACTTGCCTTCATGGTATCTCTGGGACTAGTTACTCATGACCATCTGGAAGGTAAGAAAAATGTCATAAGTTGGTTCTTGAGCTCTCTGCTTCATGGCCATTCTAAGTTGGAAGTCCAAGCATCAAAATATATCTGTATTACATGCATTTGGGATGTCTGTACTCTTGATCTTAGTCTCTGTTGTGCATCCTTTTTATTCCCCATCTTACATGGACACAAATCAGTTGCTTATGCAGCTGAGATCAGTGGTTGGGAAGAAAGTGTATGTTTTGGTAGTAGGAAAGAAGTTTGTGACAATGTTGCTTTTGGGGCAGCCCCTGTATCTGAAAAGTTATGCCATGGATAATTTTACGGTAACTCACATCTGGATTTCTCATTTATTTCACAATTTCATGGAACTGTAATCCGTAAAGGAAATGAGTTGATAGATAATTGGCTTTCTTAATCCTATACAGTGAGAAACAGCCTAAATTGCAGTAGCTTGCATATTTCTGTACTGCATTTATTTTTAAGTATTGAAAAGGTTACCAGAGGCTTTTAGTTTTAGCTCTCAATTACACTGACCACCAATTTAAAAAGTCGTAGTCAGGGAGTACTTTCATTTAGACAGAAGATGGTAGTCATTTTGTGAATTAGATGAGCACTTACATTCCGTGTTAGATCTTAGTTTTCAAACCTCCAGAAATCAGAAGTGTGACAAAGTTGCCTGTATTGAGTATGAGTGGTGTTCTGCAGAAACCTTCACAGCTAAATTCACATGCAAACTGTATTCTGAGAACTTTGTATTATTTCTGAGGCCTGTTGTTCTCTAACCTGAATGCTTTGTTTTACAAGAAATCCAAAGTAAGCGACAAGAGAGGAAAAGAAGAACAACAGCAAATCCAGTATACAGTGGAGCAGTTTTTGAGCCTGAGGTATTGATCTCTTGCCGGGGGAAGCTAGTACTTTCATTCTGAGCTTGTGTGTTTTTCTGCCACATCGCTGCCTACTAAGCTGTCTCAGTTCTAACTAGACAGGGAAGCTATTGTTTATGATTTAAAAGGCCATTGCAATGATATGACCCTCAGATTTTTTAAAAGTAAATACATTGGGGTGTTCTTTTAATACTTGCATTCCTTTCTGCCTTCCCCTATGTAAAGCTGACATTAAATGGCAGTGTGTGTTAGTCCTAGCCATCAGGTCAGCTTGCATATTAGCCTGAAGCAGTCCAGATGTCAGAAGTAGTGTAAAAAAGCTGACCTTTCTGAAGCTATGCTCCAGAAAATAGAAGAGCCAGTCGTCTCATGTAGTACTACCATGCTATCCATCAAATATTGCATATAGTTGTTGCCAAAAATGTTAGCCAACAAAAATGGTTCTATTCTCCCCTACAGCGCAAGAAGAGTGCAGTCACGTACCTGAACAGCACAATGCATCCTGGGACACGCAAAAGAGGTGAGAGATACTTAGACTTCTCTTCCTGCTGTGTGCCTCTTTCTCCATCTTGTGTTTGTAGTCCCCTTGTTGATATGAAGAACAAAATAAGGAAGGGCACTGCAGTACTTTATTTGTATAGTGAAGTTCTATGGCAGACACAGATCGTGACTTCCAGGAATTAGCACAGCAGGTTTTATTAGGCAGCTCAGTGTTTCATTTCAGTTTCACTCTCGCCCCCCAAAAATAGAGCAAAGTGAAAGGTGAGATGTTTGAACATCATTTAGTGGTATAAAGCTGCTGTCAAGATCCTCTTGTTAATAAGTAAATTGTATTACTACTATCAAGAAAGTGGTTATGGAAGAAGTGTCTCTGCCCAGAATAGGAGAGGAAACTTAGTGTGAGAAAAGCTTGTTCCCTACCATGAGCAGAGATATGTCCTTGGAAAGATTTTATCTTGAGAAAGAAAGACTATCTTGCTCATACTGAGCACTTCACTGCAAGCAGAGTGCCACTTGTCCAAACAGAAGAGATGGTGTTTCATATAGGTATGCAGTATTATTCAGTAGAAATTCTTCTGTAAAACAGGTGAAATTTTAAGGCTTAGGTTATGGTGAATCAGATGAGTCAGAACAGCATAGCAGAGAACTTGATACTGTTTTTTGTGCATGGCATCAACCACACATACATGACAATCTTTCCCTGATTTTTGACACTTTTCTGCAGTTTTTACAGACTTAAGCAATTGAACATATTTAAAATCCACAGTCTAACCTAGCATCAACCAGTTCCAATTCTGTTGTTTTTTGTTTTGTTCTGTGTTTTTTTTTTTTGTTTTTTTTTGGCTGCAAGGTCATATATCCACTTCACATGTACTCTCCTTGACGTACCTTGTCAGTCCAGAAGGCAATGTGGCAAAACTGACACTTCTGCATCCATGCTGTTTCTGAATAAAGCACATCAGTCTCTAGTGCCATCCTCTAATGACATAAAAAAATATATTTATAAATAGTATGATACAGATTTTATAGAGAGAGAGGTTTACATTTGATCTGTGGATAAGTAAATGTTTCTACTCCTAGTAATGATTTCTTAATTCTGTTTTATAACTCATTGTGAACAATTACTGTGTCAATGAAAGAGTTTGCATGCTTTTGTACTTGATATTCTCCTAGCCTATTTATGCATGCTGACTGCTGTTATGCTCTCTTTTTTTTTTTTTTTCTCCCACACTGTTGTGAGCCTGCACCTTGTATCAGTACCAAACTAGTAGCATGAATTTTCAGTTGACAAAAGATTTGGATGTATACATTTGTTTTGTGATTTAGTATAGCAATATATTAGGTGAAAAGCTTATGCAAGCAAGTGCCCTTGAGAGCTTTAGTTTAATTCTAGATGGTGCTGAGCATGTCAGAAATTTCAGCCATGGACATCACTATCAGAAATCCGTTTCCAAGGACATACTTAGTTCTGGAACATATCCAGACTTTAAATGCTAGGTTTAGCATGTTAATAGGTATGGACTGACAATCTGTAAACATAAAATCCGGAGAATTATTCCTAGATCCTAGGTCCTTTATGTTTACATATCCATAAATTACCCAGGAGAAGGGAGGCAGAAATGATGGTTACATATTGTTTTTTGCCACCTTCCTTTGCATACGTAATTTTATGAAAATAGTTACAAACACATTTTGCACTTCTGCTAGTCTAAAGAAGCACATAGGAGTTGTGTAGAATTAAATGTATTTGACTGAGAAATGCTAAGAAAGAGCACAGGATTTGAGTGAGGGTTACAGTGGAAGACCAATGATAGATTACAGCTGGTAGTGCTGGGGTTATGAGTCACAAAATAGGACCTGTTCTAGCCTAATTTAAAAGATGTACCAGTAGAGTAGAAAGTGCTGATCTGTGGGTGAGTGGGTTTAAAAAAATGGGAAGAAAAGGAGAGGGTTGGAATGGTGAGTGTTGGCCTGTGATAAAGGACTTAACCTTTGTGTAGATTTATGCTGGCAGTAGAAAGATAGGAATGTGTGGGATAACAGTAGAAGGGATTTAATAGTAGTTATTGTGGCTTCTCTCTAGTTTTGATGCCAACATGCTCTCCCTAAAAACTGAATAGCCTTGTTTCTAGGAATGGAAAGCATTCCCACACTGCTTTTGTGAGAGCGATACTTTGACCCTCGACAGAACTTGTTTCTATTTCCTTCTGAAATACATCTTTTAAATGTTCTTTCCTTGCAAAATTCTACTTGAAGATTTCTTAAGAATGTTTTAATCTTTGCTTCTGTCCTTCCACTTGTAACTTTTATATTAATTTCCTCTCTGTGCTACATCATTTCCTTTTTCATGCTAGCCAATGAGGACCACTGGCCAAAGGTATGTAAGATCATTTTTCCTTTTTTTTTTTTTTGTTTGTTTGTTTGTTCCCTTTTGTTAATATGTAGGTCGTCCACCTAAATACAACACGGTGCTGGGGTTTGGGGCTTTGACCCCCACATCCCCTCTGTCCAGTTATCCTGACTCCCCTGAAAATGAAAAGACAGAGACCACATTTACTTTTCCCGCAGCTGTTCAGCCTGTGTCCCTGCCTAGCCCCAGCTCCACAGACGTAAGTAACTCTTGGGAAGGGGGTTACTTTTGGAAAGATATGTAGAAACAGTCACAAGGAAAATCATTGCAGATTTTGTTTCTGTAGTCTCACTCATCCTTTGTCCTAGTTCAGTGCAATGAAATGGTCCAGCATCCTTTTAACACCCTTCCTTTTTCCTCCTGCACCTATGTTCTTATCCTGTAGAGATTTTATTTATAACTCCTTCAGTGGATTGAAACACTGGGAGGCACCAGGCATGCTAGATGAGCTCATTTCCTTTGTGCCATGTCTGAGATCTTGTCTGACTGAATTGAATCTGTCATCCATGAAAATGGGGGAAGGGGAGAATGAAAAGTATTACTTACAGACCCTAATAAGAAAAAGTTGTGGTGTTTCTATAATGAGAGAAGGGAAACCTCCCAGATCACTCAGGACAGCCAGGAGCCATGTTCACAGCATTGCGTATGGTAGTTCTGGTGTACCAGTGTTGCTGAATACATTGCCCCTGTGATCAGATCACTAAATCTGTCTTGAATAAAATTTGCCCATTTTGTTATAATTTATAAAGAAGTAGGTATGTTTTTTTAAGTTAAAAGATAGGATTTGCCACTCAAAGTACAACTTTTTTTTTTAAGTTGCTGAGAACTACTGAATTATTTCATTATTACTAGCAAAAACATGAAGAAAAAATTTAAAGGTCATGCATAAACCTCAGAAAAGAAATAGTGAGAAAAGCTGGACTGAGTTTCTGTGTAGGTCTGACAGGACATAATGAAGGGACACTATGGCTTGTCCAAAAGTGTACTCTATTCAGTATGGGCAAAACAATTTATTGCATAAAAATTCTCAGGAGTAAAAAGTAAAAGTGTAAAAGTAAAGTGCTCAGTGTAAAAGTAAAGCACTTGCCTTTTAGTGACTACTAATTACTGAGTACAGTTTAAAAATAACAAAGTGCTTGCTTATTTAGTCATATCATTGCAGACTCCTGCAATCTGAGTAAGTAATCTGTGGGTTTTTTGTTTGTTTGTATGTTTGTTTTTTTACATATTTTCACATATAATTGAAGCCCAACAACTTGAAATGGGCTTTGAGGAAGAGCTGGGCAGCTTTATTTTCACCAATGCAGTTTCACCACTCTAAGTGCACAGACTGAGGGACTATTGGCCACATACAAGAGGGAATAGAAGCCAGCTTGTTGCTTCTGAACTGTATTTGTTCTGTACAGATAACAGGAATAGAAATAGTACAAGTGTGTCTGAGTCACAGAAATAAATAGATGCAGTTCTGATACACAGGGAATATGTATGTGAAATTAGAAGGTGCTCTTTTATGTAGTCACTTTTGAGAGCAGAATAGCACTTGACTATAAAAGCCCTTTGCTGACAGTCAGATGAAAGAGACTGTGGAACAGCCCCTCATAGGGAGGGTGGGGCAGCTCCATCTCTGGGGTCTTCTATAAGTAAGCAGTAAAAATGACAAGTAAACGTGCTGAAGAGAACATTTTTGACACTGGCCCCAAGAGAAGGGCTGGATAATGTGGTAGGTCTTTTCCATCTCTGACTTCTGTATGCATACTGCCGGTCTTTTCCCACTATATAAGAGCTCTCAAAACAGTATAATGTGATGTTGTCCTGTTTTCCGAGGTGCCTGGTGACAGCAGGCTAAAGCAAGAGTAGAGAATTTTTGAGGCATTCTAATCTAGTTCTCAATGCCGTGAATTTTCTGAAATTTTATAGTATTTGTACCTAGATTATGGATTATTTCAGTATACATTAATTATGAAAATAGAGGTATTCTAAAGGAGACAGTGGAAGTTTACAAAGAAGGTAGTTAACATTCTCTCTTACCTGAGTGTATTGTAATATAGTACAGTAGAACTCTTTTCCCTTTAGAATAATATATAAGTCCCCTTTAAAATGTTTACAGACAAGTGGTTTAGTTTATGCATAAGCAATGGTTTTAACATTTTTGTATGTTTGGTTTTTCGAAGGAATTTTATCCCAAAGTCTTATTCAATGCATATTCCCTATCAGTTGAGCTAATTCTTTAGACTTTTCAGAAATATTTGGTATTGAATTCCATGTAAAATAAAATACAAGTAAAAGCAGAAAATATATTTCAACATGACAATCAAAATATAGAAAGGTCTGTTTATTCCAGATAGGATAGAAAATGCTGCCTGTTGTTACAGCTCCCAGCCTTTGGGGGCCTACAGAATGAAAACATGAGATGTGCATGCCTAAATAAAAGGTTATTTCAAAAGTCCCAGTTAAAACCATTCAGCAGTTTCCCAGACAGATATAGAGGAAAACTTCAATTTTACCTATCTTTAAAACATTTTTGCACTCATTTACTGTGAAGGTCTAATTCATATAGACTTTAGAATGGAAGTTTGATGTTCATTACATAAATAAACTTAACTTTTAGCCAACCTGTAAAAAATACAAATCAAGCACTCATCACCACAGCCCAGAAAGGCCTTCTTGCCTTTCTCCTGAATTGTCATTCTCTGAATGACAGAGATGAATTTTAAAGGGACAATAAAGCAGGAACTTGAGATGGGATTGGAGATAAGAGTAGAGGAGTAGAAACTAGGAATAGAGCCTGGGGAAAGGAAGGAAGTAATACAGTAGGCACGGTTGAACAATTTTTTTTTTTTTTTCTGTCTGGCAATTGGCTGTGAAGCATTTGGTTATGGGTGATTCTCCCTCACACAGTAGCATATTCACCTGGAAGATGGCAATTGCCTTTGACAGTCAATTACTCAGCAGCAAGAATAAAGCAAAACTGTTTTCTGTCTAAAAGTCTCTATTCTAGTGACGGTTCAAGTCTGTGGTCACAAAATGCCTTTTTATTAGTAAATTAATAAATGGTCCAGTTGAGAAGAGCATTAGAGAACATGCAGATTGCAAAGTCAAACCCATAAATGTTAGGAAGTGCCAAGATTATTATTGCTTATGATAACTTAATTCCCTTATATCATTCATATATATTACCATCATCTTTATGTATCTGGTCTTGCACAGTTGTTGTCACAGAATATTTAGATTTCCCACGTTATTCCAGTGAAATGTACATATACGTATATACATGTATATTACATATTCAAACACATAAACTACATATACTTTGGATATGACACTGTATTGTTCAGTTCTATTCCTAAAGCCAGGCACTATTGCTCTAGCCACTGTATATAAAAATAAACTGTTAGCTGTTCAAAAAGCTTTAATTCGCTTTCTGGTTTTCTTGGTACAGAGGAATCAGAGCAAAAAGTGACCTTAAATCACCTTTTATACTGTCTCTGTCCTGAAATTATTCTTCTGTCTGTTTAGCCTACAACATATGTCCGAGCATTGTCAGTGAGCTCTGCTCTAACATAGGTTGACTGCATATAATTTTCACAGAGCTGGTCCAGACACTGAGATTAGTGGGGTGCATGTCACATCACATCCAACCCCCTTCATGCATATATTTATTAACTGTCTAGAAAACCTGGGGCATTTCTTTGGAATTGAGCATTGGCTGGGATTTGGTATGTCCAGATATTAATTTTGAGGAAATACCCTGAATTTTGTATTACTGTTTTGACAGACCAAAAATAGGGCTGTGGATTTTGTGCACATGTTGCCATCCTGATGTGTTCAGCCACACTGCACGCTGACCAGTTGTATCATTTCTGGATTTACAGTGTTCTGTTGAATTTAGAAGGCTTCGGGTCTAAATTTCTAAATGTCACCACCTCAAGAAGCAACAGTTTGCATCTCTTGTGTAGATCTTTCTACAGGATACCAGATATATCAATTTTGGTTTTCGACGCACCAATAATTGGGCACCTGAGCCAGATACCAAATGCCATTTGTAGTCTGTGGCAACCGAAGGCATCTTAACAACACATGTAATTCTCTAGAATGAGAATTTTCTTGTAAAATGTGAGAATTTTGCTCTTAAAAATTTCATTAGGTTGCAGAGGATTTCACATCTTAGCTTATGTCACGTCTCCTGTCTGCCTTCTTTTCCTTACTTGTGCTCGCAGAGTGCTTGATGGAGGAAAAGAAGTTCTTCCCAGACTGGTTACACAGATCACTTCACAAGAGGCATGAAGTGTCACTCATTTCATTCTTCTGTTAACACGGAAGAGCTCTGTGGTAAAGCATGAAATAATACCGTAACCCACCTCTCAATGATCCCCAGAGTTAGGGAACCAAAACACGCCACTGAAAATTGACTAAAGCTTGATCCTTTACAAAACACGGCGTCGGTGCTAACCTTGGGAATTAAGAGAAGAATAGCATTCCCTTCAGAGAAAGGCCTCATCAGCAATAGAGCCGCCAAGTAGAAACCTTAGCAGATTGCCTGTGTCTCATTCTTCTAATATGTTTAATATTTTATCCACAGTAGAGGTTAGCATCATTTTTCTTGTCTGGCAACTTAATGTGTAAGTGCATGGCCAAGTCCGATATCATTCCAAGATGATGGAACTTACTCACACACTTGAAAAGACTGCACGGGTCAAAATGAAGCACCGCGAGTGCTGATGTTGCATATGTACAGAGGGGGTGTATAAGCACAATTTGACTCAACACATGCATCTTAAGATCACAGTCTTGCAGATGTTGTGTGTGGGAAAATTTGGCTGAAGTCAGTGAGAAGTGCATATTTCTGACTCCAGATGGGCCCTAGAATATATCAGCTTGCCAGAAAAGGCCACAGGTGGAGAAGGGAGAGGGGTTCAGATGCCCCTTTCCTGCTCTGTGGGTGCTAAGCCATTTTTCTTTCATGCCTCTTTGTTCAAATATCCAAAGAACAAAGGAAAACAAACACCATCACCACCACTACCCCAAGCATGAGATGGGAGTAACAGGAGGAGAGAGAGAGAAGAAAAAGTGACAAAAATTAGACCTGTATTTCTGGGGAGTTAAATTTCTGTACAAAAGAAATTTCTCTAAAGGTGATAAAGTAGTAATTTGGACTGGATGTTGTTAAGAGACCTTGTCAGTATGTTTTCAACTCTTTCTGGGGGAGAAAAAAAAAAAAACCAACACAAAAAAACAGTTAGAAAGTATCTCTTGCTATTCTTTCATCTTGTCTCTCAGCCTATGTTAGTGATGAAACATAGACCACTGTCTATAGAGAAAGAAAAAATTTTGACTCATAGCTTTTTTGGTGCAACTTGAGGTAACCTGTGCGAGGTAAAAAGAATTATCTCAGAACATATAATTCATTCTGTTCTTTTTCATTTACAAGCAGAGCACCTTTTCCTTCCACTTTCATTTTTAAAGGTGACCTAAATATTTGACAGTGTTCTTTTAAGTCACTCAGCTGGGGTTTCTTACATACTATTACTGGAAAGAGACAGCCTCATCAGCATTCCCAAAGTGAAGTTGTGCTTACATCCAGAAATGAGAAGGGTTAAGAAGGAGAATAGCTCATCATTTTAGGCAAAAAAAAAGGCAGAGTAAGGGAGGAATCTATAATAAGACAGGCTATGGGGTATCAGTTGTTAAGAGAAGTTTTGGTTATAAGTGTTTGTTGTAACATGTTACCGTGGGAGGACAGAGGGAGCGTTTGGGAAGACAGATGTCAGTGTTTCTGACATCATGCCTGGTTTTCCTGTTTCACCTTCTAAAAAGGGCTTGACCATTTGGATCCCCCTTAGAAATAGTTTGTGCTGTAAACTTTGCATTTAACAATGATGTAGATGTCAAAGGTCAAAGTTCACTTTTTGCCTTCTCTCTCTTTCTCTCCCCTCAACCCTTCCCCTCAATCTTATAGGGCGATATCCATGAGGATTTTTGCAGTGTTTGCAGAAAAAGTGGGCAGTTGCTGATGTGTGACACATGTTCACGTGTTTATCACCTGGACTGTCTGGACCCGCCTCTGAAAACCATTCCCAAGGGCATGTGGATCTGTCCCAAATGTCAAGACCAGGTATTGTTTGACAGACAGTGTTATACACAATGCACTGTAAAGATTTTTCCAAGTTAAAGAAAACAATCATATCACTTGGCTTATTTATATCAAGACAGCCTGACACTGAACAAATTTATTTGATCTGCAACAAGGCTTGTGTGAATTTGATTTGATTACATCTGTTGGAATGCGTGCAAGTGCAAAACCATTAAGTTTTCCTCCCAGACTTGAGGTCTTTACTTGTTACCCTTGTGTTTTTACTCTTTCTGGGCTGAAGCACACAAACTTTTGGGAAAGGTTCTCTACTACTCATAGAAATGTTCCTGTTCATCCCAAGCTCGTTGTTTCTTCAAAAGTTATTAGCATGTTCTTCTGGATAAATAAATAAAACATTTGTCGGAACCTACCTCAAGAGATAGAGAAAATATAAACCTCTCTTTGGTTATATAAATCAAACACTGGAGAGATTGACTTCAGTGATCTCTTTAATAATGGTGTCCAGAATCTGTGAAATGAGGATGGACAAATAGCTTGTTTCTTCTTTCTTCCAAATCCCTCGTACACAATTAAAGTGAACAGATGATATTTTAATATTTTGTTCATAATTGCATTGAGATTACAAGACAAAGAAATAAACTACTGTATTCATAACCCTTTTGTGGAACTCCAGAAGTTGCAAAGGGTTGCTCTTAATCAGCAGCCTGAAGCTGTTAGTGTTCTCTCTGATTTAGCATCTTGCTTAGTCACCCACATGACCTTTGGTTAGCCAGATGGCAAGGTAAGAAAACAGCCTGGCATATGATGTGCTGTTCAGGAGAATGAAAAAGCAAAACTCAAGTGACTTGGTCAGTAGTTGCAAATGAGGAGGGAGAGTTACCACTTTCCTATTCCTGCTCTTGTGTTCCATCATGTCTCCCTTCTCTTTGTATTTCTGTGATATGTTCCCACAAAATTATGGGGAAAAATGGGAGATATTTCACTACAAAGTGGCCGAGTCCTCTGTCTTCTGAGACACCCCTCGGATTGACTTGTTAAAAAGACACATTACATTTTTCTTCACAAAATAAAGTTCCTTAGGAAGGAGCATGTTAGGAAGGAATATGTAGGTAGGAATATGTTAGGGAGGATCTGAAAGGCATAAATGGGTTTTACCCTTACATAAAGAGGGTTTGGCAATTATATTAAAATGATTCTTGTGAGAAGGGCAGATAGGACAGTTTCATGTTTTACTAGCCAGGAAGTGTGGTATTTGAATGTATGGTGTGGAGACTGCTCTGTGCCATGAGAAGTTTTCTCCCAGAACATCTGAGATCAGCAGTTTGTCTGAACCATGACATAATGTTTGTCTCCTGGCAAGTTTGAGTTCAGATACATTATCTTTTCATTCCTCTTTTAAGTTGTTCAGTTTCATTAGTAGAGTTTATTTGTGTCTATGGAGGGAATTTGAGAAAATGCTGACATTTGTAAGAAACAGGCCTCCTTTGTGGGAGCTACGGTACAGTTGTGAATAATTCCCTCTGTTAAATCTCAGAACAGGTCTGCAAAGCAGACGTGTTAACAGGGCTCAGACTAATGATAGCCATAAAGAAAATCCTCTGCCTTTCCCTCTTTCTCCTTTTTCTTTTCCTAGGAGTAGATTATTTACCATCTAAATCTCTACACACTTTTCTTTCAGATGTTAAAGAAGGAAGAAGCAATCCCGTGGCCAGGAACTTTAGCAATTGTTCATTCATATATTGCATATAAAGCAGGTAGGAAAATGGGGTGCAACACCTTTGCTTCAGTTTTGATACTGGAAAATGTAATTGAGGGAATGGGACAGAATGATACTTCCTTTGGAAAAAGAAATTAAAGGAAAAGGACCTTAATCACTTGTGAAGTGTAAATGTCAGTCTAAAGATTTATTAAGCTTTCTGTGATGCTTCTGTGTATAGGTGAAACATTGGGTGTGATTTATTGCAAAAGTTGTTGAATTGATCTTAAACACCCCCTTTAAATGAAACAGTTTACAGCCTCTATCCACAGTTGTAACAGAAACACTTTAAATATTATTTCTTGATGTGATGAATATTCTGTTTTGCAGCAAAAGAAGAGGAAAAACAGAAACTACTTAAATGGAGTTCAGATTTAAAACAGGAAAGAGAACAACTAGAGCAGAAGGTCAAACAGCTCAGCAATTCCATAACGGTGAGTGTCGCCCTCCCAAATAACTCTGCACCTGTCTTCTGATGCCAGAATTCAGAGAGAGAACTGTAGAGCCCATGTGCTAGACCTATCTTTCACTGGTTTTACTGAGAATTGAATGGGCTCTTTCCTCTGTTTTTTTAGGACTTTGGGGAGCAGGAATGAAATGTAGGCAACATATACTTAGAATGAGTCACTCATACATGAGCCATGCTGACCATACACTGTAGACATGCAGTGACCTATAATAGCAGCAGGTGACAAAAATGACCCACAGCGTTATTGTCTGTGGGCAGCAGATAAATTCTAATTCTCACTTAAGTTTGAATAGTTGGGTCCCTGTGTGTAGTAAGAGTCTGCATTTTCCAGACATTCCTAGTACAAAAATGACCGTTTAATTACAACTGGCTCTTGGGCTCCTGACGTGTTGGCTTGGCAGTCAGCAGCTGGACTGTGCATGCCTCTGCATATTATTAATTGGACATCGTCATACCTCTATCCAGAAGCTGTAGTTTCCACCTTAATTTATCACAGTAATTGGAACATACATATTAATTTGCTCTTTCTTCTCACCTTAATATGCAAATCAGGCTCTTGAGGTGCCAGTGTAAAGTTTGAGGCCCTCACTTAGCATAGGCTGAGTCTGTATCACAGAATGAAAAACACTGAAATCTATGTGGCAACTCCTGTAAGGCTGGATACGTAAGTACAGATTTGTTTTTTTAAATACAGATGCACTGTGTGGTCTCTGTCTTTACCTCCTAGGCCAAAAGTAAGCGTCCCATGCTTAAAGACCTCTAAATGCTGATGATACAAGTAGAACAACTGTGAGCAAGTAGGTGGTGAGAAGTGTTGGCTAGCGGATCTGGAGACTGTTATCTTCTGGTTATCAGTAGCTGGGCATAAACTGAGCAGCACTAGAGCACTAGGACCATTTCTTAGTGATGTACACAGGCAGGGGCAAGCCTTAATAGGAGGGATTGATAGTAGGTAAGGAGAATGGTTTATTTGCTATGATCAAGCCATCGCTTATACTTTCATTGGAACTGTCTAATAAAGGTGGATTAGATCTAAATTTTGCAGAGTTCTTACGATGCCAAGAGCTGTGTGTGAAAACAGTAACAGTGTCTGGAGATCAGCATGGATAAAAGATTTGAAAAATGTAAGAAGGTTGTCGTCTCCATGTAAGAACCTGAATGTTATAGACATAAAGTAGCTACCATCTCCTTTTTGAGAGTTTCAGCTATAGATAAAAACAGTTTTTCACTCCTGAAGTATCATTTGTGGGCATTTTTTAAAGTTACCGTACCCTGACTCTTATCTGATGAGCTGGCTATTGCTTCTAAGAGAAATAAGTGGTCGCAAAATAAGATTTTCAAATGAGGAAGGGTTTGTTTTTCTTTTCAAGTGTCCCTTTATTTATTGAGAGGAGGAAGTGATATTCCTGCTAAAGCATAAGTGAAAGCAAAGGCAGTATCCCATTAGTTGCATGCACACACACTGTCAGCAGTCAGCTGCAGTAGGACGCCTGAGTTTGCACATCTGAGCTAAAGAAATTTCAGCAATGCAATACTACTAGAAAAATAATAAGAACATATACTTGGAAGTTTCCCTTCAAAAGGAACACAAAAGGATGGAGCTGTCTGTGTTGATTTGCCAAGCACCTTGGGATGAAAGGGCCATGCTGGGTGACAGCTACGTACTGACAATTTAATTCCGCAGCCTGCAAATATGAATTCTCCTATGATCGCAGCTCTGAGGCTCACTTTCTTCTAAGCTGGAATTATAGGTGACACTGTAGCTGCAGTCTTTTCCGAGTACTTACGTTTAGATCTGCAAACATTGTATTCCTTCTCTTGCCTTCTTCCATTCATATGAGGGTAAAGCTTGAACTTACTACTGCTTTTCGGTTTTGCTGCAGAAATGCATGGAAATGAAGAACACCATCCTTGCAAAACAGAAGGAGATGCACAGCTCCTTGGAGAAGGTAAAACAGCTGATCCGCCTCATCCAAGGCATCGACCTTTCAAAACCCATAAACTCTGAGGTCAATTCAGTAGCCATCTCCAATGGCATGGACTCCACTAACAATACTAATGCTGCCACCTCCACCTTAGCCCCCTCCCCTTCCCAGAGCTGCATGGTGAACTGTAACAAGGGCGATGAGACTAAATAACACAGTGAAGTGCAGAAGGAGCCAAGGGAGGTGGCGGCGAGGAGGAGGAGCAAAATAACGAAACTCTAGAAAAGCAAAACCGGATTTCTTCTGGAAAGTGCAGAATTCTTTAGTTCTTTGGTTCCAGAGAGAGCGTGAAGATGCTTGTGCCAGGCGGCACCGGAGTTTGCCAATTGATCCTTCTTATTCTGTGTGTACATGCAAAGTTTGGATCATGTTACATGAATAGTGCCAGCTGGGGGTTCTTTGCCAGCACCATGCCAAGTGAAATAATATATTTACTCTCTCTATATTTTACACCAGTGTGTGCCTGCAGCAGCCTCCACAGCCACTATAGGTTTGTTTTATTTTTGTTTGGGGTGAGGAGCAGGGATGAGGGAGGAGAGCAGGTTTCAAATCCTTATTTGCAGAACAGTTTGTTTAGCTAGGGGAAAACAAAAACAAGTCCAAAGAGCCTGTGGGCTTTTCCTGTTTCTAAACTCTCAGTACTATTAAACCAAAAAAACAGAAATATAAATTATCAAATCCCAGTGCCCAGAAGGGACAAGTCTATCAAATAAGCAGTATTTACTATTGTTTAGACAGGAGATGTACAAAAGGAAAGGAGATGGACTTTTCACTGAGTAACCAGCACATGTACAGGCTGAAGATCTACTGTCCCAACAGCTTTGGGTTAACCCTATTTCTTCACATCAGATAAAAGACATGCTTTGCAGAATTGGTTTGGGTCCTCACACTCATCCAGAAAGCCTGTGTTGGGAATGGGAAAATAGAGGGCCAGAATCCAGGGTCAGCTTGGAGCATTGGACGGAGGTGTCCCAAGAGAAAATGTGCATCGATTACTTGAAAATGAGATTCCAACCCTTTTCTATATTTATAAACAACAAAAGTATCCTGAACAAAGTAGCACATGACCCAGATGTGTGAACTGAACAGAGAAATGTCCTTTTCTTTCACTTCCTTTCTCTTCTTTTGGTAACAAGAACTAAATAAGGAATAGAAAAGCTGTTTTTCAGGCTGACAGTCTAATTAAAGAGGTAGATGGGACCTTGCATGGTATAGATTAGAAGTAATAGTGTCAGTGAGATACAGTGAGTCTTTGTGAGTCCTTGTGTCATCGTTTTGGGCACTGTTTTTTTATGCAAGGGCAAAATCTTTGTATCTGGGGGAAAAAAAAAAAAACAAAAACAACTTTTTTAAATTAAAAAGGAAAATAAAAGATATTGAGGTCTTCCTAGTGTTACTTAAAATAAGATCAAGGTAAGAAACATTGTAAAAAAAATACAAAAGTGCTATTTGTTTCCTAAACAAGTGATTTCTATTAAAAAGGTGTCAGAACTGGAGAAAATGCTGTGTACCTAGAATTTTTTAACACAGACTTTGCTTATTTATGATGACATTCTGCTGTGTTTGTGTTTTAAGATCCAGTGGGACAGCTTCCATAGATTATACCATACATGCTACTGGCTAAACTCTGCTGAGAACCAAATCCTACAGTGTTGGATCTCACCCCGCTTGGAGGATCCGCCAGGCTTGTCTCTGCTGTTACCATATCTCTCCCATTCTTTCACGTGTTTGTAACCCAGAGAAAAGCATTGGCAGCGTGCTTTAATACTTTTGTGATATGGACTGATTAGAGCTTGAGAACGAAAGACAGTGAGTTGTTGAACTGGAATCACCTTCTGTTATATCCTCTTATTTAAGATGTTCATCTCTTACGTATAATCTTTTCACTCTAGGTAGGAAAACTTGCCTTGTGCTCCTGTTATTGTGGGGTTTATCTCAGTTTAGAATGCTGACTCTGGTCACTTCGGGTTGTGTCCTAGAGCTGCCCAGTTTTAGTACAGCACGTAAATGTTTGGGGGAACCCTGTTTCCCCTGGAAGCACTGGCAAAACTCCCGTTGCTTTCAGTGGGAGCAAAATTGAGCCTGGACACAGACGATGCAAGGCAGGGTCCCCGGTGTGGTGCCATTGACAGCGTGTGTTGGGTGGCGAGGCAGACTTGCTCAGCTGCTTTTCTTAGTGGACCAGAGAAGGCTTTGCGTTTCAGGGATGCATTTCTGAGCAACTAGTATCAAATACTCCAAACACTACATAGCCTGAGAGAGTCCCTCTGCTGCCGCAGCCAAGTACGCTTCTGCGGGATTCTTGGCGCTGTCCTCTTCCCTTTCCTTTGTGTTGCCCTTCTGACCTTTAAGGATTTTTCTTCCTTCTATAGGAGGGTGCACTATTTTCAGCTCTGAGCTCAGAACTGATATCCTGAGTTCTCACATTTGTCCGTGGCTTGGGAAAGCGACTCTTAGGTGCACTTCCCAGCTAAACTAGTGATAACCTTGACTCTCGGTTTTGATGTTTGAATTCTGTTCTGGAACCAGCAGAGCTGCAAGGATCAAACTGATCAAAGTAAAAATGTCCCTGCATCAACCCAGTTACCACTGGAAGTCATTACCACAGGGCAGCGACCCGTAGCATTCAAACAAAGGACTATATGTTTGAAGGGATGAGGAGAGAAAACAAAGTGGTTATGAGCCTTCTTTCTCTACAATATGAGCTAGCAGTTAGTGGCCAGGTACTCAGGAGAAGTGTCCTTTTTGGCCAGGTTGTTGTTCTCTAGTTGATCTTGGGTAACTCTTACATCTTCTTCTGAAGCATGAAGTACATTCCCAGTAAGAGACAGTATCTTTATGGTTCTCATGTTCTTCTCTCTAATGTTATTTTCTGAGTTCTCTTGGAAGCACTGCACTATCTGGGGGTAGCAAACTGTGCCTGAAGGCTTGAGGGTCCTTCTGTTTCTTTGCCAGTTCGAGAAGGGATGGGAGTGAAATACACCAGTAGCTGCATTTACATTTGGGCGCAGTTTCCCAGCCAGGAGCTGTTAAAACAGCTATTACTGCTTTTCCAAGGCATCTGGTTGCCTCTTGAATCAGAGTACAGACTTTTACATCTCTCTTTTCTTACAGCTTTGTGTTCCAGGCTGTCAAAGGACACCTTTTGTTAATCATCACCTAGCAGAGAAATGACCTTAACTTAGACTTTTTAATGCTGCTGGGTAGTTTTCTTGCTCCCTGATCCTGCTTGGACGCTCTCCCTACTGGCTCTGCAGCATTATCTGTCAATAGGCAGAGAGCATTCCCAGGGCTGTGTTGACACTGGCAGTGATGCTGCTACACAGACACAAGTAAACTGGAGCCATTTCTGCCCAATTAGCAACAATAGGGTGGAAGAGGAATTGACATTTGCTAAAGACAGAGGAAAATGTGCTTTTTTTTTCTACCTGCCCTGAGAGGTTTCAATGAAGAAGTGAGAAATTTAAACTCTGACGACTTTTAAGCTCAAGCTTGCCTTCTGGATTTTTTTCCCCTCATGTAGCATTTGAGATAGGCTGAGTTTGTATTAAAACTTCTGCTCTTTGGGAAGCTGTCATAATGACTGGCATTTTGGATTTCCAAACCACCATAAAGGTAATAACTAATTCTTATGTCATTGCTTGTCATTAGTGGGAAATAAGTGGCTTTTAAATCTCTGTTATAAAGGAGGAGAAGATGAGACCACAGAGGAAGCTCATATCGGAGGAGTTTCTGGCTCCCAGCCCAGTGCTAAGGGCTTTAAGAAGTCATCCTGCTGCTTCGACTGCTCAGAAATAGAGTAAGAAATGCAGAAGTAGCTTTCCCTTCTCCTTGCAATCTGTTCTTTAAACAGCTGGAAAGGCGTGTTGTGGTCAAAGTTTGAAAAGGAGCATGTGATCTGGCTAGAAGAATCAGTCTAATCACTAGTATTCTCGTTATCTTGGTTTAGTGCCAGCAGTGTTCTTAGTGCCGTGCAAAACACAGTAAAGGCAATACCTGCAGGCATGGATGGCAGGCAGGGTACGTGGCGTGGGTGGTTCTTCGAGGACATTGCTGGCCAGGAGTTACCACGTTTGTAGGATAAACTAACGGTTTGCGTGAGCAAAACCAGGATTTTGTTCTTTGTTGCAAGGGAGTTTGTGTCAGTGAGAACATGAATTACAAGCCGCCTGCCCAGAGGTTAAAGAGCATTGTTACGATGAAAATTTTATGGGCAGAGCGTTCGTTGTTTTGTTGGTGGGAAAAACCACATTGTGTTTTGTCCTTCCTAACCGACCAGGCTTGAGGAAGCAAATCTGTATTCCAGCTGTCTAGAAGTGTGTACCTGATCCTGGCCTCCTTGGCTTCGAATCGTCTTCTTCCCTGTATTGTTGCAGAGGCAGCCCCACAAAGCAATATGATCAGCGTTCAGGAGGCCCAGAGTGAAATCTCCCTCTTAGTCCCAGCAAGCTGTGGCAGCCCGCAATACAGGGAGTAAGCTCTGACATTTCCTCCTCGTGTGGATGCAGTGAAAAATATTTGTGAATTTGCAGTGCACGTTTCTCTTTCCTTTTGTTTCCCAGCTGGGTCGCCCCTGCCCTCTTTGCTTTTGAACCGCCACTGACGAATCCATCTTTTTTAATTAAATGTATTTTTAGAAGATCATATTCAGATGTCAAACCAAAATTCACTCTTTTGCTGGGGGCTTCCCCCTGTCAGCTGCTCAGATGACCACTGAAATACTGACACTACACGTCCCGGTGGAGCATGCCCCTTCGGGCAGACTTTGTTGTGTCCTTTCAGAACTGTTCTGACCCTTCTTCACCTCCATTTGTCCTCCTTTGGGATTCTGAAGATCCAGGGCGAGTTCAGCCTTGCTGGGCTCCTGCAGAGTTTTCTGGCAAGCATGTAGAAACTTCTCAAGAGTCAGGAACCTGGAGAAGGAGGAGGATGTTGTGTCTGCAGCTAATTCATTTGGTACTGAGGCGTTCCTGGCCAACAAACTACCTCAGCAAAGGCCATTCCCAAGCACCACGTGGATTCTGTAGTTTCTGTCCTTCAGAAGGCAAAATGTCTCCAAAGAAGCCTTGCAACAGCCAGCTAGGTACTGGTCTCTGAGTGCGTGTGAGCGAGCCTTACAGCAGCGCATTACTGGATACCTGTTTTCAGTGATCAGACCTGGGCCAGGGAATGCCCTAAAAATCAGGTGGGATCAGGAAAACACGAGAGCTGCAGACATCTTGGCTCCAGGTTATTGCTGTCTTACTCAGATCCTTCTTTAAGCCTCAGTCCTGTTTGTAACACCTACAGAATGGAATGTAATACTTGAAAATATGACGCTCGTTATCCTTTGCCTTTAGCTCCCGTTTCCCAATGTTTATCTTTCATCTGGGACAAGAACTTTCTGCATCATTGTGTCTTGTATAGGCTGAGCACATAGTTGAAACTTGCCAATAAAGAAAATTATTTATACCATGCGCTGGTAAGCTTGGTAATTACAGACCCATAGAAAGAAAACACCTCTCCTGGAGGTTAATTTAAGATGTGGGCTTGTCTCAAGAAACCACGACCTTACCTGTGTGAGGGTCTGTCTGTCAGTATTCCTCAGCGATGCGACGAGTGAGCAGAAAACAGGCTAGCCAAGAGCCTCTGTGCAGTGAAAATCGCTGTCCTGGAGCTTACTGCACGAGAACAGTAACTCGGGGCTTCTCCTCTCCCTGTGCCAGCCGTGGGTGCTGTGGGGACCAAGGAGAGAAAGGAGGCCTCTGCCTAGAAGCAGTGGCAGAAGGAAGTGTGCAGGCCTAGAAACAGAGGAAAGGAGGAGAGGAGTCAGGAGGAGCAAAGGGAAGGAAGAGCAGACGGGGTAAGGCAGAGCAGAGAAGGCATGGGGACAGATGAGAAGCAGGGAAGGTGAGGGTAGGAAAGGTCCAGGAGGAGCGAGAGAGGGCTCTGTTCTGAGGAGACACCTACAGGGTTTGCAAATTCAGCAGAAAGATTAGGAGAAAAAGGCTCTTCTCCTACCTTGGTTTCTGACTCGAGTTGATCTGTGCTCCAAAAGGACTGATTGTAGTGGGAGTTACTGGCTGCAGGTGCAGGAGGGAGCAGGCACTACACCCCCAGCTCTGGTTCTACAGCCCAAGCCCTGTCTGACTTCTGCGCTACACCATGGGACAAGGCAGATCAAGCAGTCAGAGCCTGCTCCAATCTGGACCAAACCAAGTGAAAATTTTCCCCCTGGCTGGAAATATTCCGGGGACTGCCAGCGTGATTGCACCTTCCTTGTTCAACCCTTGTGGTCAGCCTGTCTGGAGCCAGCAGCAGCCTCCAAAGGTGCTGGGTCCGGCGTGCGAGGAGGGGACGACGCCGGGCAGGACCTGTGCGTCAGGCACCTCTCAGCTGCCTCCCGGGGGATCTGCACGAGGCTCCTGCTCCCTGACCTGCTGCAGCGGGCGGTTCTGTGCCAAACCCACTCCGTTTTCTTAGGATCTGGCTTCTTTCAGGACACTTGTGGAGGAGCGGCGGCGCAGTGCAGCGGGACAGGGGCATGCCGTGGGGGTAAGGTAAGCCTGCAGGAGCTGACCCTGCAGAGCCACGGGCACCAAGGCGACCTGAAGCAGCAGCCCACGGGGTCCCTCCGGGGAGAGCTGCTCGCACAGGCTGTCAGGAGGGCAGGAAGCCCTCTGGCTCTGTTCTTCGCTCTGTGGGATCCAAGCAAGCAGAAGGGCCCGCAGGCGGGAGGTGAAGTGGAGCAATGCGCAGGTCCACCCATGGTCACGCTGGGTTTTGGGTCCTCAGCACCGAGGGTACCCTTGGTCTTGGTCTAGACCTAGGCCCTGCAGGCTGGGCATGCCAAAATTGGGGAGGGCACTTAAAAGAAGGAAGGATCCCTCCGTGCCTCGTTTTCCCCACTGTAAAGCAGCCGATGGCAATGCTGACGCTGCTGAGAGCTGCCTCTCCTGGGCTGTGAGCGCTGGAACAGGCACTGCTGAAGAGTAGGTACAGCAGGGCTCAGTGCTGGCATGTTCCTGCTTGTCCTGGGCTAACGTGTAATTTCTAATCATAGTCTCATGCACTTCTTCCTTTAATTATCACTGGCATCACAACAGTGGTTGGCTCTAGAGCCAGGAGCGGTGTCTCACCCGGCAGCGCTCCCTTCCAGAAGGTACCTTGACTCTGAGTCACCGCTGATGCCACATCTGACGGGCAGCCAGGGCTCCATAAGGGTTTTTTTTTGCCACCACCTCATCCCTGTTGCTCAGGCAGCTCCCAGGCTCAGCCCCACCAGACCAAGAGGCCATCGTGTCCCCATGGCTGCTTTGCTCCAGCCCTCCCTGCCCCCCGATGCTGCTCGTAGCGAGCCGGGCTGTTGGCCACCTGCAGCAGGCCCAAAGACAGGAGCAAAAGTACAGGAGCGCTGCTGCAAACTGCATGAAATGAGCATTAAGCAAGGTGACCGGGGGAGAAAGCTGCCTAGTGCTAACCTGTTCAGGCTCCGCAGAGCGAGGTAACTCGTGCAGAGGAAGGAAGCAGCTTTGCTGCACCGACAGCAGTGCGGCCGTGGCGCAGAGCAGTGTCGGAGCTTGCCTGGAGGGCTGGTGCAGCATTTGGTCTTCTGGGGGCTGGCCGGCTCTCAGCTGCAAGCACCCACCGTGTCTTCTGCAGCGCAGGCAGGCTGTGCATGTATCAGAGCATAACCAGGCCCCGGTGAGGGCTGCGTGTCCCCGTGGTCGTACTAGCACCTTGTCGCTGCCACCACGCTGCCCCAGTGCCACGCGTTGTCCTCCTGGCTGCAGACAGGGAGCCCAGGCTGGGGGCTGACCCGGAGCTCAGGCCACAAGGCGCCGTGTCCCAGCCCCGCCACTTCCCGAGGGTCTCCGGACGCTTTTTGCTGGCAGCCCCCAGTTCTGCTCCGCGGGTCTTCCTTCAGGCGCTGCCTTCAACGTGCTCACCTGGCTCCTGGGAGCCTCCGCTCCCTGGCAAGGAGCAGGGGGTGCCCGAGGCCACCCGTGCCACGTCCCAAACTCACAGGTGAGGGCACCTGAGTGTGGCTGGGCAAGCAGCCGCCCTGCGCTGCTCCTGCATGAGCCCCGGACAGAAGCTCCCCTCGGGGACACCGGTGCCAGGCAGGCTCTGTCCCCACACTGTCCCCGGCTCCTTCACAGTCTCATATCATTGCAGGCCTTGGTGTAAAATACCCTCTCTGAGCGGTCACACTGTCCTCACAGAAACACTTACTGAGAACACCGACTCGTGAGCTGGTTTGGGTTTTTTTAAATATCTCTATTTTTTTTAGCCTGATGCTCATAGTGATCTGCAGTCTCTTTGCTGCCTTCAAGTCCCTTGTGGTTTCAGTTTTGGTACAAATGTGTTTAGATTTTAGCAAATTAAAGTTTGGGGAGGGAGGGGGTACAGAGCATCTGATCAATTTGTATTTATTTATTTTAACATTTTACTAAATAAAACACAATAAAATCTTTTGTCTCCTTAGCTGTGTTTCGCAGGAGGGGACAGGAGGTCCCGCGAGCTGCCCTGGGGACAGCGTTGCCCACAGAGGGAGGGCCTCAAAGGGCAGCTCTGCAGCTGCGGCTCCCACTCGAGGTGGTTTTGGCAGGCTGAAGGGCGCTGCCTTCAGCAGAAATGAATTTTAGCTCTCAAAGGAGCTGTGCAGGGTTAAGAAAAGCTCCCTGGCCTCTCGATCAATGTCTCCTCTGGCTGCTGTCCTCCAGCAGAGGGCACATTTTGACCAAAGCCTTGCTCCATTCACTCCAGGAACTCAAAACTCTTGTGTGTGTGTTTTGGGCCAGGACGTGTTACAAAATCACAGAATTTCTAGGTTGGACGAGACCTCAAGATTATCGAGTCCTTACCTCAGCACGGTGGCTGCAGGCAGAGCTGTGCCTACTCACAGGGCCCGCAGCCAAGCTAGGCACAGAGCCAGCACTGCCACTGCCACCGAGCCCTCAGGGAAACACCTCGCTGCTCCCTCACATCTTAGCAGGGAGCAGGTCGAACAGGGATGGGTGAGCAGCTCTCTAGGTGTGACCTGAACCCGTGAGGTTGCTAAGTACAGAAGTAGGGCGATAAGAGCGAGCTTTGGCTGTATTAAACAAAAGCTGCCTGCTAGGGACCAGCCCGCTGGAGCTGTGCCTTGCTTCGCCACAATTAGCAGCATCTTTCCCAAATAAAGCCTCAGCAACTTGCTTCTGGCATACCACCGCCTTCCTCTCCCCCTGCAGATGCAAGGCTGGCTGCTCAGAGCCAGGTTTTGTTCCCAACAGCCCTGTTAAATCAGAGGCGTGCAGCCAGGGAGCGCCCTGCAGTCCCCCTGCCTGCAGCGTGGCCTCAGCTGGGCTGCCAGGGTGGGTGCAGGACAGGGAGGTCCTGCGGCCACAACACAGCAGCCACAGCTCTCAGGGACAAGCTGTAGCACCGCCAGAACAAGAAAACACATCTCTGCTACTAGGATGTGACGAAACTGGGTGCACAGCTACGCCATGAAATCACAGACTGCCCCAAAAGGGGGCCACCCCGACACCCAGGCTGCCGCCCCGCAGCAATGCCCATAGCCAGCCCGTCAGAGCTGGCAGGGGCTGGCTCACCCCATGCTTGGTGACACCGGCATTTCTTCTGCCTGTTGTCATCCCTGCTCCCCAGCCCTCCTGCTGTGCCGGCCAGAAAGGGAATTGGCTTCAAATGTACCAGGCAGAGCGCTGGCCAGCAGTGCTTTACCCCAACCCAAGCTCCAGCTACCACTGCGGTGCTCTGCTCCCGCTGCCTTCCCTCCAGGGCACACTTGCAGGCTTGCAGCAGAAAAAAAATTAATAACCATGCGCTTCCAACAAGGATATGAAAAAGAATAAAAAAGCTTTAATTTAAAAATTAAATTAAAAAGAGAGAATAAGCAAGAGGCGCTTGTGCCCTTTCCAGACAATGCGATTTGTATGGCTCCTCCTGGCCGCTCCCCCCACGGACGGAAATCTTCACACCTGCACAATCTGGCTCCTGCAGCCCAGACTAATGCTAAGAAGAGAACAGCAGAGGCTGCAGCAGCAGCTGGCCTGGAGATCCTTCAGTGCCACCAGCAAAATCATCCAGAAGGAAGAAAGGATTTAAAAACACCCACGACACCCTAATCATTTAATTCTTGGGAGAAAAGTATTAAATAATTTAAATAGCGTGAGGAAAGCGATGCATCCTCTGTGCTCCAGTGTGTGAGAGCCGCGGAGCAGTGCCTAGCCAAGCTGCTCCCAGCGCGGGGATCCAGCCACAGCGCTCAGCTACGGTCTCCTCCAGTGTCAGCCACATCCCTGATTGTCGACGGCAGCCTCTGCGCTGCCGAGAGCGGGGAGGCGCGGGGTGGTCCCTGCCAGGAATTCCTCCACGCGAGTGCTGGCCCACTGCGATGCGATACCACCCCTCCCGATGGCTGCAGGGTTTGTCCCACAGCTCAGCCTGTTTTGGCTTAAAGCACCTGCTGGTCTCCGGCCCCCACCTCCCAAGGCTGAAGCTCCCCTCACCGAAGCTCCAGGGGGAGTGCGAGGGGTTGGGAACTGGGACGGCAGAAGGGAGGCAGAGCAGGGAAAGGCGCAGCTCCCAGGCCTCTTGAGGAGCCAGGCCCCAGCCTGAGGCGAGCCATGAAGGCTGTCACTCCACATCTGCTAAAAAAAGGGATGAGGGGACCAGGCCCTGCAGTCCCTGACACAGTGGCGGCTCCCTATAACACAGGAAGGCTGCTGCTCTGGACAAACCCTTGGCCATGCTGCCGCGGCTTGACCCGCAGGCAGCGCCCGTTCTCATAGATGGCATCCTCCCATATCTACGGGCATCCCATTGCTGCCGGCTCGGCTCCCTGGGCAGGGCTATGAGGTGGGCTGGGGCAGGAGGGAGGCCCTGCGCCCTCCCTTCTCCCGCTGGCTGCTCGTGCCCCGCGCCTGCTGTCCCCATGCGTCACAGGCTCCGCTCGGCGGTGAGGTATTTGAGCGCGGCCGCCCCGTATCGCCGCGACAGGTCCTGGTGGAACTCCTCCCGCAGCGTCTGCAGGCAGCCCCGGTACCCCGCGCTCAGGCGGAACTTGGAGATGTCGAAGCTGGGGGCGTGGGGCATGTGGATCATGAAGGCGTTGGGCAGGACCAGCAGCTCGTACTCCTGGGGGCACAGCGGCAAGTGTCACCGTCGGCTCCGGTGCCGACACCTCGCTGCCCACCAGCACCTCCGCCCTCACCCACCTGTGCATCCAGCTCCATGATGTGGGACACCTTGTTCCAGCCGAAGCCCACGAAGCGCTGGTCGTACTTGGGGCAGTCTCGCCTCACTACAACGTAAGGCTCGAAGTCTGGCTGCCACGCCACGCGGTACGGCACCGTGGCTGTCCGCCACTTGGCGTAGTCCGTCGGGGCATGGCCTTTTGGCCACACGTGGTACCTGTGAGGAGAGAGGGAAGTGAGACACCAGGAAAAGTGGCAGCTCCCTGAAACGAGAGATCCTCTGACCTGGCTGCGCCACAGCCCCAAGGCACATGGGTACAAAACTGGACGTGAGAGCCCCTTGGATGGTGGGGCAGCTCCAGGCCTACCTGAAGGTGTAGAGGGAGCCCATGTCCAGCATGGAGAGCAGTTCTGCTTTGGATTTGGGGAAGGTCAGGCGGTAGTGCAGGGTCTCAAACGCCGGCACAATGAGAGCTGCCTTCCTGTGGGGCAGCTCCAGCTGCTGGATGGAGTTCCTGTGGTGGTAGAAAGGGTGTGAGGCCTCCCCGCCATGACCTGTGGCCACAGCCCCCTTCCTCAGCCCTTCCACGGCTCCAGAAGGGTATTAATGAATTTAGACACCCTGCAGTACAGGAACATGAGGAACAAGGCACCTCTCACAGCCACTGCTCCTTCCTCATCCACCCTTGTCTGACAAAAGCAAGAGCAGGATCACACGGCTGAACACAAACCCAACCATTTCTGCACGTGAAGAACTGCTGCCCAGGGCACCTCCCGCGAGCCCCGTACCTGAGGTAATCGTAGAGGCCATACATCGGCAGGAAGTCAATGTCCGTCAGGAAGACGTATGGCGTCTGTGCGTTGGCCAAGGCCACGTTGCGCAGGAGGTTGATGGGGTAGAACTGCCCCTCCTTGTAGACGATGTGGTAGGCGACGTTGCGGCGGGCGCTCAGCACCTCCGAGGCCTGGGCGTACCGCAGGAACTGCTGGGCCTCCGCGTCCGACATGTACAGCGCCAGGCTGATGGGGCCTGCCCAGTGCTTGCAGATGGCCTCCAACATCTGCAGCCTGCGAAGGAGAGGGCGCTGCGTGAGCAGGAGCTCGGCCAGACCCAGAACGGGGTGCCTGACAGCAAGCCAAGTGCCAGCCGAGACTGCTCTGGGGGAAAGTGGAGGGAATTCCTGTTCCCCAACACAGGGTGCTGCTCCTTGCTGCAGTGCTCCAGCGTGAGGAGCCCATGTGAGAGAACTCAGGTAGCTTCAGAGTTGTGGAGTCACCCCAGAGGCAGCGCAGGGGGGAACCCAACCGCCCCCCAACCCCACTGACAGGTACCTGTCCATGGAGAGCTGGGCCACAAGGGTGACATCAGTGGGGTTGGGGAGTGCCAGGAACTCGTACTGCAGGAAGAAGAGGTGGATGCGGTGCTGTGTGAGGTGCTGCCGGCGGAAATCGTAGCAGGGATCGTCCTCGTCCAGCTCCTCCAGCGCCTGCTGCAGCTGCAACACCGCAAAGGTAAGGCAGAGCAGGAGACCCAGGGCGTGCAGGGGCAGCTGCTCGGGGTCTCTGCCAGCCTCACCTGGTTGCTGGGCGGGCTGGGGAGGCTGGCACAGCCGAAGAGCTCCCTGCGCAGCAGGTTCCCGTCGTACTCCAGGAAGGTCAGGTAGAGGTTGCGGAAGAACTCCACGTGCTTGTTCTTCACCCGCAGCTTCTTGGGCGAGTTCCAGTGGATTACCTGGGGACAGCAGCACGTCACCCCGTGGAGGTGAAGGCAGCAGCACCCAAAGTTTCTCAGGACCGCAGACACCATGCTGATTCCCCCTGGGCTCCAGCTCCCATATTCTGTCCCTCAGGCCCTGCACCGTGTCTCCTAGTAGGAAGAGCACAGGGCCCCTAACAGGAGAATCCACAGTTCTGCCCCCATCTCAAAGGCAGCACAACCTACCCACCTTGAGATCCGAGACCTCGGTGTAGCACTGCTCTGAGCGGGTGTGATCAGACAGCTGCACGTTCCAGAAGCATGGGAGCCGGTACACCAGGGCTGGGTTCTGCTTGATCACTGCGTTAAAGATGTCCTAGGAGAGAGAAAGGTGAGTGCACAGGAGGATGAAGCAGCCAGCACAGTCCCCAGGTGCCAGCAGTGCTAAGGGAACACAGCACAGCCAACCACCCTGGAGGAGGAGCCGTTACCTGATCAGCCAGCGAGGTGGAGAGCATGCTCATGAGCTCCCGCTCCGCTGTCAGCCGCCACATCTGCTCCCAGCCCAGGCGACGCAGGCGGTCCAGCAAGAGCAGGATCACCCCTGGGTGACAGAACAGAGGGCAGTGGGTCACTGAGGGAGCACAGCGGTCTGCGTGCCTCCAGGTTTTGGGGCATGCTGCTTCTGTGCATCCACGCACACAACCTCCAGGACACTGCAGCAGCCCCTCGTGCCCACACAGATTCTCCTGCCTCACTTCAGCCTTCCCCAGTCTCCCCACACCACATGCTGACCCATCAAGGTGCAGGGCCAACCCCGACAGTCCATGCTCACCCGTGTTGAAGCCTCGTCCCAGGGCTGGCCATGGTCTGTGGTTCTTCCAGAGGTTGCCCAAATACCAGTCACTTTGGTTCTCCACCAGCCCGATCACCTGCTTGTCTAAGGAAAAAGAGGGACACACATGTGGCCTGCCCCGCTGCACGTTTGTAGGGCCCAAGCAAACCCATTGCACTGGTGCTGTGGCTGATGAGCGCCACCACCATGGTGGGCAGTGGGCCAGAGCTCCAGCAGGTCCCGCGGGCACCCTGTCCTCACCAGAGAACTTCCCAAAGACAGCCCAGAGTTCAGCAATGTCGGTGGCAAAGGTGATGTCGGTGTCCAAGACGATGACTTTGGAGAGGTTGGAGGGCAGCGCCTTGGTAAGCGTCAGCTTCATCAACCCATAGATGCCGGAGTAGTGCTTGTTGGGGATCCACGACACCTCTGGCTGCAAGGTGACACGGTCTCAGGGCTGGGCCTGGCCATGCCCTTCCTTGCCCAGGCACAATGGCTGTGTTCTCGTGCAGAGGAGGCCAGCAGAGGGGCAGAGTCTCTGATCAACCAGCAGGGTTGTGGGACCAGTAGAAAAAGAGTTAAGTAACCCCCCTCCCAGCCACTCCTGCTGTTCCCCTGGGACCCTCCAAGTGCCTGGCTGGGAAAGAAAGAGGGGAGAGCGCGGAGGGGATCAAGTGCCTGCCTTCAAGTCATCGGCGTTGTAGAAGCTGACGTGGACAGAGGGCACCATCCAGGACTGGAAGAGCGTCTGCAGGATCTGGTGGGCCACCGAGTCCGTGATGAAGTGGAAGTGGAGGGGGTTTTTCCTGCCAAGGGCAATGCAGCGGCACTCAGCACCACAGCAAGAAGAAGCAGACGCGGTCCCCACCTCTCCCACCCCTGCCAAGGGACAGAAACCAGGGCCCATGGAGAAAAGCCACCCCTGGGGGGAAACAAACCACCCTTCTGTCCCTTTAAGCCCCAGCAATGACACGGGAGGCAGAGGGAGGACTCTCCTCCAGAACTGCTCATCTGCAAACCCCAAACCAGCAGGCCTCTGGCCCAGCACACCCCCGTTACCTGTGGAAGAGGATGGATTTCACCAGGGTGACCACATCCCGGCTGGCGTTGTGTCCGGCACACACAATGGCAACGTGCAGGAGCTGCCCAGAGACAAACACAGTGCTTTTGAGGCCGGACCTCCCTGCACAGGACTTTCAGATCTTCCTGAGCTCAGCCAGGGCTCTGGCCTCCTGCTGGACATCCCCCATCTGCCGTGGCACCGTGCTGCCGCGGGCACCCACCTCACACTTGTGCACCACCCGCTGCTTGGGACAGGCCGTGCGGTTGCTCCTCTCGCCCCCGGGGGGGGACCCGTCCTCGGCGGAGGCCCCCCATGGTGGGCTGCCGTCGCTGCCATCCACCTGCACCTGTCCGAGCTGCCGGCGGAGCTGCTGGTTCTCCTCCTCCACCCGGCGCACCTGCAAGGCCAGCGCCTCCCGCTCCAAGTCGCGGCTCGGCTGCTCGCCCAGGCATGGCGACAGCAGGAGAAAGCGGCCATCTGCAGGGACACGGAGCGGGATGTGTGTTGGACGTGGCAAGGGGAAGTCGATGAGGTGGTGCTAAGCCAAGGAGGGACTGGGGGGGATGGCGGGACCAAGTCCCAACCTGAACAGAGAGGTCTAGGACACACCATGTGTCCAGACAACATCACAGCTCTGCTCCCCCAGACCCCAAGGATGTCCCTGGGAACCTAGAGGCCAGGTACACCCACAGCAACTTGCATGGCCACAGAGCGACCCTCCCAAGGCCTTGGCATCCCCTGCCCACCCCATGCTTCCCTTGAGCTGAAGAAGGCAGAGAGCCCACTCACATTCGAGGCTGCCCATGAAGAGGTAGAGCCAGGAGAGGAGGACGGCCAGGATCACCGTGGCGAGCAGCAGCTTCAGCTTCACACGCCAGGAGCGCAACATGGTGGGCTGGTGGGAGCAGGGCGCTGAGGATCAGGTGGGCAGGCCCAGCCCGGCTGGCCCCGGCATCCTAGAGCCTGTGAGGGGCAGGGAAGTAGAGAGAGGAGTCACCAAGAGCCCCACAGCCCTCATGTGGGTGCCTCAGCGTCCCCCAGTCCTTATCCCGGGCTGACTGCAGGGGCTGTGAGGGGACGGACGCCCCTCAGCTCTCCGGGGACACCCTCCCACAGCTGGCACCCTCCTCCCCGTGCTGGGGAACCTGGACACCCCCAGACCTGCCCCACCACCCCCATGGCCGTCGGAGGGGGGAACTGCAGGCAGGGGAGGAGGGAAGGAGTGATTTCACTCCTCGCCATCCCACAGGCTGAGGGGAGAGCATGAGAGCTCCCGGGGGAGGAGACGCCGTCCTGCCCCGCTGCGCTGGGCCGGGGCTGGTTAATGCTTCCTGCCCTTGAGAGGGAGAGCAGAGCCCTCCCCCACCACCTCCGCAGGCTGAAGGGGCCGGGACTGCTCTTGAGACACCGGCCTCAAGGACGTGGCCGGGCTGGGCGAGCCGTGCTGCCCGGCCCGTGAGGAGATAAGAGAGGAGACCGAGCTCAGGACGCTGGCTGCCTTCCCAGCCCTCCTGCCAGAGGGTGTAGGGGAACTCCGGCAGTGTCCCTTGTCCCTTCCCCAAGTCCCTGGTGGGTCAAATGCCTCCTCCTCTGCTCACCGGGCTGAGCACAGCTACCCGCCCTGGCTAAACTTTGGGGAAAATCCCGAGCAGTTTGGTGAAACTCATTTCCCAGAGTGCTGGCTTAAAAGGACACGTGGCCCAGGGGCTGCTGGAGCTGTGGGGGCAGTGGGGACCTGGGCACAGTGCCCTCACCACACCGTGGGCATGGCCACCAGCCCTGCAGGAGCGACTGGAAACTGGGGCCTGCGTGGGGAGGAGGCCGCGGCAGCGCGGGTGTGAGACAGCCCACAAAAAACTCCATGTTTGAGACGGGGGAAGCTCAAACATAGCCAGGGACTGCAAAACAGGAGGGATCCCCTTGGGATCTGCTGCCCACGGGACCCCCTGCGCCCTGCCTGCCCCCTGCCCTGCTGGCCTCAGGATGGCACCATGCTGCCTGCTTTGTCCCCACATCCCCGCCTGCTGACCAGGCTGAGTGAAGCGAACTGTCCCCACACACACAGCTGGAGACACCTGTGCCCTGGCCACACAGGGCTCCCTGTCCTCCATGCCCAAATTGTCCTTTTCATGTGGGGAGCAAGCGGTGGAAACCCATGCTGTCCGCCACCTCCTGGGGAGAAACAACCCAAACACGGGGGCAGAAAGCCTCAGAAAGCCCTGCCCGACCCCAGGAGCCAGCTGTGCAGAGCACACGAGGGCCCCATGAAGCAAAAAACCCGTGGGTGAGCAGCCAGCCTCCCCTGCCTGCCCCAGCAGGAGCCCCAGCCCCTGCCCTCGGCCCCGCATCTGGCGGCGCCACAAAAGCCCCCACAAAAGCCCGCGCTGCCTCCCGATGAATGGGGCGGATTAGGGTCTGCTCCCCCTGGTGTAAACCCCATAGCCCATTGATGTGCAGATGGCTGAGGGGCCGCTGGGGCTTGGGGCCGAGGCAGGGCTGGGAGGGCACCGCCACCTGGGCCAGCCTAGGCAGCCCGCGGACAAGAGGAAAAGGGCTGAGAAGCCGATCGATGGAAATACGACTTGAGTGCCAACAAAGGAGGGACAGGCTGGGGGCACACAGCAACACCCCAGCTGCTCTTGCTGGCCCCTTTAGCCTCCCTGCCCCACTTGTCTGCAGCCCCATGGGCCCTCCCTGTAGGGAACTGCACCCCCTGCATGTGAGCACACTACTGGGACAGCAGCTTTAGGGGACAGAAGGGGAGCAGGAGCAGCAGCAGGACCAGTGGCAGAGACCCCGGGGAGGCACCCAAGGACTCCATCCCCTCCGTAGCACCCCCAGCCCTCCTCACCTGGCCTCTCGCTTGCCCCCCAGGCAGCGATTTCCTTACCTGCCTTCCCCTTCTCCTCCTCCCAGCGCCTCCTGAGCCGGCTCGCAGCCCGCTGCTGCAGCTCCCTCCTGGGTCTGCCTTTCCCAATCCTCTTTTTACTCCTCCCTTTCAGATCTGACACTTCCCCCCCTCCTCCCCGCTCTCAAACCCGAGCTCCCCCCCGCACGCCCTGCGCTGGCCCCCCTTTCGGAGGAAGAAAGAACAAACAAGACGAGATTAAATTCGCTTGCTACTCAAGAGCCCCCAGCGCCAGGGGCACGGAGTTGCCCAAAGTGAGTCAGGACGAATCTGCCCTCAACTCCCAGCTCCGGGGCCTCACGTACCCCTCCTTTGCTGCGGTAAGGGCAGCGTTAGGATTAATTACCCCATCCAGCACCTGCCTCCTGCCCTCCCAGGGCAGGTGCAGGAGGTTTTGTCCACACGTAGGACACTGGGGGGGCTGGAAGACAGCAGGGCCTACCTTGGCTGGCAGAGACAGGGCGTGTGGCCAGCCTGGGGAGGAGATGCAAGCGTGGCAAGGATGGGGTGCTGCCCTGCACCTCTCCTAGCTACTGAGAGAGAGGAGATCCTACCTGCGGCCTGAATGATGAGGACGAGCTGTGAACACTGCTGTAGGTGCGCAAAGGATGGAAGAGCTGCCCACCTGCAGCCAGGAGCGGGGCAGGCTTGCTCCAGCCCCCCCAGGCTGGGGAAGCGGGGCTCCCCGAGGAGCACAGAGTCCCACAGAAGGGATGGCAGCAGGAGGAGCGGGAGGCCGGGGCTGGGAATGCTAACTATGCAGACATTGCCTCTACCTGCAGCTCCCCCGCGCCTGGCCCCCGGGCTGGGGAAAGCCAAGGGACAGAGCACAGGGAGGAGCCCCTGCCCTCCGCCTGCCCTGCCAGGAACCCAGGAGGATGCCCGGAGCAGGCAGGGTGCAGTGGGAGGCAGCCCCCACCGCCAGCACGGAGGGATCGGGATGCAACCGCCTGCATAGCAGCGGAGATGAAACGCAAATTGCCCCCCACCCCGTCAGCAAAGGGCGAGCTGCGGCAGCAAGCACGGGCCTGCCTGGCGGAGACGGAGCAGCCCCCGAGCTGCAGGGCTGGGGCGGGCTGGGTCTCCACCCAGGCAGCAGAAATCACTGCCCCAGGAGATGCGTTTACCTCCCGCTCGGGCGGCTCTTGCCTGTCCTTGCAGAGCCCCTGTCGGAACAGGCAGTCGCACCTTAACAGCGCCTTTCTGCCCTGCCCAGCCCCACAGCGCAAGGAAACCTCCGGGCTGCCCCGCTCCGGGCCAGAGGGGCCAAAAGCAGGCTGTCAGGGGGACCCGTCCTGTCCCTGCCCCGTGCTTTCCATCACATCTGTATGGCCATGGGGAGGAGATGGCCAGCAGGAAGGCAATTACACGGCCTCTCCTCCCCCGGGCAACATTAAACACGCAGCAAGGGGAGAGCAGGGCTGGATGAGGCTCCCACAGACCGGTGGCCGTGGCACTGTGCAGGGGGCATTGCTCACAGCGTGGGACATGCGCTGGCCTCCCCGCAGCACTCCTGCTCTTTCCTCCCTCCAGCCCACGCGCTCAGCCCCCTGCCCTCCCTGCTGTCTCCTTGCTCGCGCCAGACGAGCGCTGCCAGCGGTAAGATGAGAGGTTTCCCAATACCGCCGCTCTCTATTTCCAACCCCTGCGCAAGGATGCGGGGCAGAAGTGCTGTCCGCAGCAGGTTGGCCTCCCTCCCTCCTTCCCTCCCCCATGCTTCTCCCAGGAGCAGGGCAGCTCCTGCTTCAGCAGGGATGGGGACCGTGGCACATGGGATTAGAAGTTCTGTGTCCCCGAGGCCGGTCTCTTGCTGGAAGAGGCTGCCAGCAGGCACACTCCTCCCACCTGGACTCCAGGGCAATATCTGGGTGATCGGGAGCTCCCACAGCATCCCCTCATTTTGGCTCGGCAGCTGCCCGCTGAGCTGTGAGTGTTTAGGGAGAGCTGCCACAGGTCACGGGGCAGCCCAAGGTTTGCTCTGCCATCCCATTCCCCCCCAGGCACTACAAGTGAAGAGGTGGCCAGGCTGACCCCAGCAAGGAGTGGAGAAGAGGCACCACACTTCAAAAAGAGGCAACAGGGGATGATCTTTTGCTTTCTGAGTAGATGGGAGGGGACAGGCTGGTCCCTCATTCAGCAGGTCACCTGTAAGCCATGCGCAGCAGCACACAGCTGACACAGTGACATGCAGCTAGGGGTCATCTCCCTGCCCTGTCACCCAAGTGACTCTGCCCGAAGAGGGCTGCACCAGCGCGGGGATACCACACAAGCAGTTCAGAGCAGAGCAGCTGCAGGAATTTACAGAGGCGGAAAGGAATTTGGCTAGGAAAGCAGGATTAAAAACCCATGCTCCGGATTACCCCTCCACCCCTCCTTCCCCCAGTCTTATGATAAGCAACACTTCAATGAGAATTTCACCTCAATTTTCACTGGAAAAGAGAAGCTGTGGCAAAGCAGCCCCCATACTCTAGAAATGGGATCAAGCCACAGAGTGAGACACCACAACACGGGCTGTAAAACAAGAAACTGTCGTCATCCTTCCGCCACCACCGAGCTGCAGAGAAAATTGCAGCTAAGACCAACATTTCCCTGGGTCAGCAGCCAGCTGTGCCTCAGTTGTGGCTCACTCCTGTGCATCAGGTTCTTCCCAGGCCCACGAGATTATCATTACTCAGTTCTGCAGCTGCACGAGTTCAGCTTTTTACTCCACAAAGGTCACACAGAAAAAGCTACGCTCTCCTGAGAAAAGCATACCACGCAGGGAACAGGAGCGGTCACTGAAGGGTGTTAATTGAAGCTCCCAGCTTGGTCAGAGCAGGGACCTTCATCACCAGACTGCTTCCTTTCCTCTCCCAGAGCACGAGGAAAACAGCAAGTCCAGACTGGGTCTGACACGGGCACACGCCTCACTGCTTACCTCTGCATCTGAAAGCCCAGGAAGGCATCAGGGAGCGACTCCTCTTGGCAGAGATGCCAATCACGAGGCCCTGCGAGACGCAGCCCGCTCTAGCTAAGCACAATAGCCCTCAACCACACTTGTGGGGACACCGGGGCAGCAGGGTGCTGCATTTGTCCATCACAGGACAAATTAATTTCCCCTTGCAGGGGAATCAGTGGGACGGAGTGGCCTGGATCACACCTCCACGTGCTAGGCACAGGAGGGACCAAGCCTGGGTTCTGTGCAGGAGCACTACAAGGGACAGAAGGACCCTGCCTGCCTCTTGATACAGAAGAGGAGCAGCATTTGGGCTGGTCTCCAACTTCCTTCCCTCTGTTGGGATTAGGTTTCTAGTATCTGCATTTCTGCTGACGACTGTGCTGCAGCTAATGGCCAGCTCTGAATGCAGGAGGTTCACCGTGTCCTGGTCTCCGGACGTGCCCCAGGCACCGCAACCTGCTCACCCCGGCCATTTCCTGACACTTCTGCTGCTGCGGGCTTGCAGCAGACGCAGTTCCTGTGGTCAGAGCTGAGAGGTAACAGCAGGTCAGCAGTCAGCAGCTCCTGCTTCTGTCCAAGTCTGCCTGCAGCAAGCCCCCTTCCAGCTCCTGCTCTGCCCTCAGCACAGCCGGAGCACACACCACTCACGTCCCACACAGCAAAGGGATGGGAATGTCACTGAGCCAAACAGCCATGCCTCAGGTTTCCAGCTCGCAGTGTCCATGTGTGTGCAGCCCTCTCCCTGCTCACCAAGGTAGAGGCTGGCAGGAGATTCCCCCCCACAAAATCTCCCTCCTCCCTGAAACACTCAAATAACCTGCACCAGGAGCTGCTCCCCAGCAGGACAAGGGAGAGCATGAACAACATCTGACCAGATTTAACCCCTACAGATGTTTGTGGAGTCTGCACCATCTCGTGCAAAACACCAGGTTAATTACAGTAAAAAGGAGACAAAGTGACCCCAGCCACCCAGGACCAGCACGCTGCTTGGAAAAGCCCATGACAGGCACTATACCATCCTCCTCACAGCCCCAAGAAAATGCCAGGGGCAGGGCTCTGAGCCAGGCCCCCAGGTGCCTCCAGTGCCTCGTCACCCGCAGAGCAGGGTGAGTGTTTTCAGCTGAGTAGTTATTGATTGAAAACTGCCTTTTCCAGACAGCTCAGAGCTATCTGCTGCTTCACGACAAGTTTTGGACAAGAACAAAATGCTTTGTTTTCCAAGCAAAAAGTCTCATTTTGCATTGTTTTGCCTGAAATTGAGCTGTGTTACATTTAAAAGATAAAAAGGTACCTCAAACTGGGTTGTGTATGTGTTTGTTTTTTTTTTCCTCCAGCTTTTCATTTTGGGCACTAAATCAAGCAATTAATTATCTGCTCGGTTCTGCTCTCCAGACAAGCTGCGAGCATCACAAGCCGAAGGGATGGAGTAGCTCTGCCCAGGCAGCAGCACTGAGGTCGGTGCTGATGTTTCCTGCACCGCAGGCTCTGTTCAGAGCTTGGTTCGAGCCCTCCAGAGGGCACTTGCCTGGAGGAAGGACAGCGGGGCACTGTGTGAGCAAAGGGTGAGAAGCACAGACACAGCCTGGCCTCTTCAACTAGAGACTGGCCCAAACTGGGAGCTGTGTTCGAGCAGCCACTCGCATCTTCCTTGCCCAGAGCTATTCCTGGCATTGATGCCCTCAGTGTCCAAACAGGGCTGAAAGCAGAGCTCGTCCACAGAAGAATGGAACAACTGCACTATAAATAGCAAATCGGGATGGCTCAGGGCAGGCTCTGCCCTGCCCTGAGGGAGGCTGTTAAGAAGTCCAAGCAGCAGTAGTACCAGTCAGAGCGCCCTGGGCACTTTATAGCCCTGGAGTGATACCTGAGCCACAGAGATGCTTACGCATTGCAAATGGGCTCTGACACTGGAGGCAGAGCTGTTGGTCAGGCTAAGAGACTGCTAACTTATCGCAAAAAAGCACAGCCGGCATTTTGCAAACTGGAAACTGAGGAAGCAATGGATAGGAACAATAGGATGGGAAGGTGGTTCCCAGAACCACGGGGAGAAGTAAAAATGCTCCCAGTAGCCAAACGCTGTGTTGAGCCTTCCCAGCACTCCTCCTCACCTCATCCTGCTGCTCACTGTCTTTCCACCCCTGGTGTTCCTCACACTGCTGAGCCAAATCCTGAACCTCAACAGCAGAGGACAAAGGCAGGGAGGAAACAACATGCCTTGACTCAACCAAGTGACAGATAAACTCAGGATTAAAGCTCACATCTTCTGCAAACCGCTGGAACCTCTGCGACACCCAGCCCACACCAGGAGTGGGACAGATGAGAGCACAGCCCACCCGGTGACCATCAGGGTTGAATTCCCCTCCTACCCTCAGGACATCTCATCCCTCCAAGCCATACCCCTGTCCTCCCTGCCAGTGCCTCCATGTGGAGCAGGAAGCACTCAGCCTTCCCCTTCACACTGGCAGGATCTGTCCTATAAAGATGTCCTCATCCTCCACAGACGAGGAAGCCACTAACCTCACGCAGCCCTGCCAGATACCAGCCTCCTGCTCCCAGCAGGTAGCCCTGAGCTTTCAGCAGCACAGGGATCACAGCGGTGCAGCACGGCTCACACGGGTGTATGCGGGCAGTAAGAGTGCAGGGCTGACAGCTGGGAACACGGGGAGAGGTGTACGCACACAGGGAAAGCACAAGACCCAGAACAAACCATCCAGCATATAAACACACACGTGCCGGGAAGGAGTTGCTTCCTCTGCCAGAAAGTGTTGCTTTTTTTTCCTGTCAGAAGAGGAAAACAGCACTCAAAAAAAACATTAAGGAAAGCTTACTGCTGCCAACCATGAAAGCCTGGCGGAACTGCTTTGGAGGACAAACAGCAAGCAGGAAAATCACAACCCCTAGAGCTTTACTGCTCCTGCAACACCCAAGACAGCCAGGGCACAAGAAATGAAGACAGCCAGTGCTTACTACAAGTCCACCTTGAGAAGTGCTAAAGCCCACAACTCACCTCCCTCCGCCTTCTCCCTGTCCCCCTTCTTCCTCTTGTGCCACAAGCAAGAAGAGAGGGAGAGGTCTCAAGCGTGGCCAAGTTTCCACTTCAGGGAAAGAAGGCTGATAACTGACCGGACAGGATGCGAGCACCCATTGAGGAAAAGGATTAGTAACCCCCTAATCTGTACCTTTTGGAGTCTAAGCACTTTGCTTTGCTCTCTAATTAAACCACAGAGCGCAGAGTTTGCCAGAAGGGGTAGAACAAGGAGGAAGAAGGAAAGGGAACAGAGGCTGTGGCTTAAGATTCCTTGTGGCTTAAATGCAAGGCAGGGGGGTCACTGGTGGGGACGCATTTCACTTCAAGTGCAGGCAGGACTGCTTCACATCCTGCCTCCTCCCCGAGGCAGCATAGCGGGGCTGAGGGCAGGCTGCAGAGGAACCTGCACCATGTCCTGGGGGTAGCAGGGGAGGGAGCGAGGGGCTGTAAGACAGGATGAAGCTTTACCTGAGGCAGCCTCACAGGTTCGTTTGCCTCCTGGGAAGCCACATGAGCTCCAAGCCACATTTATGTCTCCTCTTCCCAGACCCGGCCACACAGAAGTGCCTTGTTCCAGCGCTTATCTGGCCCCAGGCTGGGAGGGGCTGGTGCCTCGCTGCCCTGGCACCCACACAGCACGTTCAGCTCTGTGCTGGGCCCATTAGGGGCTCCCTGGCAGGAGAAACCTTCCTGGCACAGGTAAAGAAGGAAGCCTTTTATCACAGCCCACGACAAACAAAGCAGCTCACATAACGTTTCCCTTGAGCTCTGCTGGGGCCCACGTGCCTACGCTGAGAGGAGGCAGCAGGCCCGAGCCCCGCTCCTCGCTGTGGCACGCAGCAGGGACAGCCTCAGCAGGAAAAACTACCCAGGCTGTGGGGTCAGAAGCACTTTGGGCTGCGCCACACAACCACAAGCTGGTGGCACAGCTGGGAACGGGGAAGGTTTCGTCTCCAAAAACGCTCTGCCCCCAGTGCAGCCCCACCACACCAAGGGGGGGTGCCGGGGCAGCCTGTCACTCCCGCGTCCCTCTCTTCCCTCGCTCCTATTCTTTGGAATTCCTCTCTTCTGTTTGCTTTGTTTCAGCCCTCAATGAACAGGAAGAAAAGGGAAGGAGCCTTGACAAATCCGATCAAGGCGCAGACATGCTGAGGCCCCCTCCCGCTGGCATGCCAAGCCCTGCACTAATGAGGGGTGGAGGAGAGGCAGCCACTGAGAACAGTGGCCCCACAGAAACCCCTGGTGTAAGGGACAGAGGGAAAAGGAGCTGCTGGAGCAGAACAACACTAGCACAAGCTCTCAGCCTTCAGAAGAGGGTCTTCACGTTTCCCTTGGCCCAGAGACCTTGCTCCTCAGCCCCAGTCCCAGTCCCTGGCTGCCCACTAGACTAGAAACAAGCACTAGACCACACTAGGGTTGGGTGAGAAGGATCCAGATGCACACATTCAAGGGAAGTTCAACTGAAACAAACAGCCACGGAGATGGGACCACGCTTTATTCCAATGATTCCTACAGGAATCTGGTATTTCCCCACAAGAGCTGGCCCACAAGGGCTTACAAGCATCAGTGTTGCCTCCAGAGCCTCCCCACTGGTCCCAAACACCACACATCCAGTAAGGAGGCAGCCCGCAGTGCCATGCAATTATCCCCAGTTTACCAATTTGGATACAGAAACACTAAGAAGGGAAGAGAGCACAAGTAACACGTCTACTCAGCAAGACAGATAACCAACCTTTGGAGGCTGCCAATGTTGCAGGGGTACCCAGGAATGGCTGGAGAAGCTGGCAGGGCCTGGCGGTGGCTGAGGATCACCCTCTAACTGGGGATTCTCAACCTGAGGGGCAGAGAGCACATCCCAGCTGTACTACTTGAGGGTTTTGCAGCTTGCTGTCGCCTGAAACCTGAAAGACAAAGTCACATGAAGAGCTACTGGATAAGAGAGCTGGGGGCCAGGCCGTGGCACAGCCAAGAGGGATATAAATCATAAGCAGCACCACCCAGCACCTTGATCCTCTCCCTTTCCTCCAGCTTGCTCCAAAGCAGAGCTCAGCATTGCCTGAGGCTACCCAACCAGCCCATGGGAGAATATCTGAGTGCTGCAGATCAGTGCCCCATCCTGCAGCACGTCCCCACACACTCAGCACAGTGGCTGTGGCTTTGCCAGCACTTCACAGAATCACAGAATTTCTAGGTTGGAAGAGACCTCAAGATCATCGAGTCCAACCTCTGACCTAACACTAACAGTCCCCACTAAACCATATCCCTAAGCTCTACATCTAAACGTCTTTTGAAGACTTCCAGGGATGGTGACTCCACCACCTCCCTGGGCAGCCCGTTCCAGTACCTAACAACCCTTTCAGTAAAGAAGTTCTTCCTAACATCTAACCTAAAACTCCCCTGGCGTAACTTTAGCCCATTCCCCCTCGTCCTGTCACCAGGCACATGGGAGAACAGGCCAACCCCCACCTCGCTACAGCCTCCTTTAAGGTACTTATACAGAGCAATAAGGTCACCCCTGAGCCTCCTCTTCTCTAGGCTGAACAAGCCCAGCTCCTTCAGCCGCTCCTCATAGGACTTGCTCTCCAGGCCCCTCACCAGCTTCGTCGCCCTCCTTTGGACCCGCTCAAGCACCTCGATGTCCTTCTTGTAGCGAGGGGCCCAAAACTGAACACAGTACTCGAGGTGCGGCCTCACCAGAGCCGAGTACAGGGGGAATGTACAGAGCCGAGTACTTCTGGGATGCTCCATGGCAAGTCCTCACACCAACTCTTGAGAAGGAGCCGGGTGAGGAAGACAAGTTCCCTGGCCCCCTCCCAGATGACAGCAGCAGCAAGTGTTGAGCTTGGAAGGCAGCGAGGGGATTAACTATCATGTCCAGTAACCCGAGCCCCTGCAGCATACCCTGGGCAGTCCCAGGGGTGGGTCAAGAGCCTGTCCAGATAGACGCACAGCCCAGAGAGAGACGAGATAAAGGCAGAGAGAGAGAGAGCAGACAAAACCCACCAAGCCACTTGCACTGCAGGGAGCCAAGAAGCCTGCACACACCACTCCTCCCGTGCTGGGATCACACCCAGTGCACCTCTTCCCTCTGGCTCCCATGGGGCTGGGCACACGCACCCCATACCCGCCTGCTTGGATGGATAAGCATTGTCAAACCATGTGCCAAAACAACTTTCTGGTCTGCTCCACCTGCTTTACAACCCTGAACAGAGCAATGAGTGTGCAGTGAGCCCTCTACCACAGCACCCACTGCTCTTCTCTATCCATAGCAAACCCCAGGTCAGCCTGGCACAGCACAACACGAAACCAGGTAGGCAACATCAGTCCCAACAAGGGCTGGTAATAACAACAACAGCACAACAGCTTCCACCTGAGCAGTAAAACCCAGCAACTCCAGTGAAGAAATACAGCACCACTGCCCAGCAAAACCCTCCTGTAGCAGCAAAGCCTGATGCCTCTGCAGGTCTCCCGTGGTATCTGGCTACGAGGTGGCAGCCAGTGACAGAGAAGGGAACCCTGCACGTCAGTAATGAGACATCTCCATCATCCACACTCTGATCTGTCAGCTCCTACCTCAGACCTAAAGCATCTGGAGGGGGGGACCTGGAACAGGGATATTTCTGGGATAGAGGGAAGGGGATAGGAGCCAGGATGCAGAAACAGCCTGGCCCAAGTCCCCTTGCAGTCACAGCCCTCCCTCAGGCATTCCCAGAGCCCTGCGTTTACAGGGGCCAGCTCAGCAGGTAAGAGTCAAGCCTCTGGCACCCACCTGGACTAGGAAGCAGAAGCTGCCGGAGCACGGCCGCGGCGTTGTAACAGCTGAGGGCTGGATACCAAAGGCACCTTCAGCAGGGGTGGCACCGAGCGGGGAGAGCCGGGCACGTGTCTGCCACACAAGGCAGCACTGCCTGCCGGGATCCTCCCCAGCCCTGCCAACAGAAAGCAAACTCCCCGTGGAGACGTGGCGAGAGCCTGACCTCCAGGGCACAGCCTGCATCTGCTGCAGGCCACCAGCAGCTGCCCTGCTCACCCTACTGCAGCAGCACCGCCTCCCTCAGCGCCCGGGGAGCCGGCCGAATCTCTCCCTTGAAGTGTGTCCATTAACCCGGGTCGCCAGAGAACTGCGTGTCCAGAAGTTTTTTCCAGCTGCATCACATGGTTATTAAAAGATATCGCGTCCCAGCCTGGAGCACAGGCAGATTTGGGATGTTACGGGAGAGGCTGCACGTTGCCAAGTGAATCAGAGAGGGGAGTTATCCGAGTAGCAGCCCAGAGCCCTAAACAGCTTGCTGGAAAAGGCAGGAGGCGGTCGGGATCTCACAGCAGGGCTCCATACACATTGCCAGACATGCTGCTCCTCCTGGGAAACCACAGAGCCTCTCTTGCGGCCTCAGCTAAGCTGGGGAGGGCAGTGGCACCATGACAGAACAGCAAGAAAATGCCCCCAAGTCAAAAGGCCCATTCAACCCCCTCTCCCCACACACATACTTTAGCTTGTTTGACCTGTGTTTCCCTTCCCCACAGACTACTGCTTCAAGCAATAGACCTGTCAGCAGCACTTCAGGAACTCGAGGACGACAATTGCCAACATCCCCTGCTAGCTGCTGCCTTTCTGGGCCCTGAGGGGGCTGTAAAAGATCAGGGATGTGAGCAGCCACCCCCAGCAGTGCCACACTTGGAGCTTGGTGCGGTTCCCTGCCCTCGTCTCCTCATTTCGGCAGAGAATTGAGGCTCTCCTGAAAGGTGCTGGCCTCCAGTGAGACACCCTGAGTGCATCGGGCCTTCCATTCTAGGCAGGGCTCATGTGTCAGGGACTAAAATACTCTGTACATACATCAGCCCACAGGTCACAACTTAATTGGAGCTAGTCACAGTTTAACCCCAGCCATCCCAAAGGCTTGGCTGAGCTCACCCAGAAGCAAAGAAAACAGGCTGATATACCATGGTGTGGGGCTGAGCAGGGCAGGAAGGTGGAGACAGGCCCCCAGGCCTCATGCTGCTGAGCTCTTCCCCTGGCCCAGCATACTGCAAGGCCTGCACTAGGCACGGTTTGAGCAAGGTTTCTGTAGGATGAGCTGCCTCAGACCCACTGCAACTCCCTGCCTGGGGTCAGCCTGCCCACACACGGTGCAGTCTTTGCAGACCTGAGCCAAGAGCAAGATGCTGGCAGCCAGGCAAGCTGGACTTCAGCACGGCACCTGCTGCTGGGCTGGCAGAGCGTGTGCTGTTCTGGTGTGCTTCTTTTCCTGCTGTTACTGCTGAGCCTGCATCCCGCATCAGAGCGGAGAAACCATTTGGCCTCACTCACAGCCAGGGGGCTTCCAGTAAGCACCAGCCTTTGTCACCCTGACCAGCAAGTGCTATGAAAGGAGCGGCTCAGAGACCTTTCCAGGTACAGGCAGGAGAGAAACCAGTCCCTTCACCCAGCCTTTCACCTCCTACCCCTGCAAAGGGCACCATGAGCCAAGGCGGTTGAAGTCTTGCCCAATTTCATGGGCTCCCAGCAGCTTTGAGAAGCTGCCCCTCCTACAGTGCTCCCTTGCAGCTTATTTACCATAAAAAGGCACCGTGATGCTTCCCAAACTGTCCTCCAAACTCGCTCACTGCAGGAGGGACACCAGCAGAAAGGCGGACAGGCCAGCCAGCGGATGGGAGGGAGCCACGGGACAGGGAGGGGAGAGGAAGCGTCTGCCAAAAAGCTTCTCATTAGGGGAAAGAGCTGCACTATCTAACGATGCTGTTCAGAGTAGCCCAAGGACTTTGTGCATCAGGCTTCACCTCTGGCTGTGGACAAGGTGTCTCTGGCAGCCTCCTCAGCAGCCGGCTCTCAGATTGCTGTCTGGCAGGGCCAGCACTTCTCCTTGAAGGGCAGCAGCTCCGGCAGGCGGCACTGGATATGCCCCTAGAGTCATCGGCAGTGCGTATGCCTACTGTGAGCAGGCTGCTCTGCCGGTCCCCATCACGGGCTTCAGGTGCTGTCCCACCCCACTTCAACACGCACACTAGCAGCTCTGCCACCGTGAGTGTCAGAGCAGCTCACAGGTAGTAACACGACATGTGAATGGAAAGCTGGGTCTAACCCACGCAATTCTGACTACAAAGTTTTCTTTAGCACCGGAGCGTTTGCCAGCAGTGCCTCGTGCCCTTCACGAACTCAGCCTGCCGGAAAACAAACCCTCAGGGGAAGGGGGGGGAAAAAATATCAGAAAGGATAAAGTGCCTGCCCGTGCAGCCGTAACCCTTGCGGTGGAAGCCGCAGGCAGACACTGCGCCCATTGTGCGGAGGTAAGCGGCCAGGAGGAAGGAGGGGAAGCTTGGCGGAGCTCTGTTTGCACTCGGGAGGCTGCAGAACGCCCTCCTTGCCCGCCCTGCGCTCCCTCAAAGGCGCCGTGCTCCAGCAGGGAGCCGTGCAGCTGCTGACCTTTGGACCATGAGGTTTGCCGTGGGGTGGCTCAGGGGCACTGACCACAGGCGTGCCGTGGGCCAGGCGGGCTCAGCACAGGGGGACCGGCCACAGCTGAGCCCAGCAGCACGGCTCGGGGAGGGTCTGAAGGACCCAGCAAAGGCGTGGGCCCTTCTTCTGCAACAGGCTGCAGCCAGGTGCATCCCACACCTACAAAGCGAGGGTTGGCGCTTAGGCACAGCAAAGGCGCAGCACGCACAGGGCTGTGCGAGCCCCTCACGCCCATAGCGTGCAGGAAGGAGCAGGGTGGCTCTGACCGCCTCCCTTCCTCCAGCCCCAGCAGCCCAGAGCAAGGACAGGGGCTAGAAGGGGAACAGGAGGCTGGCAGGCTCCCACCCCAGGACCCCATTAACGTTTCCACCTGCTGCCCGCTGTAGGGACCCCACCTGCCGGCACCCACCTGGGACACCTCCCCGCGCCCCCCCACCCCACGCTCCCTCCTTAACACCACCACCAGATACAACCACCCCCCTCCTCCACCACCACAGCCCCGCACCTGCCGGGCCACCCCCGGGACGGGGACCGGGGCCACCACCGCCGCCGCCTCCGTGCCTTTAAACCCCCGCCCCGGCACCCATGGGGCGGCCGGCGCTGGGCGGGCCGTGCATGCGCGGCGGCTGCGGGAGGCGGCGCGGAGCCGTGCCATGGCGGCCCCACTGCCGGCCCCGTCCATGTCCCCATCCCCGTCCCCATCCCCGTCCCCATCGTCGCCCCGCGGCCCGGCCTGGCGGCTGCGGCAGCTGTGCCAGCGCTACCAGGACTACGTGAGGCGGCACCCGGCCGCCACCGCCCAGCTGGAGGGCACCGTGCGCGGCCTCTCCTACCTGCTGCCAGGTGCGGATGGGACCCTCCCCCCCCCGGTGTCACCCCCCTGGTGTCACCCCCTCGCTGTCACCCCGCTGTCACCCTCTCTTCTCCCCCCGCAGGTCGCTTTGCGGATGCCCACGAGCTGTCGGAGCTCGGTAGGTATGAGGCTGGCTGGGTGCCCCCCCCCCTTGGCCATGCCTGGGTTGGAGGCTGGGGGGCTCCTCCTCGCCCCCCTCTCCTTCGCCCTGCGCCCCGTGACCCCGCTGTGCCTGCTCCCTCGCAGTGTACTCGGCCTCCAACCTGCTGGTGCTGCTGAACGACTGGATCCTGCGGAAGGAGCTGCAGCGCAGCCTGCCCGTGGTAAGGCCAGAGAGCGTGGCAGGAGCAATCGGGGCGTGGGTTTCTCTCCCGAGCAGGTGCTGTGCTCTCGGGGGGTGCTCACAGAAACCCCCAGGGCCCTGCCATGGACTGCTGTAGCTGCCAGGTACACAGAGGCCAGAGGCAACCGCTGAATGCTCAGTAACAGCAGCCCTGCACCGTAGCTGCTGGCCTGGAGGAGAGCACTCCCAGAGCACAGAAATCAGGCCCTGACTTGCTCCAGGAGCCCCACTGCTCTTTTTGAGGAGCACAGTCACTGAATAACCACTCCTGCTCTGATTCGGCTCCCCGGAGTCTTCCCTCGCGCGTGGTGTTGAGCAAAGCAAAGATAAAAGCACCTGGCTGCCATGTCTCTTTTGCAAGAGCCCCAGGTTGGCGTTCAGCACTCGTTAGACCCTGTGGGGGAAGGAGGAGGAGGGCTTTGCTTTTCCCAGACAGGCCTCGATGTCGCAAGCCTGCCTGCTGAGTGGGTTTGGATGTGGGTGGCTCAGTGCCAGCCCGCGCAGGCAGCTCTCTGGCTGGGACATTGGGTATGTAACGACCAGAAGTGCAGAAGACTCACTTCTCTGGGTGTTAAAGCCCAAATGTGGGGCGAAGTGGACTTCAACATTATTCTCCTTATTGATGCTTTTCAAGTAATACATGCCCTGTGCCCCAGGTGTGCCGTGCCCTCAACTCTGACCAGGGAGGGGGCTCATCATGTGCCCCAGCTCTAGAACAAGGAGGAGGAAGGGGTTTTACCTTTGGAGTTCGGGTGCTGTGCCACAATCCAGGATACTTGTTAAGCTCTTTTAGTTGGAGCAGATAGCAGCCTCACATACAGCTCTGAAATTCTCCTTGTTTCTGAGGTAGCAGCTCCACTGAATATTGTGATGTGTTCTGCCCCTGCTTGGAGGCAGAGAAAAGGGCTTGCCTGTAGCCTCTGGCTGTAGGACAGGCACCACTTCGTGTTTCTGAGGCCATGACTTCCAAGGCCATCGCTTTCTTAGCTCCGAGAGTCCCCCCAGACTGGGCTGTGTGTGTGCCGCTTTTAACTCACAAGCAGAACCTGCATCCTGTCCCCCTTCCTCCCCTTCCTTCTGTGTTTTGCAGTCACTGCCCCAGCAGAAGCTGCGGACCTGGCTGAGCGTGCTAGAATGCGTGGAGGTCTTTGCAGAGATGGGGACAGCCAGGATGTGGGGGGAGATGGGCCGATGGACCATCATCGTCCTCATCCAGCTGGCTAAGTAAGTGCTGCAGGCGGAGGGGAAGGGGCTGCGTGTGCTCGGAAAAGGGATCCAGAGGGGGCTTGGGGGCTTGGCATTACCCCAGGATAAAGGCCAAGCAGGACTGAGCTGCTGATCCTTGAGGCTGGGGCAGTTTGGAGCCCTGCAGTGTGTTGGATGCTGTGCTGGAAGGGAGCACTTACCCTCTGCACAGTTTCCTGAGCAGACCTGAATGTTCCCCTCTTCTGGGGACACCAGCTTTTGAGCGCAGAAGGAGCACAGCTCCCTAGCTTGGTATTGAAGTTTTCTGTGTGTCTGCCCACAGAGCCATCCTTCGCCTCCTGCTCCTGCTGTGGTACAAAGCTGGCATCCAGACGTCTCCTCCCATAGTGCCGCTGAACAGGGAGCAGCAGCAGCCTTTCCATCCCGAAGGTGAGCCCTCCATACTGTCACCAGCCTGGCATCTGCTGGGCCACATCTTGTCCTGCTAGGAGCTTCTAGGGAGCTGTTCAGAGTTCAGCACTCAAAGCTGTGCTGCGGTGTGCTTTCCTTTCCACCCTCTCCAGAGTGCGGGTTAGTTTAGAGACAGTGTAACCCTACAGGCTGGAAGGAGGGGGCGGAAGGGTCAAAGCCTGGAACCACTGGCTGAATTGTGGATCAAGCTGTCCCCTGGTCTGCTGGTGAGGAAAGAGATGCTAGGCCTGGACAATGTCAGGCAGGTTAACTTTTCACCCTGTGAGAACTCTGTGTAGTGTTAGTCCTTCAGTCTGGTCTGCCTGCTGCAATGTAGGGAAGGTGCTGCCAGCTCTGGGTTCAGGTGTGTTCCTTTGGAGCCTCACCCTCTGGCATTTTTCTCCCACAGACATGGAAGGCAACTCCTCAGGGAAGGATCAGACCTATGTTGGCAAGCGTTCTAGCCGTGTTGTGCGGTCTCTCCAGAACAGTAAGTAGCTGAGCCTGTTTTCCATCCTCGTCAGAGCTGTTTCTGCCCTGTGCCCTTTATGTGTGACCTGGGTGTGGGCAGCGAAGAGCAAAACCTGATCAACTTGTATGGGGGCATATCCTGCCAGGGATATCAAAGCAATGTAAATTCAGGCACATGGTGCAAGACCAGCACTTAGAGTTGTCTCGTCCTAAGTGACCTGTGTGCTGGAGACAACCCTACAGCGTGGTAATGCTTTGAGGAGCACAAATCTTAGGAATATCTCTCCCTGCTGTGTCCCCTGTGGAGGCAAGCTCAGAGGATGCCGGTCAGCTGCAGCAGCTGGAGAGGGGCAGCCCCAGCTTTGCTGTTTGTGCATCTCTTCAAGCTCTCCCACGCCATACCTGATCTCGTTTCAGCTCCGTCCCTGGAGTCCAGGCACTGGGGGTCCCCCCAGCAGAGGGAGGAGACGCAGAACCGAAGAGCAGAGGAGATGAACCAGCCTCCCACCCCCCTGGGTCTCCAAGAAACCATTGCAGAATCGATCTACGTTACCCGTCCTCTGCTTCACTGTATCCTGCCCTGGCTGCATGAGGGCACACTGTGCCTTGGGTGCCAGCAGAGGGTGCTAGGGGCTCGTCCAACGAGCCCTGGGGTAGGGTGGTACCACATCACGCTCTTGGTTTCCTGCTGCTGCCCTGCTTGTGCAGGGCTCCTGGGACTCCTCCCTCCTCTTACGTATTGATACCCAGTGTCACCTGCTTGAGCTGTGGGTGCAAGTCCTCCAACACCTTCCCTGGGGCCCTCCAGCACTGCCTTGGAGTGTGTTCTCCTGGGCTCTGCAGAGCTTTCCTGGTACCCAAGTAATTCACTTGCCTGCGTGCCTCTTGTTAGGCATCTTTGGTTCTTTCTATTCCTTGACTTTGCGTTCCTAGTATTGAGTTTAGGAGTGTGGGGCCAGAGATCATGGAAACCCTGGCTCCTCTCAGCAGTCCTGGACATCTCAAGGTCAGTCTAAGAAAGTAACTTTACAGATGGTTGAGGTTGGAGGCTGAGCATCATGCTTCCCCCTGCTCCTCAATCCAGGGCAGATTGGGCCCTACTGACATACGCACAGGGGCCAGACCTGTTTTTTTACTGGGAGATTTACACATTTAGGTATTTTCTACACCACTTATAGTACTCCCTGTTCTGTCCTGCCCATCAGAAAGCTGGTGCAGACTGCTCAGCATGGAGCTGCGAGCAGAGGGCGTTTAGAAACCCACTTTTTTTTTTTTTTTTCCCTGTTGGCTGCTGTTGCCTTGAGTTAGCTCTGTTCCCTTCTCCTTCCAGTCTGAGCTTGCTGAGTGATCTGAAAGACCTGAACAGGCGAGAGCGAGCGGAGCTGAGGCGACGAACCATCCTGCTGCTCTACTACCTGTTGAGATCTCCTTTCTATGACCGATACTCAGAGTAAGGGGCCCCTGCTGGGCTTTTGCTGAGAATTTCCCTTTTAACAGAAATAGCATCAGGGGACTGGGTGAGCAGATCTGAAGAGGTCTGGGTGCCTGTGACCAGGTTAATACAAGCCCTTGCCTAACAGCTGCCGTTGCTGTTAGTGCTCGCAGCAGCTGGGGCAGATGTCCCACTGGACTTGCTCATACTCTCTCCCTTCCTAGGGGCAGGATCCTCTTCCTCCTGCGCTTGTTGGCTGATTACGTGCCTGGAGTTGGTTTTATCACACGTAAGTGGGCCCCATTGCTGTATCCCTGCTTCTGGGGGGTGGAGAAAAATCACAGGAGCTGTGCAGAATGTTCGTCAAGGAATTTACCACCTGAGGAAGGAATTGAGAAGTCCCTGGGGTGGTTAGCAGCAGTGCACCCTTGTTGGTACTGGTGTTGTTATAAACTGGAACAGAAAAAGATCACAGAATCACAGAATTAATCATTTCTTGGCTATTAGGGACCTGTGCTCGACCACAGTGGTTCTGCACCCTAGCAGGCTGCAGAGCTTCGTCTCTGCCACCTAGGCCTGTTCCCCTGGGCTGCCTTTCCGTGGCTGCACCAGTGCACCACAGCCCTGTTTTGCAGCCAGTGCTTCTGCACTTTTCTTTGATCCCTGGTCTGCAATACAGATGCGAGGGGTAAACAGTTGCCTAGAGGTATTGACCCAGCCAGGGATGGATTGCAAACCAAAGGGCTGAACTAGGTCTGCCTTCTTCTAGTCCTTCACCTGAGGATCCCTTTATGGGCCAAAATTTCACCTCCCCCTCTTCCCTGCTGATACGAAGCGGTTCATGGCAGTGATAAGGCATTAGATGAGCCTGGCATTGTGGCTCTCTCCTTTCCCTGAGGAAGTCACAAAGCTGGCTAGCTCAGGAGCCACTCCTCCTGCTACTGATTTCAGAGGCTTTGGAGCCTGCGTTAATCCTTGTGCCAGCATAAGCATTTTTGCTCTACAGCAGTTCCTTCTGTGTCTGCACCTGCCCATTACTGCTGAGCTGTCTCCCTCTTCCCCGTGCCATGGCCGTGTCCTCCTGACTCACCATGTGCAGGTTTTCCCCTTGGGCACTGCAGAAGCCCTTTCCCTCCAGACCTTGGACACGTCAGCAAGGAGGGAGTGATGTTCCACACCGTACCTGTGCTGAACACGTTTCACACACCTCCTGGTCCCGCTCTAATACCTGGCACTACAGCCCAGAGTTGCCTTCCCTCTTGGCAAAAGTACCTATTTTATTCTTGGGTTTCTCTGAGTTGTATAAGGGGAGATTTGGAATTGTTGGGCATCCTAATGAGGAGGGGGTAGCTACCTCATACACATACAGCTTCAAATTCTTGCCTTGTGTTCTCTTGTTTCAGGGCCGCTGATGGATTACTTACCTGCCTGGCAGAAAATCTATTTCTACAACTGGGGCTGATGAGGAAATGATGATTCTTATTTGCTAAGCTCATGGCTGGATGTTTCTAAGGAGGGCAAGCAGGCTGGGGGAAGGGGTGTTGATAACGATTAATTTTTAGTTAAACCATCAATGAGAAGCTCCTGATCTGCAGGGTGGGGAGGGGGGTGTATGTAATTTTTAAACAGATCTTACTGAATGATGGACACTACATGTGCGGAGAGACCCTGGCCACCTCTTTCTGTGGACAGTGCTGTGGCTCCAGTGATGGTGATGGGATGACCTTTTTTAAGCACTTGATTTTTTTTTTCCTCCTTTTGTACAGCTGCACTATCATAAAGCCAGGCAGCGCAGTGATTTTTGGAGAGCATTGTCTCCCACCTCACGGCGCTGAGGTTGACCTGCAGCCTGCTTGTGTTGGCCGTGCCTGGCCATTCTGCGTGGAGCGGGCTTGTCTGTCAAATAAACTGAACTGAAAGAGCTGAGCTGAAGGACCTCCTTTCCCTTTCAAGCAGGGGATTCCCCTGTGTCTTCTGAGTCTGGTTGCCAGCAGGCCTGTCCCTATCAGAAAGAGCAGCTTTCGCAGTTGTCTACTCAGGGATATGCTTCCTGTTTTAATATTGTCTCTTAGAGGCTTTTTGCTCTGGCCTGTATGCTCAGCTATGACTATCTCTAACTCCAGGTGCCTGCTTCAGCCCCCAGTTTCCTGCCAGAGTTTGCGGGATGCTGTGCTAGCACCTAACGTGTGCTAAAAGGGTTTGCAGAATGGCTGCCAGCCAGTGCTCAGGGGGATTGGCCAAGGGCAAAGAGAACCGGAGAGATTAATTCAGCAAACGCTGCTGTGCAGCACTTAATAAAGGGTCCAGCTGAGGCTTGGGCAGCTCTGGCCGTCTTCTGTATCTGCTCTGGTAGTTCAGGGACACGTGAGCCATCGGTTTGGTCTGTCAGCCAGCCTGTGGCACTGGGCTGCCCCCGAGCAGCCCGCCTGCTGCCAGCTGGCCTCATGGGTGAGGGAAGCCTTCCTCCCTGGGCTGTCCTGGGGGCTGGCAGGGTGCGGGGCTCGCAGCCTGGGCTTCTGACAAGGAGGATGCTGAAGATAAAGCCTGGAAGGCTGGGGAGGGGGAGAAGGGCTGGGGCCAGCGGGGTGGCTCCTCTGTGACCTCGCTGCGGAACCTGAGAGGGGTGGGTGACGGCTCAGCCATGCGGTGCTGGCTGCTGCTGCTCGCCCAGCTGCTGGCGGCTGCACTCTCCCTGCCCCTGCGCCAGAGGTGAGGGCACTTCTCCTCCTCCTCCTCTCCCCCCATCCCGGTACCTGCAGTGGTGCCGCAGGGGCTGGCTGCCCCTTCTCCTGTAGCCCCAGTGCTCCTGCAGCACTGGGCTGCCGCTGGTGGTGCCGACGCAGGTGAGTGCAGGAAGGCTTCGGCTCGCTTCCACCTCGGGGTTTCTTCCACAGCTACTCAGTCCCTGAGGACTTCTCCGCCCTTCTGGAGCTCCCGCAGCAGCACTTTGGCCTGGTGGATGGTACAGCTCTTCCCCCAGCCCCGTCCCGTGCACTCACCCCTCCAGGGAAGGCAAGGACAGCCCCCCCAGCCCTCACCCCGCTGTCTACCCCCAGATTATGGCATTAAACCAAAGCAGCCTCGCTTCAGGACCCGGGCAGCCCGGGAGCGGCCTGCAGGACTGCGCAGAGCTGGCAAAACCAAGCGCGATGAGCTTGATTTGTTGGAGTACTACGACGATGCCCACCTGTGAGCCTGCCCTCTGCTCTGCCCCACGCTGCCGCAGGACAGCGGGGCACACAGGTAGGTGTGGGGGGCAGGAACGGGGGGCTCCAGCCATACCTCAGGGTATGAGAGGCTAGAGGAGCTGGGGCTGCTCAGCCTGAGGCAGAGAAGGCCAAGACGGGATATTTTTGCTGTCCTCAACTACATAATGGCAACTACAGAGGTAACAGAGCCAGATTCCTCCTGGTACTGTAAATGGAAGGGCATGAGGTAAGTTACGCCACGATCTCTGGCTTCCAAGGTCTGCAGCTGGGTCTCTCAGAGGAAACCTGAGGTACTCCAGCTCCTCCTGCACCCCCAAAGGCTGGGGAAATCCAGGGCCCAAACCTACGGCTGTGGGACACAAAGAGCACCGCAGCACTGCTCCATGAACCATCATATTTAATAGTTGTTGCCATCACAGCAGATCCAGCTGAAGCACAGAGACCGCTGGCTGCAGGGACCAGGGAAGGTTTCTGGTGGTGTTTTGAACCTCCCTGGAGATGTGTGCGGCTCCCTGCAGGCTTTAGCCCTTCCCTGCTCCGCTTCTGGCAGGCACCCCGGTCTGCATGGGGCTGAGCCCCACCGTGGTGGGGGTGGCTCAGCCCTGCCCCTGCCCCCTGCGGCTGGAGGGGAGAGGGGACAGGGGCAGAGAAACGCTTCCCTCCCCGTGGTGTGGTCGCTGCAGAGGTACGGGGGGGATCTTCCTCACCCCAGGGCATGGATCTAAGAGGGGAGGGATGGGGGCAGAGGCAGGGATGAGCTGTCTCAGCTCGTCCTCTCTCTGGCACTCCAAGCAGAGCCACTGGGCTCCGTCCTCCCTGCCCGGCAGCCTTGTCCCCGGGGGCCTGGCAGGGAAGCGATGTCCCCTCCCCAGGCAGGAGCCCTCAGGTGGTTCTTGTTGGCTGTAGCTGCTGTGTCTTCATCCTGCAGGAGTCCGACTCTGCCACTTCGTTAAAAGTCACCCCCGAGGGATGTGACGGGGAGCTGGGCCACGGTCACAGGGAGGAGCTGCTGGCACCCCGGCCTGCGGCAGGGAAGGGCTGGAGCAAGGCTGTGCTGCCCGCCCCTCCAGCACTCACAGGCAGGGCACCCCGTGGGCACTTCTCCAATAGAATAAACTAAATATTTTGTACAATAAACACGATTTGTCCAGCCCTCCCCCCTCCCGTCCCCCCAGCCCCAGCCCGAGGAAGGGGAGCCACGAAAAGAGGCAGCTCGGTGCCCCGGGGAGCCCTTCCCTGGGCCCGCTCCTCCTCTGGTCTCAAAGCAGCTCTTGTCCATGCACGACGGGGAAGGGGCGAGCCTTGGCTGTGCAGCAGGCGCCCATGCCAGCCCCTACTCCAGGTAGATGTCCTCTGTGGGGCACGTGTACTCCACATACTCTTTGTAGAATTGCTGAAAAGCCCTCCTGCAACACAGCACGGAGCAGAGCTCAGCTGCGCCCTCCCCGAGGCATTTACCGAGCCTGTTTTGCTCCCCTTCTCGCCCTTGCTGTCAGCTCAAACCCCTCCTGGCCCCAGGGAGCCTCATGCATTAGCACCCAGGGGCACCGCTGGAGCGAGATATCCATCCCAGCTCCGAGCCTCCACAAAGCGCGTGGCTTTCAGCCATCTGCCTGCAAAGCTTTGCAGCGGGATTTGTTCCAGCGCTGTCAGGAACACGCTGCCCGCAGCAGCGTCAGCCCTAGCCCTGGCCCTGGCCCCAGTCCCCTCGCTGCAGGGGAGAGGAGCCAGGTGCTGCTCCTCCTGTCCGTGGGGAGGGAGCACTTTCCTCCCACCCCAGCCACGACTCACCCTACGGACTCCGCGAGCGGCTTTGTGGACTCCTCCGAGACAAAGACGTGGCAGGCAAATCTGTGGTCAGCAGGGTGCTTGGTGATGAACCCGAAATATCTGAGGGCAGAGAGAGCGGGTGAGAATGGAGTGTCAGGAAGGCAGGAACAAGCATCCCCAGTGCCCACCTTTGACAAAGGGGGTCCCAAACCCCAGTGGCCACCAGCTCGCATGGCCCAGGGATGTGAAACCCACCCAAAGGATGCTCCTCGCATGAAGCTGTGGCTTACAGGGGAAGGGGAGCCCTCAGGATGGGGATGCTGGAGGCAGGAAGGCAGCGAAGCCTCCGTGCATCAAGGCACTGAGAGCTGCCCTGCACCACCCGCTACTCACTTGTTGTTCTTTGGATGGTATCCACAAAAGGAAATGTTCTTCAGCTGGAAAAAATGGCTACACTTGTTTACCTGGGGGAAACAGAGAAAAAACTTGTCAACACGCCTCCCCACACGCCCTGCGGGGCAGCTGGTCTCCAGTCCCGGAAATCGGAGCTCAGGCTGAGCCCAGCTCACCACCACAGCACCCGTGGCCATGGACTAATCCAGCACCCCTTCCAAAGACAAGGTTTCCAAAATGCTTGCTGTGAAGGCTTTGCTTGCCTCCACACAGCATCTTGCTAGGCTACTTATGGAGACCACTTATCAGCAGCCTGCAATACCCAGCTAAAGAGATTACGGGGCAGATCTGGAGGACACCACTCAAAATAGTAGCAGGAAGGTTTAGGAGCAGCTGAGGGATTACGGGTGCAGCTCAGCTCGCAGCATCCCAGCACAACAACTCGCTTGGCAGCTGTGAGGGAACCATCCTCTGGTACAGCCCAAAACTGGGCTCCCACCAGGCTTGGGGGACCCTGATGGTGGGCCTACAACCCTTTGGATGGTGTTTCTCACGGAACAAGGAGCACGTTTGGGTGGAGACCCTTAATTCCCAAGCTAAGAGCTAGCTTCCAAGTAGGGAAGGGATGAGACGAGTGGGTACTACCTTGCTGTGCTCCTTGGAGTCGTCAGATTTCACGGCAATCTTGACCCCGCGCACGCTGATCTCCAGGACGCAGCTGGAGGGTGGGTTAAAGTGCACAGTAAGGCGGCGCGTGGTGGCAATCTGCGGGGAGACAGAGACACAAAGCCCTGGCACTCATGGGCAGCCCGTGAGGACAGCTCACCCCTTCTCTTCTCCCCGCTCCCACGCAGGGGCTCAGCCCGGGCTGGGACACTACCTTCTGCATGGCTGCGCACAGCACGTCGTTGCCCTTGTGATAGGGAACCTGCACTGAGCCCAGGAACTTCACCCGAAACTGGTCCACCCAGTCGCTGTTCTTGGCCAGAGCTGGAAGACAGAGCACGTGGCAGGGATCATCTCTGATGGCCATCGCCATGCCCCTACATCTGCACAATTCCCTGCCCAGCATCGGGTACAAGCCCCCACCACCACTGGCTGCAGCTACCCCCATCATTCTTTGCCTGACACCCTCCTTTCTCCCTCTCAGAGGTGAGCAGGGAATCAGCAACATCGCCGACCATCACGGCAGCTTGGTACCTGTTATGTGGTCTGGGTCCTTGGTGACTTCGATAGCGTAGTAGGCAGGAAAAATGCCCCGGTCCCCTGTCCGCATGTTGTAGGCCTCGTACCAATAATCCTCCGCCTGCACCTCCACCAGCAAGGGGTCGTCCACCTCCAGCTCCAGCTCGTCCGCGTGGCGAGGCACAAACCTGGGCAGGGAGTCACTGGCACCTGGCTGCTCTGGCGGGCTGCTCGCCAACCCGCTGCTGGGTCAGGGGCAACGTGGGACCCGCGGCCAGCACGGGTGGGCAGCAGGTGCAATTAGCCAAGATCTGGGATGCTGAATGGAGATCTGAGCGGGTTTAGGCTCAAAGGGCAGCAGGACCCCAGTGCACACATAGATATCTATCCCCTGCTGCATCCCCCATGTGGCTGCACAGAGAGATCCTGGGTGCCCTGGGGGGTCTCTCACCCCTGAGCTAAGGACAACGGGTTGGTCCCCAGGCTGCCCATGTTGGGAGCAGCATGGTTTGGGTAGGGACAGCCTTGGGATGCTGCTCGTGCCCACACTCACCTGAAGACAGCGCGGTGGGTCTGCTCCTGCTCCTCGCCGTTGATCATGCAGGAGAACAACCCGAAGGACTCGGCACCTGGGGAGGAAGGCAGAGGGGCACGCTGCAGCTCTGAGGGCCAGCACCACCGCAGGTAGGACACGGCCCTCGCTCATACCTCGTGGTTTTAGCTCAGACAAAAAAACAGGTTGAAATGCCCCCAGCTGTGTGATACGAGGCTTTTCCAGCCCCCCCATACCCCTCGGCCACAAGGGAAGAAATCACAGGCTGTGGAGCCAGCACCTGCTGGAGCTTCTCCATCTCGCTGGAGGCCCTGCAGGGCACCCTGGACCAGGCAAGCTCATACCAGGGACCTGCAGGGCTGCCTGGGGACACAGCCCCCCACCCACCTCCTCCCTCCGCCCAGCACTCACTGGAGGAGCGTGTCCGGCCGCTCATGAAGACGTTGAGGAACTTCTTGGAGAAGTGGATGTCCGCCTCGGGCGTGGAGTCCTCGGAGAGGCAGACCGAGTCGCGTTTCAGCGCGTCCTCCTCATACTCCTCGCCGATGGCCGACTCGTAGGGCGAGGAGACACAGTTGTCGTAGACGGTGGCCGAGTCGCTCTCGTCGCTGTAGCCCGAGTAGCACTGCTTGAGGCTGACCAGCTCCAGCTGCACGTTCTCATCCACCACCAGCGTGTACTTGACCGAGTCGTAGGACAAGGCGCTGGTGTCCGAACTCACCGACGCTCTCTGAAGGTTGTGGCCCGGCCGGTAGCCGCTGCTCCCACCCACGCAGGAGGCCCGGGGCAGGCTCGTCTTGTCAGGGGAGGACATGTAGTCCAGCACCTCGTCCTCCTCGCTGATGGAGGGGTTGGTTTTCCCTGCCAGGGCCGAGTAGCTGGAGGTGTCGATGTCGGAGCTGATGGACATGCGGTTCTCGCTGGACTGGGACAGGAACGGCTTCTCGGTCTCCAGCGGGTCCGAGTTCTTCTGCACGGGCGTCAGGTAGATCTCCTCCGTGGCCTCCAGCCTCACGTCCGTCTGGTAGCGGATGCGGTCGCGGTGGGCCTCGGGGCCCCTCGTCGTCACCACCACCACGCTGGCTCCGTGGGGCGGGGGCCTGCTGGTGGCCTGGTGCTTCTCGGGGGGCCGGGACGAGGCGACGCAGGCGGGCGCCATCTGGGTGGCTGCTGTGCGCCGGCACGGGCTCTCCGTGGACGTGCCCCGGTCTTTGGTGGAGGTTGTGCTGTTTTGGTGATTGACCTCATCACTCAGGCAAACGTGGTCGTGGGGAGGGGTCTGCTCACCTGTGGGGAGGAGAGCAGCATTGGTGTTCCCACCAGCGGGGATGCTCCAGGCTCAAGATGGACATGTTCCCATTCGGGATGTTTTCCCCAACCTCCAGCACCGCTCACCCCATGCTGCAGGCTGGGGATCGACCCCCAGGAGCCACCCAAGGGTGCGGGGCCCCTGACCACCAGCCCCCCAACTCACCCGTTTTCAGAGGGGACGACGACCGGGACACCCGCTCCTGCCAACTGTGCTTTTTCCCCAGGGAGTTGTTATTCAGGGTGTCCTGGGGAGGAGAACAAAGCCGCCTTGTCACCCGGGCAGTAAACAGCACGTGGCAGCCATCCCTCCCCATCCCACAGCCATGCACAGCGGCTGGGGCCGTCACGGTCCCTGGGCACTGCCTGGGACCGCCCGAGCGCTTCCCCGCGGTGCCCGTGCCCATCCCGGGGTGCAGCCCACCCTCCTGGGCACGCTTTGCTCCCGGGCTTTGCAGAGAGCTCTGGGGCACAGCGCGGGTATTTCTCCCCCAGCAGCAGTTTTTGCTCAAGCTCCAAGCTTGGGACTCTCGGGGTTTTCTCCTGCAGCCGTCACCATCAGCGCGGGAGCTGCCCCTCGCTTTGCTTCCCCACCAACACGAAGCTCTGCCCTGAAGCCCACCAAGATCTGTGGGATCCCCAGCACCCTGTCCTGTCCTCGGGGCACACACACGGGCCCCATGTGCCCATCCCTGCTGGCTCCGGGCTCCCACTTCCAGCCACATCAGGCCCTGTGCCACAGAGCTCCTGTTCCCGATATCCTCAGCTTGGGTCGTACCTGTGGCCCCCAGCGTGGCCCCGCAGCCTCCCCCTCCCCAGCCCACCATCTATGCACCCCCACCCCCCATGCCACCCCCCAAAAATACCTCTCCGCAGGTCTGGACACTGGTTGGGACCAACTGCCCGGGGGGTGCCTTTGCTGTCCCCGTCCCCCCAGCTGGATGTGGCTCCCACGTGCCACCGGCTCCTCGGGGTCCCTGCGCAGGGTGGGACAAGGCTGCCTGCTGTCCCCTTGTCCATTATGCTCCAGCCAGCTCCCCCCCCCTCCCCGTGTCCCTGCTGCCTTTGTCCCCGGTGCCAGCTGCCCTGCGGGCATTGTCCTGGCTCCGTGCCTTCCTCCTCCTCCTCTTTCTCCTCCTCCTCCTCCCACCCATGGCCTCAGGCAGAGAGCTGGCATCAGCTGCCTGTGCCGGGCTGGTGACACCCAGCTCCGACTACTCCCCATCTGTCACCCACGGGGACACCTGCCTCTCGCTCTGCGCTCCTCAGCTGCACGTCAGCGCCACGAAAATCCTCCTACTTGGCAAGGGAAGCCGCTGCCGAAGGCAGGAGGAAGGCAAAAAATAGCCCCGCGCGCAGCGGCACACCTTGTGCGGGTTTGGGAAGTTTGCGGGAGGGATGACGGGGCTCGGGGAGGCCAGCTCAGAGGGGCAGCATGCAGGGCACCTAAACACCACCCCTCACGGGGACAGCAGCGCCTGGGAACACCCTCCATGCAAAAGCAGGGGGGCAAAAGCTCAGGGGGGCAAAAGCCGGGGGGAAAAAGCCCCTAAATCCCCTCCCACCCCTCCGGGCCGGTTCTCACCTGGCTGCGAGGCACCTGCGGGAAGAGGTTGAGCGTGGTGGGTCGCTTGGGCCGGTAGCTCTCGGTGCTGGGGGGCTGGGGGGCTTTCTGCAGCGCCTGGGGCTCCGTCTGCTCCTCGGCCGGCGCATCCCCGGCGGCGTCGATGAGGTCGAGCTGCAGCATCTCGGCCTGCAGCCGGCTGCCCTCCCCGCCGCCCGCCGCCCGCGCCGCGCCGCCCGCCCGGCTCACACAGCCCTGCCGGGATTAGCGGCTCGGTCAGGAGACTGGGAGGGCCGGAGGATGGCCGTGCCAGTTGGCCTCAGCCTTTTAAAGCAGCAGGGGATGGTGGCGTGTCCCACCCCACGTGCCCATCGCCGTGGCTGCCGGCCTTCCTTCCCTCCCTCTGCCCCACTACAGGCTGGGGGGACGCGGTCCTGACCTGCCTCCCCTGCACCCCGCAGCAGCACTGACCCCAGCCCCAAAATAAAGGCAGATTTCCAGCCTCAGCCCAGCCTGCTTGCCCCTCCAGACCACCAAAGCTTGTGGTGGTCGTCGCCTTCGAACCGGGTCGTGCCCCGGTTCTCATGGCGGATGCCAGGGGTTGTGGCAAATCACCTGGATTTTCACAAGGAAATGGGAGCAGAGCTGGGGGAACCTGCCAGCTAAACTGGTGAGACCGAGCTGAGGGAGGCGTATTGGAGGCAGCTGCTGACATGCTGCCGAGACTGCTAATGATGCTGCCTCGGCAATCCTGGAGCTGTGGCAGTCACTCGGGGAGCTCAGAGGAGGGAAAGTCCCAGAAGGACGCAGAAGAGCAAAACAGAGCCTGTTTCTGAGGAACGTGGGCACGAGGAGTGACGCGCCATTCGGGGTTCGGTAGCTCAGAGGGAACTACAACCGCTGCAGGTACGCGTTAAGGGGCTGGCACGGGGTGGATGCTGCTTGTTCCCCTCCCTTCTGGCACAGCCCGAAGGCTGGCGGCGGGGAAGAGGTCACACTGAGCCAGGGATGGGAACGAGAGGAAGCCCCGCATTTCCAGGAGCCTTACTGTGCTGTAAAATCACAGCGATTGTCTCCCCACGTCTGTATCTTTGTGGCTGGGATCAGCCCATGTGGGTTTAATGCAGGCACATCCCTGCTCTTTTCCCTCGGGCACTGCTTCTCTCACTCTCCCTTATTTCCAAGAAGAGTATTTTTTTTTTTCTATTTCTTGTTCCTGCATTAAACGGTTCCAGCAGCTCCCGGAACACGAATGATGCCACAAACCTTCGCTAGCTGCAGCCTGCTTTCAGCAGGACCCACCTTACCGAATTTGGGAATAAGCTGCCCTGTGTTCAAAAGCAAGCAAACCGAGGCTGAACCCAAAACCTGTGCCTTGCACTTGTGCCACTGTGCCCCACATTGCTGCACCCAGCCTCCTTGCCGGAGCCAGCCACGTTTTGCAAGCTGTGTGCCTGAGCCACTATTTCTGGAGAGCTGCTAAAATAGCCCGTGATGAAGTCATCATTGTTTTCCCAGCACCAAAAAAAAACACCACACACCCAAAAAAAACACCACCAACCCCCTCCTCTGTTGAGGTATCGCCCTTTGCAAAGGCATTTTGCTGCTGGGCATCTTTGCCCGCCCGGCACCGTCCAGCAGCCACCTTCTCCAGCCTCTCCCAGCTCCAGGGGGGAATTTCGGCACCCGCCCAGCCTTCAGGAGCCCGCTCTGCTCCAGGTTTCAGTTTGGCTCCTGCCCTCAGCCGGGGCCGCGTCCCCACGGGATGCAGCCGGCGCTCACATGCCGGGGTTATTCCCGGTTTCCCAGCCTCCGCGCCGTGCACGTGGCCAGACCCAGCCAAAACACTCCCCCCGGGCCTGGCTGCTTCACCAGACGCATCCCATCCCGCAAGCTCTCGTCTCGCGGGAGCCATCGCCATCGGGCCCGCGAGCTCCCTGGCTCTCAGCGCTGACATTTCAGGCTGAAAAGCCCCCCTCGCAGCCGCCGCTTTCAGTTCTGCTCCTCGGGCAATCCTCCACATCCCGTCTAAACCATTTGTGCGTATTTTTAGCAGCTGCTTTTTTCTGAGCACGGTCGGCTCCCCTGTTTAGGAACAGCTCGCCTCCGCCTCGCGCCCCAGCAGGCTCAGTACGCCCAGCCTCAGGCACCGGGCTCAGTGCTGGTGCCCCAGCAGCCTCCTTCTGCCCTGGGAAGGTCCCAAATCAGAGGCTGCAGAAGGCCACCAGTGCCTCCTTGCCCAAAGCCAGCACCAAACACATGAGCACAACGCAGAATCCCATCCCTGTCCCCATCCCATGCGCCTACCCGGGCGGCCAGGCTCTCCTTGCAGTGCAGGCTGATGCCACACTCATCGGTGATCTCGGAGAGGTCTTCATCCTCAAACTCCTCGAGGCTGATGTCGTGGGTGAGCCTGGAGGGAGCGGAGACCACGGTCACACACTGCATGTGTGGGGGGCAGGAGGGCACACCCAGACGGGGCCACCAACACCACCTCTGGGACCAGCGGGGCAAACACTGGGATCACGGGGAGGGCAGGGCCCGGTGGGACACGGCAGGAGGATGGACCCGCTGGGCATGTGATCACATCGAGACCTGCAGACCTTGCACACACCACAAACCGAGCCCATCGGCATCGCTCACTGCCCCGATGAGCCCTTTATGGCTCCCTCATGGCTGTCAGCCCCACAGACACATTACTCCCCTTTGGAAAGTTTGCAGAGATTTCCTTTTAGCGGCTGGAAATGTGCTGACTACCCAGCTCCTCGCGTGCTCGCTTGCCTCCCCGGGGAGCCCCTGGCTCCTGTGCATTAAAACATTTCTATACGTGGTGCTACCGCAATGCTCCTCGTGTCTGTTCATTACCGGGGTGGGAAACACAAGAGCCCAGCCCAAAAGTCCTCTGCCAGCCATGGGGTGGAGGTGTCCCTACAGGAGACGAAGCAGGGCCACACTGGGAGGAGTCCCACGTGCCCCACGGCTGCTGCCTGCAGGAGGGGAGGAAGCGCAGAGCAGGATGCTCGCAGAGAAACCTTCAAAGCTCAGATCGATTTCTTCTCTGGTTACAGGGGTCGCCATGGCTGGGCACCATCAGCCCCTTCCCTCTGTCCGCCGAGACGTGGAAGCACAGTGAGGAGCCACGGGCCCCAGCACCATCCCTGCCTGCACCCAGCAGCAGGAGAGGTGACCCCCCTGCACGCCAGCCCTTTTATCTCCACCACGCCGCATGTTGGCAGCTCCCTCCTCTCGCCCTGCTGAAAAATCCTGCCGGACACGCACATTCCCGTGCCCACGGCGGCCCCATTTGCCGCACGTCTCCCTGCACAGCCAGGAAAACTTCAGGCTCCGCTCGGTGCCAAGTTTGCTGCTGTCCTGCAGCAGCGCCGGTGCGAGAGGGCGATGTGCCCGCAGGCGAGGGGCTGTCACCCGTCCCCATGCACACCCCTAGGGACAGCCCCCCTGTCCCCATACCCAGCCGGTCCCCTACCATTTCTCCCACTGGTCTTCCAGCCAGCTCTCCTCTTCGGCGCTCGACTCCATGCCCAGGGGCAGCTGCATCGAGGAGGACCCCCCCGTTCCCTGGGGCACGCGCTCCCACCCCGAGGCAGACCCCGGCCCGGGGTCAGTTGTTGGTGGGGGGATGCTGAGCGCTGGGCACCCCCTGCCCCAGTGCAGCCCGTGGCTGCCGGTGCTGCTCCGTCTCCTCACTGCGCAACCCGGGCAAGCTCATTAAAAATAGATGGAATCAGCTGTCCTGGAGGGGGAGAAAAATAAAAAAATAGCCTCCCCAGCTGAGCCCGTGCCAAGTCCCTGCTCTCTGCCGGGGATGCTGACTGCCTCTGCCTGCCAGCCAGCCAGCCCGGCTCCTGGTAGCGCTCCAGCGGCCGGTCCCCAGCACCCGCAGCGGGGCATCTGGTTACCCCGGCTCCTTCTCCTGCCCTTGCAGCATCACTGGCCGAGACAGGGAGGAACAGAAGAGTCCCATTAGGGCCCCGTCACAGCGATGGGATGCCTTCCTGCAGGGCAGGGGGGCTTTCTTTTGGCTTCATGCTGCTGGAGAGGGGTCGGCTTTCTGCCCCCATGGCCCTGCTGCCTCCTCAGCCAGCCCCGAGCCACGTGGGCCACTCTGCTGAGCTCCTCTGCCGCCGGCTGCTGCTCCCCTGGTTCAGTGCCACTGGTGGGTTTCACTCCTGACGCTGTATTTGGTGTCTCTCGGCTCCCTTACAACAGTATCCCAGGCTCCATCTTCCCTACCAGCTCTGCCTGGAGGCGTCTGCTCTGTTCAAAACCTTCTGGCTCAATGGAATGAATAAAGAAATCTATCTATGTTGCTGCTGCCCTTTTCTCCTCTTGTGTGGATGCTCCAGGGGAGGCAAGGAGGGCTCTTATTCACCCCCTGCTCCTCCATGCTGGGAACACCCCTGCCTTTCTCTCCTGCTCCTCAAAGAGGCTAAGAATACCAGCAACGAGCAGCAGCCCTTACTCCCATCAGCACTATCATGGTCCACAAAAGCTCGAGCAGGCCTTACAGGGACATTTGGGCCAACTTTCCCCTGAGTGCCAGCAGGAGAAGCGTGGGTACCACCTGTGTGCTGCTGCAGGAAGGTGTGGGACTCTCCAGGGAGGCTGAGCAAAGCCCTGAGGCCAACAAGGACAGCACGCCTGCCAGAGGACACCTCTCAACCCCCAACAATGCTGGCATCCCCCAGCTGCCACCCGAAAACTGCGAGTGCACAAGCAGGGACAGCCCCTGCCTGCAGGGTTTGGCCGTAGGAGCAGGGCCCAGGCACAGGGCTCGGCTCCAGGGAGGTTTGGGGTCAGGGGCTCCATGCTGGGGCCTGGCCAGGACAACACGGCACAGAGGGGGCTTCAGTGAACCCGTCTGCTGGGGCTCCCTCAGAACCAGACCAACCTTTGGTCCCCCATCACAAAAAGCAGGGTCACCCACCTCGCTCCCCAGCTCAAGGCTTCCCAGACCCAAAGGCCCACATCAGGCATGCAGACAACCCTTAGCACCGAGGCTGGTCTCTGCCTCAGCCCAAAAACACTCCCTTGAGCTTGCCGAGGAGGTGGTGAGGTCTCCATCCCCCAGAGATGCTGACCCTCGTGGGACATCGTGGTTTCCTGCAGGCACCAGGCTTCCTGAGGAGCAACACCACAGCTCCTGGCTCCCCTCCTGCAAGGCTCTGCCGCCCAGGAGCCCCGGCAGGCTGGACAGACGGCCAGCTGATGCATTTTCCCCTTGGCCCCACTGCTGCCTGCCTCCACACCGTGCTGGGGCCACCACCACCTCTGGATAGAGCTTGGGGACATGGGGGCAACAGGATGGGTGGCCACGGGGCCTCCGCCCCTTCTCAGACCGCCCCAAACCACATCAGCCACGGGGACCTGCCAGGCCTCCCCCCCGGCCTCCTCATGGCTTCAGGGCCAGCCCATGGTGTCACCTGCTGCCCGAGTCCCCTCAGGACCCGAGCCACCAGCTCGTCCCCGTTTAGGCCGCGCAGCACCTTGTGGGGCGATGATGGCTGGAGGGGCAGGACCCCCACAAGGCGCCCACGGGACCGTGCTGCCGGCGAGCCCAACGCTCTCGGCTCCCATCCCCTTCCCAACACCCGAGCCCCGGCTCCGTGGCGGCCGTCTCCAAGAGGCAGCGTGAGGGCTGGGCGTGCAGGCTTCCCCCAGCCATGTTGCAGCAGCGCCCAGCGGCTCTGGCAGGCAGCGCTGCAATAGCAGGCGGCTGCAGGAGCCGCCCGGCAGAGGGGCTCCGGTGGCAGAGGTCTGCTGGGCCCTTCGGAGGTAAACGGGGGGAAAAAAACACACAGCTGGACACAGCTGGATGCTTCCTCACACGGCCCCGCTGGTCCCAGGGCTCAGGGGATGGTGATCACTCAGCCATGGCTCCACCGCTCCTCCCCACCTCCAAAATCTCACCACGTAGCCACCTGGTGCTGATCCCCCCCCTCACCCAGCTCCCACACATCGCCGCCACAGCACCCCCGAGCGTAAATCGATGGCTGTAAAGATGTCACGGCCGCCAGAGGCACCCAGCTGCCCCAGATGGCCAGCAGGTGATGGCCCCTTCCCCACCAAGCCCCCGTACCCGCCGAGCACATCCCGTCCCAGAGCTGCTCACGGGAGGGACCAGCAGGTCCAAACCTCCCGGTCCCTGCATGTTTGGCACCGTGGCCATCCCTGGCCTGGCCCTCGCCATCTCACGTCCCCACCAGCAGCTTTGCTGGGCACGGGAGGTGTCGTGTCCCCCCTCCCCGTCCCAAATCGATGGGAGCGCTTGGTGGAGCTGCGAGGATCAATCCTGGCACGCTCCCACCTGCACGGCGCTGGGGAGGGCAAGGCAGCGCCCGGGATTTCGAGGAAAGGGCTAGAAAAAGGCTCCCCTGGGGGGCGGAGAGGGAGGCGAAGCGCTGCCATCAGCGAGAGGTGGCTGAGGAGGAGGCAAGGCAGGTGAGGAGGCTGATGGAGGGGCAGAGGGGGCAAAAGCTGGAGGGTGAAAGAGGCTGAAATGGCAAATGGGGGGGTATATGGGGCCAGCAGGGGTTGGGGGGGGCTGGAGAGGTGCTGGGGGGGATGAGGTGGGGGTTCAGCGATGTATGGGGTGGGGGGGATGAGGGGGTGCATGGGGCGAGCTGTGGGGGCTGAAGGATGCTTGGGGAGGATGCAGAAGGGCTGGATGAGGAGGGGGCCGCAGCGGCAGTGCGGGGCTGGGGGTGGGGGGGCTGCGGCGGATGGGGAGCGGTGCCCGGGGCTTGGGGGGGGAGGATAAAAGGGGGGGGGCTGCGGCCCGGGCAGCCCCGTGGGGGTCCCGGGGGAGGCGTCCGGTACCTGAAATTGGGGGGCGAGGCGAGGTGCAGCCCCAGGAAGGGGGAGGAGGCGGACGGGGATGCGGCTCCTTTCTCTCGCTCCGCCATTCCGCGGCTCTCCCCATGCAGGCGGAGGGAGGGAGGGCGGGCGGCGGGGAAGGAGGCAGGGAGGGAGGCAGGAGGGAGGCAGGAGGGAGGGGATGCCGGCGGGGACGTACCTGCTGCCGGGGGGGGCTCCTCCTGTGTACCCCCCCCCCGATCAGCAGGACAGATGTGCTGCGGCTGGACCCCCCCCCGCACACACAGATGTGCCCGCAGCTGCAGGCAGAGCCCCCGGGGTAGGTAATGCCATGGGGCTCCTGCCTCAAGTGAGGGGCACACAGGGTCCCCTCTACAAGGGACAGGGCACCCCTGTCACCGCCACCTCCCCCAGGGTCTGCCCTGGGGGGCAGCACCACCCCGGCACCCTCGGGGGTCCGCCAGCGGGGTTGGCGGCCCCACAGCAAAGCCCGTGCCCACCAGGGCTGCATGTGCAGCGAAGATAATTTAAGCAAGGAAATAAACAGATTATGCACAGGTTCCACTGGCACAGGTGCAAAAAGCAAGCCCTGGGGCTGCGGGTCACTCCCCAGAACAGGCAGACCCACCCTTGATCCCAGCTATGGCTCAGGGCCCATCTTGGGTGAGCATTATTCAGTGCTCCCTTTCCCCAGCAGCAGGTTTCTGTGCCCGGCCTCTCCTCCCCGTGCACTGCAGGCTGCTTTAAAAACCACGCGGGTTGTGGTGTACACAGGAGCGGACAAACACCGGTATTTTTAGGTCCTGAGGCTACTACTGTAAGTGATCGGGAGAACTTCCCCCATTCCCTGCACGCCCATGGGCTGTGCTCCTGGTTATCACTCACGGCTGTGACAGGCCCATGTGGATGCGTGGCACTGCCTCAGCAGGTCAAACCTTACAGACAGAGCAGGTCCCGTCAGCATCTCCAGCCACAGGGCTGGCTGCCTTCAAGGCAAAGGCATTGCATCTTGGCCAAGGCCCAGGCCATCAGCTGCTCCTCCAGAGAAGAGCGAGCAGAGCCCTCCGAAGCACACAGCCCTGCTCCCAGCTGGGAGCCTGGGGCTCCTGCCAGCCCAGCTCAAAAGAGATGTCACTCCTGGGCCTGCGTGGACGCAGGCACTCGGCCACCAGGTGACCGCGGTACCCCCACGGCAGCCTCCCGAAGGGCAGGTTGGCCCTGCCTAGCTCAGCTCCAGCCTTTCTGCCCACACTACTGCCCTTTACATCCATCTGCTCATGCGCATCGCAGAGCCCAGCGTCACGGACCAGGACCTCTGGAAGCCCCTCTGCAGGTGGTGGGATGCAGCCACCAGCCCTGGCAGGCATTGCTTCTGCCACAAAGGCTCTCAGAGCATTGGCTCCTGGGTGCAAAAGAGGATGATGCCCAGGACTACTGCATGGCTTCACCCAAGTCCCATCGCTGCAGCCACCAGCCACAGGATGGACACCTCAAGGGGCTGCAGGGTGCCCTGCCTGCAGCTGGATGGTGCAGGCTGGTCACCGCTCATCACTGCAGTGTCTGACTGCCATAAATAAAGGGCTTGGTAGAAAACAGTCGATTTAGTTACATCCTGACTCTCCCTAGACCTTACATAAAACCCTCCATCATCCTCAGCAACATACATGCACGTACATGCCCTGCAAAATAGAGACCACACTTCTGCCACAGCCAGCATCTCTGCTCACAAGGCATCTATTGTCTTATGCTTTCAAATTGTCTGACTGAACATCGGGTTCACTTCAGAGCAATTCAGCCTTAAATTAAGCCTGAGGAATGGTTATGTGCTGAGAAGTCTGCCTGCTCCTCTCCCCAGCTGAACCAGCTGGTCTAACCCAAGCTATTCCCTCTCCCCCCCAGGTATGGTTGTGCTCATTTCCACTCTGCCCCAATTCTCTGCCCCTGGCTCCCATTCCTTATACCCAGGCACAATTTCTATGCTCAGACCTTTCAGCCAGCCCTTCCTGAAGCCACTCCAGCTCCTTTTTTTGTGAAGACAGAAGAGACACTGGAGAATTTCCCCAACCACCAGCACAGGGAGCAGGCAATCATTTACTCTGCTAGAAATCCATGGTTAGCCTCTTCACACCTCCAGCCACATCACTGCGATTCCTTCTACAGAGAGAACAGATACTGTGGCCAGCATGGAGAAGCCTCAAAACTGACCTGTCCAAATTTAATTTACATTATCACACTCTAAGCAGGGAAAGCTGGACAGTTCGCTGTCAGCCTTCTAAGGCACAAGCTGCAATTTCAGAGGGTTTTTGTCCATAAGCCACTTTAAGCATTGAAATGTTGCTCCCCCAAGCTCACTAGGTCCTCGCTAGAGACAGAGAATAGGACAGCAACATCAAGCACCTCGACCACAGCTGCAATCAGGTAAGCAATGGGTTATACATATTGCCCTTCTCGTAGGTCACACATGGCCTTTATATCTCTGGCACCTCCGGTTCCAGTGACTGGGTCTGGAGCGTTTGGGGATGATGGTGTCACGCACAAGCAAACTTCATTCCAACCTCATTGTAGCCAGCGACTAGACTGCAAAGTCATGGTGCATTTGGTGCCCATTCATGACTTAGCTAATTGCAAGAGAAAAGGCTCAGTCACTGACAGAAGGCCCGGTCTGAACAATGTTCACATTGTTCATAGCTCTGTAGCACTTCTCTGCCTCAGTGCCCACCCTCTGTGACAAGGAGCCTCCACACCACCCCGTGGAACATCCTAAAAGCCACTCTGACAGCACCAAAACCAGCTGCTCTGTCCCTATGCTCTATCTGGGGATGCTTGTGCCAGGTCAGACAATACAGCCACCTAGCCCCGAGATGCAGAAAGCAGTCATTATCCCAGGAAATGGAAATCCCCTGACACGCATTTCATGATGCTTCCTTTGTTATCTGCTCCCTCCTGAAACAAAGATGGTATCTCCACTAATAGTTATTGATAGGTTTTCCTTCCTCCATGGACTGTCAGGCCTTTTTGAACTTAGCACCCACAACTGACAAAGCGCTTGACACGAAAACATCTGTGTAAGGAAGCTGCAGATGCACTGAATCTGCCATCTGGTAGTTTAATTGAATATGCCCAGTCCTAAACGCTACAGGAAACAGTGAACGATCATTTCCCATTCCACTCCTTTGGCATGCAGTTTCACACACCTTTATCATTTCAACTGTAAAAAGATATCAGAGTGGGTGAATCCCAGCCTCCTTAATGTTTCTTGCAAGAGTTTTTTCTTTACCTTGTGTTTCTCACTGTCCTTACCTGTTCTGCTCCAAGGACTGCAGCTCTTCCAGCTGCCACCATCCTCACCACAGACGACGACAAAAACCTTGCAAATGTGATTTCCCCCTTACCCAAAAGCCTTGCAAAAAACCTCTTGGGAGATTTTGCACGCACTCCCTTTGGCTATTTACCCCCATGGACCCAGCCCCAAAATGCTACTTACCAAATTAAATAATTGGAATGACAGCATAGAGAGAGTTAATGACATTTATAAAAACAAAACGAGTAATATTTACAGACCATTGCCTAAGCAAGAGACTCTCCAAAAGACAGAAGTCACAATTTCTCTAGTCGAAACGTACAAAGTGCATGTCTTTCCCCTTTCTTCCATCTGCAGCAGAAGATGGTGGGAAGGCCTCCTTTCCCTCATACCTTACTGCCCTCAGTGGGGATAAGATCTGGGTCAGACTGGAGACAAAACCTGCTGATTACTGGGTTATCCCAGGGAGACTCTGGTGGACAGGAGCTTAGAAGAAAGGAAGGCCTGGAAAAGTGACTCACTTACTTGGACAGTCTGCCCAAAGGATTCCCTTGGGAAAGGAAATCTCGGATCAATGCCTCTGGGAGGATAGTTGGAAGGAAAAGTTATTCAGCTATTCTATTAACTAACTTTTGGACACAATTCCACTTCTTCCACCACTCCAGGTTTCCCAGATACACTTGAGTCAGTTTCTACTTGCAGCCCCATTGCTCTGGGTTCAAGCATGGGCTCCAAAAGTGAATCTTTTTATCCCAGTCAGAGTGGGACATGATGACCGTGCTCCCCAAGCTGCTAGTTGGCTAAGCTCACATCTAGCCCCACACTATTGGTGCCAGGGTGGGGATGAAAGGTTTTGGACAGCAAATGAGAACAGTGCCGACAGCAGAACATTGCACAGGATTAGCTACCTGATACAATCCCTCTTGGAAGCTGCCGAAACAGAGACTCTTCTGCAGTACTGCCATCCATTGCCCTTCTAGGTGTAAAGGCAAACAGAGGTGCTCTGCCAGTACTGCGCTGAAATGATATCCTGTAGCAGGACCAGGCCAAAAAGTGTATGGTTAAGAGGCAGAACAGATACATGGTTGTCCTGCTAGACTACAATGCACCAGCCTGAACGTGAATGGGAACAAGGAGCAGTGTGCAGGGTATGAGATACAGGGACTACGCTGCGCAGAAACTCAAAACCACAGATGTCAATACAGGAAAGAGCAAATATCCACACAGAACGGACAGTGAACTGAGCCCAAGGAAGACTCGCTTCAAGGAGCTGATGTGTGATACATCCTCTACCAGAATGATGCACTCCACAGGCTACACACTAGACACTGGTCACTCCATTTGAGAGTGCCTCACTCAGGGAAGGAAAGGCTGTAAAGCCCTGAGCCCAGGACTGTTTTCCTACAGCTCACTCATTATGTGGATCAGCAAGCTTTTGGGAGGCTGCTTTAATCATATCAAAGTATGGTTTTATTCTCCAAAGAACTCCTACTTCTCTCACAGTCATCTCCCTGAAACGGCAGGCTGCTCTGAAGCTGCCTGTTGGAGGCAACAGCACTACGGCTCACCTTGCACTAGTAAGATTCTTCTTCAGGGAAAGTTCTAAGTGCCTTTTAAAGGTACAGACAGTTTGTATCTCTTTGTTCTTCTACTACAGTTATCCCTCATTTCTTTTTCATCCCCACACGTGTACCACCTTGATTTACTTGGAAAGTGTTTACATCCCCACCAGTCTAGCCTAGAGAAACAAATACAGAGATTTTCCTGTTTTCTTGTAGGATGGGTACTCAGCTTTTGATATTCCAGCAGCTTTCTTCTCCTTTGCAACTACTGAATTAATCTTAGCGTACCTTGCTGCCTAGTACTAGCGATGAGAAAGGACATTCACTATTTCTGAGATGTGCAGATGCTGCTCCCTCTATCAATGCAGCAAGTCACATGTGCTGATCCATTGTCAGAAACGACAGATACACTTGGGAGTGAACAAGCTGAAAGAAAGCTTTTGCCCTCTTAAATGAGGGCAGATTTTGGGCATGGCTGAAAAGAAACATTTAGCTCTTTGGAGAGCAGAAAGCCAAATATTCCCAAGTACAAGTAACACAGTGCCCTTTTGTGGCAGCTATTGGAATTACACATTTTTATGAGACGCCCCAGATTTTCTGTTGCAGATCACAAGTTGCAGTCCTTCTGTGGTTGCAGCAGCCTCTACTCTTCGGGTCACCTCCAGCACTCTCACTCTTCACTTGCAAGCTGCATATTGCTGGCTGCAGGAGAAAGCAGAAGAGAGAGTTTGCCTTGAGCTCCCCCACATAGTGAAAAGTTGGCAAAACATGCAATCAGCTCCTTCCCTCCTGGAATATGGGACATCTCAGGCAGAAGACTGGGCCTGCTTGCTCCCCTCCTCCACCCTGTGCCCTCACCACATGGGCAAACTTGGCTGAAACTCATCCTGGAAGGGGAAGAAACCTCACTACAGCAAACCCAAACGTAACTGTGGTCTGTGCTTGTTCTAGTCATAGGGTACTGCTCTCTGCTGGACTACCAAGCTAACAGCTTGTCAAGCAAAAGCAAAAACAACTAGAAGGCAGGCCACTGCCAAATTACACGACTACACAATTAGGAGTCAGGAGCCACCTTCCTCCCCAGGCAAGTCCATTTTGTTCATTAAACTGTAGGGAACAAATAGAATTGAGCCTTGCTTGCTGTCAGAACAACACAGTTTAGGCCAGATCATGCCAGGGACTACTCACAATCATAAACTCTTGCCAGGGATCTCTGAAGCAGGGAGGCCTGTCACTTTGGCTCGTTTGTACAGTTCTTCAGTGCACAGCTCTTCTGCTCCCTCGTGTTTGCGCTTTGGCGAAGCCTGGTCAGATTGCGGCAGTCTCACTGCTGGAGAGGAAGAAGAGTCACTGCAACGTTTCCTTTGGCTTTAGATCTCCTCACACGTATACCCTAGCCTAATGTGCCACAGAGCTGAGAGCAAGGAGAACATGCAATGTACAAGCACAGAAAGATGTTGCCACAGCCTTCTTAGAAGTTTTTGAAATACTTTTTTTAAAAGCAGAATAATTAAGTCCACCAGAACAAACATGAAAGTGTCCTCCTTTGATAGAGGAAAGCTTAATTACACCAGATTAGCCCTACAGTGATCTGCACTCCTCCCTTAAATGGCTGCATATGATCCCATATGAGCAGTAAGAGATTCACTATTCTTCAGCCCTTTTAGGCACGAAGGCTCACTGGGGACCTCTGAAGAAAGCCTAAAGGAAGATGAATATGATCTGTAGTTTCCTAGCTACATCCTCCTCTTATTAAGAAAAGAATCTCTCTCTCCTGCCCACGACGGTATGTCTGAAGTACCCAAATTCTTCCAACTCACCTGTACTGGTGCTGCTGCCCTGCCCTGAAGCTGAGTCTGCAACGGGGCCACTGAGATCTTCCACACATGAAGGGACTGATGCCAGTAAACCTAGAGAAACGCAAGATCATCATAATAGAAACAAGAAATATTTGGGCTGGGATAAGCCTTTCACATGCAAACACCTTTGCGATCACAAACCAGCACATGTCATATTCTATGTCATATTAAAGACAAAATCTTTTGCTTTTTTTGTTACTTACATAGCCCCCTGTAGCGTGACAGCTGCTGGTAGATCTGCTTCATGCGTTCGATGTTCAGCCGGCTGGTCTCAGCATGGTTCACCATGGGTTTGGGGTAGTCCACCCCAATGATGCACTTGGCTGCCTTCTGCACAGACTCTGGGGCATTCCACGGTTCGTAGATGTATCGTGCGGGGAAGCCCTTTAGTTTGGGCAGATACCTCCTGCAACGAGTTAAAAGATGCACACAAACCACTTAAAGTACAGCAAAATAGCACTCACGGTGCACAGGAAGTACCATATCAGCTGCTGAATGACTCAGGCTGACAGATCAAGCAAGAAAGAAGCTGCAGACACTCTACTTACTTAACGTAGTCACCGCTGGGGTCTGTGCGACGTCCAAAGCCCACGGGGCAGTAACAGTGGAAGAACTGCTGGAAGAACGCGCTGCATGAAAGCCACATCCAGCTGCCTGCATTGACACTGAAATCTGCATCCAGCAACAATTCATCAAACACCTGCAGCAATTGAAGGAAAATGCAGTGAGAGCTTCCCCAGCCAGGGCTTCTTGCCAGGAGAAACCAAGAGGCCAGTTCAAAGGGCAAGCACTGAACAGCTCTCAGAAACCAAAGCAGCAGCAAAGAGGCAATCTGCTGGCTCAAGCCAGGTGCCTGGTCAATATATCACACTTCCTGACACCTTCACATAGGGAGGCACTGTCTGCTCACACTGATACAATGCTGGATAATCTCTCATGCAGCTACAAACTAAATCACTACCTAGGGTTACAGCAAGCCTTGGGTATTGATTCTAACTGGGGAGGTGTAACAAGTGCAAAGCACCAACTGTGAGAAGCAGGCAGACACTGCACAGAAGACCAAGCACCAAAGCAGGAAGAAAGAGCCCCTCTGAATGTCCCAGAACTCACTGCCACTCCAAAAAGCAGGCAGGTTGCAGCAGTAACTCGCTCACATCCATGCACAGATGCAGCACTTTTAGCACCTGACTCTGACACACTTTCAGCTACGCTGTGCTTTGACAGCCTTCTGACAAGACGCTGCTTCTGCCTCTACTTTCTGCATAGGGTAATATGTGCACCCAGTAAGTTCAAGCTGTTTGTCCCTTCCGATGTCCCAAAAAGAGTGGCTTTTACCTCTTTTCTTGAGAGAATCTAGACTCAGATTTCACAGTCACGGAGCGTTCCCTGACTGGCACGGTGATGGATTACACAATGAGGAGAAAGGTCCAGTTACAAAGATACATTGAACTTGCAAAGGAAACAGATGGACTGATAGCATTTTACCAAAATAGCTCCCCCAAACCCAAACCCAAATCCCAGTCCTTATTTACCAGTGGGTCCCACTAACAGTTAGCTGTGGTAACTGGAGACTCTTGATACTGTTTGAGCCCTCATGGTAGAAGGCAGACTGTTAGCAGGCCAGGAGCCCGCTAACAATTCCTGTCTTCCACGCAACTTTTACATGCCAAGCAAAAGCCATACCTGTGTGCCAATCCTTGCAGCAAGTGCCAGGGAGACTTTGCTTTCCTTATGGCCTCCTACAGGCCTCTGGAAATGCCAGACTCACCCTAACTCCTGACTCCCAGCTGATCCAGAGGTCGCCCCTGGTCAGGAAGCAGGCCACAGCGTGCCTGGCCAAATGGTGGATCCACCCTTCCTGCCTCAGTTGGGTCATGATCGCATCGATCCAAGGGAAACCTGTCTTGCCCTCTGCCCACTTTGCCAAGGCTTCAGGGTTCTTGTCCCACGGGATCTGAATGCAGATGGGGTTCCCCTCCATGCGATCAAACTTTGGGTTGTTTGTGGCTGCTGTGTAGAAAAATTCCCTCCATAGAAGCTGTCCGTACAGAGAGAGGGGAGGAGTGCTGTTCCGCTTCACCTGCAGAGGAAGGAACAAAGGCATTCACAAGCAGGGGAGGACTGGCTTCATTATGCTGAGCTGCAAGACACCCATGCATTTATACACAATTCTCAAGTCTGTTACTGACAACTTCCATAAAGGAGCTCAATTCCAGATCATCCTTTAGCAGAAACCCCGGGTGGTGAAGTCAGAGCATGCTTTTAGCCCACTCAGTACGCTGGCAAGTGACTTGAGCTACCCATAACCAACAGTAAAAAGCCTGACGTGGCTCATGACAGGAGTCCAGGCTGAAGAACAGGGTACCAGCAGATATAAGGGCTGCTCAACTTCATACAGGAAAATCACTTTTCCTTACCCAAGAGACTCTTCTGTACCAGCAACAAGCTTTACCCAACAGTCGAGAACAAGTGAAGCAATAGCTGTTTTTGCAGCTGTTCCATCACGCTGTCTTGGAACCAGAATCAAGCTATGCTCGAAACCAGACAACCTTTTGTCTTACCTTCTTATACAGCTCCCAGAGACGATAGTAAAATAAGCGGCAGGACAAACAGCCAAAACGCAGGTAGGGACTGAGTCCTGTCGGGCTGGCCAGCAACGAATTGGCGTTCATCCTCGGTCGTTCGTAATTTGCAACCCATGCCTAAATATGTTCAGGAGAAATTAGCCCCAAAAGAAAATAAATCCCAAACTGTCAGCCACTGCTAAAGGGCAGGCCTCTCTGCAGGTGGCACAGTCACTCAGGTGTGGCAGCACACCCTCTTTTATTCATTTCCAGCCACCACTGGGAGAAATCTCAGGTGAACAACTCCAGCCCCCACACCCCATACATGTATTTCTGCAGCTGGGTCAGCTTCTGTGACTTTGACATTGTTTGCCTCATGCGTACTATAGTGAAGAACACAAGCCCCATAGAATAAATTTGGGTATTTCAGCTAGGGGCTAGAGGAATCCCACTCAGTGAGATATGAAGAGACTGATGTACAACGGGAAGGTACTTTTTTATGAGCCTGTGCTCCTAGTAACTCAGATAAAGACAAAAGGAGATGGTGCATAGCGTGCAGCACAGATGGAGCAACTTGCAGGAGGGTTTCCAAGTTTGCATTCCTCTAAAGGAAACAGTGGGAGGAAAACCAAGGAAAAGAATCCTATGTGCTTCTAACAGCAGTATAGTTAATATACAGCTCTTCTTCTTCACGTCTGAAGAAGCCCAGGAACTCCCTGCTCCACAAACAACCTAAGATGGCAGGAGTACTCCAATAATATCAAATGCCCTTGCCATAGGGCAATGTAGTGACCATTGCTAAGATGAGCAAGAAAAGAGAGCAATGGCTGATGCAACACATTTTTTGTTTGGACCCACAGCCTGCAGGAATGCCCACTTAAATATCAGGGGGTTACCTTTCTTTCCAAGTGTTTATCCAGCCTCGCCAATGCTTCTGTCTCCCCTCCCTGCCAAACTGCAGGGGCAAGACCCTCTGTGGGGAAGCCTGAAGGAAAGAACTCTGTAAGATTTGAAGCCAAGTCTACACAAATGATACAGATGTGAACAAATGTAAGCAATAGCAAAACAAGTTAAATACTGCAGTTGCTTATCATGGCTTATTTGCTGCTCTAGTCTTTCTACAGCAAGCCAGTCATTTGGAATATGAGGAAAACCTGTTCATGACACAGACTGCCAGGTTCTCTCCCTGCAACGCTTCAGGCAACTTTCTGGGGACCTTCCCCACTGGCCACATCCCAATTATCCTGTGTATTGGCAATACCCGCAGGGCTCTCTGTTCCTTGGGCCAGAGCAGCTGGCAAAGGAACGCATGCTTCACAGGTTTGCCTCATGAAATACCTTGCCATGACCACCAGCTGCTCACTAGAGAGCCTGTTGCTCCTCAAAAGGCTCATTTTCTGTGGAAAGCTGGTGCTTTAGTGATGAAGAACCAGCACAAAAGTGGAAGCAATAATGCATTTTCCTCGCAGTGCTCCTGGCTGACAAAGGAGCTTCCCCTGACAGTGAGTAGACCAATGTAAGGTTGCAGAAGGTCTTGCAGAAGGCCAGACACAAAGGAAGCAGATCTATCCAGGACTGCAGCCCTTAGGATAGTCTTGTTTGAGAAGTCCCCCTTTTCTGTAACTCTTAAGGTACAAGGTGACACTCCTAAGAAACCAGCACGGAGCCTCCAGAGTCACACACACACAGACAGTATTCTGTATTAACCTTTCCTTCCCTTGCATTTAAATTCACTTCCTTGATGTAGGCCTCGCATTTCTCATGCCTCAGTTCTCTATTTATCCTCCTCCTCCCAAAAAAATACAGGTATATAAGGAAGAGGAGGCAAAAACCAAGTTTCCAAGGACAAAAAAGCATAGCAGGATAAGTGAAAGAAGTTTCAGTAATATCTTTTGTCTTGCTAAGCTCTCAAGTAGGTGGTGCTTGGCAACAAGTGAATGACATGATGTGTGCCTGGTACACAGTTTACCTCTTCAGGTCTGTTACACAACCTGCCTAGGACAGCAGCTGGGAAGGACATGAGACACTGATACAGTGGTTGTATGCTCAGAATAGCAGAGAGTGTAAGGACAGATGCAGAACGTTTCAGAGCAATGCTAAAGGGATGTTGTGCATCAACGGCAGTGCAAGAGGGAGCAGTCCGGTTTCACAGGGTCCAGCACTGGCTGAAAACATTACTTTGCTTCTGTGGCTAGCAGCAGCCCAGGTCAGAAGATAACACTGGACCTGTCCTGGACAGGTGGCAGCCACCAGAAACAGTTTCAGTAGGGTCATTTTGGGTGCCAGTTGACCCTTGACTTCACTCTCAACACATACCCAGCTCTTCCAGGGATGGGACCCCATACACATCGTCGTGGTTCTCCTGGATGTCCACTTTACACGTCTCCATCTGCTGGCTTGTTACGCTGCTCACTGGCTTCTTTGGGAGCTCCATACGGCTAATGATGGCCTGGAAGCGCTTGTAGGTGAGAGGTGGCTTGTTGCCATTCAGCTCAATTATTCTGGAAACAAAATAAGCAAGGTGGCTTAACAGCCTCGCTACCACAGGAGGGACAAGGAAATGACAGCAAAACTGTATCCTGCTATCTCTGCTCAGGATAGACTTTCTGTTTGGATAGAGAAATACTTACAGCCCCAGATTCCACTGGATGCATCCCTCAAAGGGATATTTAAAAACAAGAATGCAAACCAAACCAAAAAAAAAAAAAAAACAACAACACGGAAATCCATCTCTGTGGGAAAAAAAAAAAAATCACAGAAAGCTCCAGCTGAATCAGGCTTAGCCACACATCTTTCTCCCAGAGCTCTTCATCAAATCCCTGTATGAAATCTCAGTCTGAATACTCTGTCTCCCCAAGCTGACAAATCCCAGACCTGCATCTGTTTCCTAGCCTGATTCTGACCTTACTTCCCCCCGTCCGACACAACAAGTCCCAGACTGATGGCAAACCCTCCTCCACCTCTCCCAGACCAGACAAATCCTATTTTGCGTCATTCCTCTCGATCCTGGCGATTACAGAAATCACCATCCTCCCTCACGCCATAAGGTCATGAGCAGACCTGTTCCGTGCTATTCTCCTGTGTTAGACCACAACATGGAAAAGGCAGTCACGGCTTCCCCATTTCTCTACTTCTTTAAGCACCTAGGGCCTGCTAGGGCTGCGTGGACTCAATTTTTCTTGGGACAGAGAACACGGAGGCCTTTGGGAGCGTGCCTGGGCAAGAGAAAGGAAGGAGTTAACAGCAAAGCAGGCAGCAGGGGAAAGCCAGCATTACGTAAAGCGGAGGCAGCCAGCCCCACAGCTCACACAGAGCCGCAGCAGCGCTGCCTTCCCCACCCAGCACGGTCAAACAGCTTATGCAAGGGGCTGGGCTTGGAGCCCGGCGCTTCAGCGGACGCCATGTGCCTTCCCTGCCCTTCCTGGCAGCCGCACGTGTGGCGAGGAGGAGCGACACGCCGGCCTGCCCCGGCCCTGAGTCTGTCCTCACGTGTGCTCCGCGTCCCCGCGCCACCACCATCCAGCAGAGGCTCGGGGCTCCGGCTCAGGGCAGAAGGGAGCTGTGGAAAGAGGCAGCGGGGTGGCAAAGATGGAGGAGATTTCATAGGAAGCCTCCTGCCGTTTCTGCTCATTTTGATGTGTAGTAGGTGCTTGAAGAAAGACACCGGCCTATGGGATAGTGTAGGGAGGGCAATCGGGATGTGCACAGAGAGCAAAACAGGGTAAAGGTGTAGGGCAACACCATGAGCAGCGTGGCACAGCACCCTGCAACCAAAGGTACCGAGGGGAGCCTTACAAGCAGCACTGCTGCTGGGAGAGAAACGAGGCCCTTCCAGTTACTGCAAGCACTCCAGAGAGCCTTACTCGATCCCCGAGGAGTTCAGCACTTGGAAGGGAAAACGTGACAGCGCTGCACAATGTGTGCCCCGCGGTGCCTGGCACGGGGGTGGGGAAGCTGCTGCTGCTTTAGCACTGCCTCTTTTTGCAGTCCTCTTCCACCGACCTGCCAGTGCTGCAGCTCCGTCTGAGACCCACGCTGCCGGGCTGCATCTGCCATCCACAGCTCCTGCGAGCAGCTATTTGGAGCACAGCGCTGCGACTTGCAGGTGGATGCCTCCTAGCCCTGCCTGCCGTCCTCGAGACTCTGGATGTGAGAGAAGTTACCTACTACGGCTTCCAAAGGAGCCAGCTGCTGGATCTGGGACACAGATCATTAAGAGACGGGACTAGGACAAACTGCACATTTTACAGCACCTGACGCTGCCATTATGCAACAAAATTTGCATCTTGCACAATACTGCCATGAAAAGAGATGTCAGATCCTGGGTTTTGTACAATATTGGCTATTATACAACGCACACCAAATATTTTAACGCAGTTCAACCTACTGCACAAAGCGTTTACAGGAAGCCCCATAAGCAGGAGCCCCTTCCCTCCTCCTAGAGTCCTTCTAGCCAAGGCAGTACAGTCTTGCAGAACATTCCCCCATGACAGACTGGGCCACAAATTAAAGAGAGGACTGTCCCCAGGATTTAATGCTCCCATGTCATCCTTCTTCTCCAGTCCAATTCAGCCTGCATGTGGCACAAACTGCATCATTTTAGTTCTCCTGGAGCAGACCACAGAACAGCAGAATTGCTGTATTCATCATACAAAACCCGACCTTCCTGGTGTTAGTGAGCACTCACGAAGATGGCTGTGCTACCAGAGCAGCAACACGCTGCCCAGCACTATCTGACAGCAGTACCTGGATGTCAGGTATAAGGGTTTTTGACTGTCACACAGTCATTTATTTTACCAAGAGCTCATGCAACCAAAACCTGACCGCAGTTCCAGCACTGCTAGGGTTACACGGGATCCTACAGTCAGCCACCTGCGACAACTCAGCGCCTGCAGCCCTCCAACGCACACCCCCAGAGGTGTCAGCGTCTGACTCACATCTCCACAACAGTGCCCCAGTGGGATGGCTGTGGGGCGAGGAAAAGCTGCTCTCCTCAAAAACCTGACAGCTCGCCCAGCTTGCCAATGGCAGGGCCCCATCCTGGCAAGGCACTGGCTGTGCTCCCACCTGCGAGCCAGCTGCCAGCGCTCGGCAAGCAGGCTGCTCAACGATGCGCCCCACTACCAGCTCACACATGCTATTTAGTGAGCCCCACAGCTTATGCAATTGCTCCGGTCTAAATCCTTGTGCTAGTGAGCCTGTGTAATAAATGCATAGATGAAAAGAGCAGTATTTCTCCCGATTCAAAGAGACCTTGCAGAACCAGCATGGTATGCAAGCTTCCCCAGTGCTTGGTTCCTCCAAGTTAGTCAGCACTCCTATTAAAAGGCATTCAACTCCCGTTTCAGCCTGACACCAGAGTGTCTGAGGTGAAGCTGCTCCTGATGCGTGTTACAAACAAACAAACAAGTTCACGATGCTCCTTTCTGGCATAAACCACTCCCCCCAGCATGACCCCGGCCAGCTCGGGATTACAGACACTGCAGTGCTGACCGTCAGCAAGCAGTTTACAGAGGATTTAGATCCTCAGGAGAAGAAAACAGGCAGATGCAGCGAAGGGACAACAGAGCCTATCGTCTGGAAGTCATCAGACAGAATAATTGCTAAGTAAAGGCTGCGAGCAGGCTAAGCTGATACCTAAGAGATTATCTTTGCTGACCTGTACACTCTGAACATTGCCAATCTTGATTGGGAATCCCCAGCTTTTTTAGGACTGTTTTCCGGCATCAGTGTTCATTTTCTATGGCCCTCTCCTTGTTTTGGGGGAGAGGAGAGGAAAGAAGCTCTGAAAACCACACAGCTATGCTGGTAGTGCTGAGGACATTGTAACCTTCCTGCTACATAAAGCTGGTCAAATTCACAAGTTAGGAGAACAGGTTTGTTGTAGGCGTTAGAAAGGAGCTGCTGGTGGTGGTACCCAGAGGATGCTGCAGGGGAGAAGGGAAGGACTGCTGGAATCATTTATGTCCAAGTGAAGGACTAGTCTGCATTGTTTAAAAACAGGCCTGGCTATTTTGTAAAGAAACTTGATTAAAGAAAGATGAGAAGTAGGACACCACCCCCAGGTCATGAATTATGCAGGAAAAAAAGAATAAGCTGAGCAAGGGACAACTCATACCATGAGTTAAGAGGCTGGGTAAGATGACTGGAGGGCAAGAGCCTCTGTCTGAGAGAGACTTCCAGAGAAATATAATATTAGAGCTGCATTACCACCTGCTGAGAAATCCCAGAGATGCCAAGAAGCAGGAAATGTCAGAGTAACTGGAGACTTCAACTGCCTCCACACAGGCTGGGTAGCTGCCACAACCCACGGCCTGGTATGAACATAAATGCCACAAATGACTGCTCCATGGAACGATTCATCAGGAACCCTTAAGATGGAAAGGCAATTCATGATTCGTCTTAGGCAGCAGGTAAGGTATAGCTGAAAGTGCTATTTATCATGTCTACTGTAACCATGACTTCGGCATGCATCAATTTAGCATCCTTCCGGGATCAACAAAACAATAATGGCTTCTATTTTGAGAAGAGAACAGAATAAAAATAGGAAGCACGCTGAGCAAAAAGAAGCTGAGAGGTAAAATGCTGACAGACAACACAGAGATTATCTGAAGATGACATGTCAGGGGAAAAAAAATTCAATAAAGGCACATAAACCATTAAAAAAGATTTCAGAAAGATCACTAGTCAAAATAATAAAAGAATAGCATCATCAAAGATAATAGAAGGCAAAATCCTTCAGGAAACTGAAGACTAGAAAAAAAATGGTAGGTTAAACAAAAGCCACAAAAGCAGTTCCCCGTGCAGCTCCCAACCCAAAAGAAAGCTTGAGAAAAATTAAAAAGAGAAGTATAAACAGAAAAAAAAAATCCCTTTACAGACACTCCAGGATATCTGTAAGGCAAAGCAGCAGACGAGGCATTAAAGAAAAACTGCATTTATTTTTTGCACATGTATTCAGTATGGAGACATTCAGGGAGGTTTCCACACTGCATCTCTCTAAGGAAACACATCAGGAGATGTTACTGACTGGGAGGTCAGCAGGAAATAGCACAAAACAAAGCTCTGCTGGAATAGCAACAGTTGCCAGGACCAGCCAGCACTCACAAAAGACTTCTAAAGGACATGGAGAAATAGCTGCTGCATGTACCACTTGCCTTAAAACCGTCCAAACACTACGAAGAAAAAAGGCAAGCATGATTCCAGAATTAAAAAGCATTTCAAGGCATCAGAGGGACTACAGAATAGAAAATCTGATATGGGTATTAGGCAAAGTGGTAGAAGATACTAATAGAATCAGTGAATGCATGCGTATATGCAATACACTGGAGGGCTGATTTGACTTTGGTAATGGGAAGTTGTGCCTCAAAATCTATTAGCCACATTTGAGCACAGATGCAAAGGAGATTTGGTTGATTTATTCTACGTGAATTTTCAGAAGCCATCTGACAAGATCCCTAACTGCAATTTTTTTTTAAAGAAGCCAAGGATAAATTTAGATACGTGACAAAGTCCCTGCAGACAGAAGATTCTTGCTGAGATGCATGATAAAGTAAGAATCCATTTTTTGCAACAGAAGGAGAAATCCTACACAGAGCTGAGCTAAGGCTTCTGCTGCTCAACATTATTCATAAATTATCTGGGAAAGGACAAAAAAAGAGCACGATGCCAAAGTTTACTGACGCAATAAGTTACCTGGGACAGCTGAAAATGAAAGGCAACCTAAACATTTCCCTATACACCACGTGTCTTCTAATGCAAAATGTAGACAGTGGTGTCTGCTCATGAGACAGGTGAAAAACTCCCCTCACCCCGAAGGCAAACATTTCCACACAGTATGTCCTAAACTGCAATGCTTCCCACGGGAAATTATGTATGCTGAAGATTTATAGGAAGAAACTTCAGCACTACTGGTACAAGAAAAAGAATCCAAAGGAAAAAAAAAAAAAAGAAATCAACCTATACAAATGGTATTGAAACATGATTGAAGTCAAGCATATCTTAGAGTCTCTGCTGAAAAACTGTCTTTACTGTTTAAGATGATCATCTACACATATAAATAAATATATAAACCTCACCATAAAGGCAAGTCTTCCCCATAGCAAATGCACAATACAGACAAGGCATCCAGATTTTAGAATAAGATTAGTTTGCCCCAGTCTACCTTGTTCTACTTCTTTCAGCTGTCCTGGCACATCCATCAGTTAAAACCCTGCCTTCATAACCTGTTTGAGACAACAGCTCAGACACCTTTATTACAGTGAAGCAAAAAAAAACAACAGTCCACGCAGTGAGGACATGCTCAAGGAAAACAATCAATAAGGACGCAGCTAAGCAACTTAAATGACTGTGAAGTACAGAGATTAGTTAGCTTGAGGCAACACCTTTCCATGCATTCACGTCACTGCACTTTGACGCGCTCTAATAAAAAGCGTGAGTGCACAGAGTAATCCTGTTGACACCTTCTAGGCTCACCCAGGATGACAGTGATCAACGCATAGAGATCAACGTAAACGAGGAGCCTGAAGTCATCCCAGACGCGACAATCCCACCCGAGCCCAAGCAGCACCTCTGCCCCTGCTCTGCCCGTACCTGTCCAGGTCATACAGTGTGTGGGAGTTCTCGATCACCACCTCCACGCCAGCCTCCTTGGCCAGTTTGACAATAGCTGCATCTCTCTCCTTCCCAAATGGCTCCGAGTCGTATTCAAAGGTGAGACGAGTGACTCCCCATTCCTGCAGGAAACACAAGACACAGAGGTGTCACACAGAAGACGTTTCTGACCAGTACGGTTACTAAATTGCAGAAATTGTAATTGCCACTGTCAAGTCCTGGGAACCTAGAGAGGGTGGTATTTTTATGTGGAGACTATGATCAATTAATAACAATACACACTATTTTTTTCCAATATCTCTTTACAGCCATCACTTAGTAGAAGACCAATGCCTAAGCCAAAGGCAACAAATGTGGTAGAGAGAAATCACAGGACAAAGGATGCCAACTGAGTAGACCTTTCTGCTCTGAACAGTAGACTATGATACTGCGATTCATATTTAAATGATCAGCTCTCCAAAGGGAGGACTTTAGTTCATCCTAGCAGAGCCATGAAACCCATTCCGTATCTTCACACCTGTCAGAGATCCCTCATAGACCACACAGAATAGGCCTTATGAAATCGCATTCAGCCTCTTCCAGGTTTTTCCAGCACACAGTTTGCTCTCAAAGACTATGGCCTAGTTTTCCTCAGAAACTGAATCCTATGAGAAGAGGTTTAATGGTTTCCACAGTGACCCTCCAGAGGCATCCATCAAACAGGGCAGCAGCCCACAGATTTGTTTAGCAAACACTCCAGTCAAACACAGCCAGAAATCTGCAGAGACACTTAAAAAACCCCTCACACAACTAAGACATGAACCAGTCTCCAAGTGAGACAGCGTGAGTCACTGCCGTGTGTACAGGACAGGCTCTTCCGCCTCAGAACCAGAGGCATCAGAAACACAAACAAAGCCAAGCAGCAGATGTTATTAGGTCACTGATGACCACTGAAAAATAAATACCAAAGGCAGGGATGGGAATCTAGAAGCAGAAAGCAGCCAGACGAGCATCCCTGCCTTTCTAAACTCTTAGAGATTGAATCCTAAAATTAATATTAGGAAGGACAGAGAACTCTAACCGTTATGTACCACAATATACATTTCAGAGAGGCCCTCTATTCTTTTTTCAAAACAGGAACACGCCAGAATGCATTACTCAGAGGAGGGGTTAAACAGACACATTCCAGGCCCTACAATGCTCCCCACAAAGAAACTTGATTTAACACCTTCATTTTAAACTTCTCTTTTATAGGAAAGACCATACCAGCTAGAAGGCTTGGAAAAGATAGTGTTGGTCTTGAAGAAACATGTATTACTATTTTGAAAGAAAGGAATGAAAAAAATGCAGTTAAAGTTAACAGAGATTTTAGATAAGAGTATGAAACTTCAAATTCATATATTTTCTGCAGTTTTGAGAAGCCCAGCATTGTACGTGCTACACAGGAAGCAGAGCACAACCGGGAAACAGCAAACTATATCGCAATAAATTGCTGCATAACAACACACAAAACACGCAAAATAAAAGTCGTGACTGACTTCTCTTAGTATCTGGCCCACAGCATAGCAAAACCTGCAGCAAAGTAGGAAAAAACCATGCACAAATGGGATCGTGAGCAAACTTCAGTGAACAAACTACGCACTTTTCTTTTGTAGAAGAGGTAGGTTTACAGATATTTGTTCAGAGGATAGGAGACCAAAAAACCTACACTACAAAGGTTAACGCAGAGCTAATGAGTACACTTCATCCGTCTGCCTCACTGGACCAGTGCACACGGTGCCTTTGCAGCAACTGTAACTGCTGAACATACTTCAGCCACTGGCAGCAAGAGCAGAAATTACATTAGACCTGAGTGTTGCATTACTGCACGTGATGGCTCCCCAGAACAGCTGAGAGCAAAGCATGAGCTGCCGCTGCTCTCTTGTCCAGCCTTTGCTGTTCAGTGCAGCAGCTCTTTCACATGAAAGCCAAACATTTACCCTTTAGTAGCATAAAAAGCAACATTCTTTTCAGCTCTCTTACAGCACATGTAAGACATTCATTAACCCACCTGCCCAGTCAAAAAAGACTGTATTGAAACCAAGGTCTGGCTGATTCCACAACCATCTCTCCAAACCCCAGATTCTGCCAACTACTTGTAGTTCTTTGATCAAAGTGGATACGTTTCTCCCACACAGCTTCAATTATCCTGTGAATACCTAGTTCTTGAACTAAAATAAGGAGGGCATGGACTACGAATAGCCAGAACTTATTTGCAGATCAAAAGATAAAAATAACTCAGATTCTAAAAAGGCTAAAAGCAGCGCAGAAGTTGTGTCATGTGTTAACCTGCAGAAGCCAAAATAAATATCAGTGCACTTTGTGACCTGCATAGTCTGATTCTCCTCCCCAGCACCACCCTCCTCCCAAAAATACACATCAGGACCGTGTACAGCAGGAGGGTATTGACTAAAGTTTACCTCTCTTTCTCAGCATCTGGGCTACAGCAGGCTTTGGGGACACTGGTTCCTTCAATCATAAGTAACGTACAGTCCTCATGACAAATACAACCCATAAGATGATTGGAAACCAAGCTTTTTTCCTTTAGTTTTGTCTTCCTAGCAAAGACACTCTCAGAAAGCTTCAAAGACAATGATAAATACAAACTTAGGGTAGGACAGAGAATAATGAGTCACATACTTTTACTGCTTGAGGAACCTTTATATTCAAGGCGATCCTCTTGCCAGCCCTGCCTGTCTCATGATCTGCAGCTTTGACATATCACTTTAGAAACACATCCCACCAATCCATCATCCACCACTGAGGTCACTGCATGTTCCTCTGTCCTAAATGGTACATCAACAAGAAGCTCAGACCCGAGCTGTGTACCGCTGCTGTGCTGACTAACTGCAGCCTTGAACAGAAGCAGAGAAAAAAAAAAAAAGGTCAGCTAATGTACAGGCTTCTGAGTTTTTGAAATTATAACACAAAGCCTTATTTGCATTTCACCTGTAGATCATTTTCTATTTGTCTCTAAAGGTGTATGGATATGGCACTTTTCCTGAGTAAAAGCAGCAGGAAAACAATGTCCAGAAAGGAAGAAACTCTCAACCCAGAGGAGTGGGTGGATTACAGCACAGCCTTGTCAGGCTTGAGCTGCAGAAACAAAGGCAAAACCCACTAACTGCAAAGAGAAGCTCAAGCACCCTGGTAGTGGGTTACACAGCGGACAGTACTGAAGTTAAAGAGAAACCAGGGGATTGCCAACAATGAGCAGATAATTAGTGAGCAAAACCAAAGGTACCAGTGGGACATTAGTTTTTCCTCACTACACTTCATAAAATTAGTGTATCCTCTTACTTTAAAGAGTCTTGGGAAGACATCTGTCGGCTGTCCTCGCACCACAAACAAGCGAGAATTGAGTTTCCTTAAACTGTTGTCCAGATCTTCCAGGGACTGGAGCAGAAATCTGCAGAGAAGAAACAAGAGCAGTTACTGTCAGTCAGACTGGCTACAGCCAAAAGACAAATGAGGAGGATTTACACGGAACTCCAGCAAACCTGCATTAGCAATCAAACTGAAAGTTAGGACGAGAAATAGAAAAGAGGAATTATTATTCATTCCCAGTCTACCTACCAATGTTACGAGATTGCCGTACCAGCCAGCTCTTGGCCATTCATATGCATGTTCTGCTTGGCCAGATGCAAGAGCTCTCAGTTTTTTCTTTTTTTTTCTTCTTGCAACCCCTACTCTTCCCATGTTCTCAGAGCTGTGAGTACCCCCTGACACCTGCTCCTTCCACATTATATCACCTGCATGGAGAAGAGCATAAACCATACAATTCACATTCTTTCATGGGTTCTGTGGCACAAGGGATTTTGCATGAAGTAGAAAGATGTCCATACACTATTTTCAGGAAAGCAATGAATTACCACAAGTTTTAAAGTTCTGGCTCAGAGTAGGGAAGGGCATGGCAGAGAAATGTACACTCACAGCAGGGAGATGTACACTCCTAGTTCATCAATAGCAAGAGACTGAGCACCAAAACCTCCCAAGGCAAGAATTATCCATACTTAGAATGGCTGCAAACAGAACAGCAATTTATCTTCCACCACCAAGACACAAAGATGAGAGCATGTCAAGGCATTCAACTATTTCCATCCATCCCCAAACCATTAAAAGGCATTTAAGTGCTTTCTGCATTACACATTTAAGCTCTTAATGTTGCATCTTGCTGGTCCCCCATTTTGCTACGAAACATCTCCAAGTGTATCACCTTTATTTTTGCATCCACACGTCATAACTTTGTCTACCTCTGTGAAAGACACCAGCTTTAAAACTTTAATCTCTGCGACAGCACGTGGCACTGCTGGCAAACTCACAACCATGAGTGAGCGACTCAGTCTGCCAGCCTCTGCCTTTCCCACACTGCTACATGCCCGCTCTGCACTGTGACCTGCAAGACACGAGTGTCTGTATCAGCTCACTTAAGACCCTGCATAATTAAGAAAAGCAAAACTACAACTGCTCTGCAAGCTGGGTGCTTCTTCCCCACACAACTGCACTGCCCGTGATGGGAATTGCAAGCTTTGAGGCAGAACAAGCTCCTTCTGCACTTCTAGGAGAAAGGCCCTAAGGGTTCAAGGCAAGAAGGAGCAAATATCCAAGTACAGAAGACCAAGAAGCAGGTCTGGGTAACCAGACAAACCGCCCACCTTGTGGCTGTTAAATAGGAATATCACCTTTCCAAGGTGTTGTGAAAATTAAACACATGTCAGTCCTATATGGCTCCCACATGCTGCGCAATTACATGGTAAGGGATTCTCAGATTGATAAATGTCTGGAGGCGAGGTAAAACACAAACGCTGGTGGAGCACAGACCACAAAACACAAATAAATGAAGAAAAAACAGCAAAACAAATCCCAGGCTCCCCTTGGGAAACAAGGGAACTCCAGTAACTGTGTGGAGCTTGCTAAGACATTTTTGCCTAGCAGCCAGCAGTGCTAATTTCTGACATTTTCAGTAGGTGCACACCTTCCAGATAACATGATTTTGTATTTTAAATTCATACACTCATATATATTTCTATGACTAGAACGTAAATAAAACCACTGCCTGCTTCCCTCCCTCCATACTGTGAGTGGAAACAAACAAGGATTTCACGGATCAGGAATTACTCTTTTGGGGGCCCTGCTTGGGTTCTCCCAAACGAGGGCAGCTGGCAATACCAGCAGCACGTGAAAGGCATTTCTGCCTGCTGCAAGCGTGGTGTGTGGACAGATCAATTCAAGCTGCTAGTGAGCAGTGACAGCACCCATGAACTCCTGCATATCAAACATCTGCATTGTGGTGATTTCTGCACGTTTATGGTTGTTTAGCCACCCTCCGAGGCGTGTTCTGGAAACGCTCGGCAAGCAGCCGCTCCTCTTGGACGGAGCTGAGCTGGCAGCAGAGGCACTGGGGACACCCACAGCTTCCCCGGGTGGCCACGCGCTGCCACGTGAAGCTGTGAGGTGCACTTCGAAGGGTTTCTGCCCAGGTGGCTGCCCTGTCCACAGCCCCTGACGGCGGGATGTGCTTCACCCGTGTGTGGGGGAGCCTGGCGGAGGTGAATCCCTACCTGGGTTGGGTTTCCAGGCGCTTGGGCATCCGAGACCTGACCCAAGGGCGTTATGTAATAATGTCACTGTATGGACGGGCTGCGCAGAAATGACTCACCCTTTAAGTTTGCTTGTACCTGGGGGGGGCTGACAGCTCCAGACAGCCACAGACCCCGGGGGCGGGATGAGGGGGGAGCAGCACTCCCAAACCCACCAGCAGCCGCAGGGCAGAGAGGAGGCATCACGCAGCTCTACCTAACCCTAAATTAGGGGGGGAAAAGCCCTTCCCAAGGCGATGCTCGGGACCACCACAGTACCCCCACCTCCCCCTGGAGAGAGGCAGGCAGCCAAAAAAACACCCTTCCCCCCCCTCCCTCCTCGCAACCCCAACCCCTCGCCCCGTGCATCGCCCCGCACTCACCGCCAGCGGTTGATGCCCACGGCGGAGGAGGCGGCGAACCAGGGGTCGAGGATGTAGATGCAGCGGAGGGAGGCGGCTCCCCGCAGTGCCTCCTGCAGCGCCGGGTTGTCGTGGAGCCGCAGCCCCCGGCGGAACCAGTGCACGGAGCGGGACGGGGCCGCAGCCGCCGCCGCCATCACGGGCGACCGCAGCCTCCGCGCCCCGCCCGCCCCCGGGACCGCCCCGCCGCGGTAGCGGCGGGGCGGTCCCGGGGGCGGGCGAGGCGCTGAGGCGCCGGGCTCCGGCTCCCTCCAGCGGCCACAGACAGAGCCTTCCACCCCCCAGCCCTGTCACAACAAACACTTTATCGAGCGTTTTTGGGTGTTATATGGTTAAAAGTTTATTTATTTATTTTTTTTCCTCAAGCGCTGAAATGGTGGTGACCGGCTAAAATGGCGGGGGGGTTGTGAGGGAACGAGCCCCGAGCAGTGAGGGGGGTACGAAGCTGGTGTGGTGTAAATCTTCTGGAAGGAGCTCATGGCATGGAGGATGAGTGTTGTGAACCCCAGGAGATGTTGTGGGATCGCCCTGAGGGAGGAATCGCCTCAGAACAGCTTTTCCTCTCCCTTCTGTCACTGAGGGCAGAGGCACACTCACTCCTCATTAAGGCAGGCAGGCTGCTTCAGAGAGCACGCTTTCCCTCACAGGAAAAGGTGCAGATGTATCACACCTGCTTTGAACATTGTTCCCAAATTAAGAACCCAGAAGGCAAGAAATACAGGCATTAGAAACCTCATCAGGATGAGTTACTGACCCACTGGAACATGGATTTGAGGTACTGCTGCTTCTTAGGCTTACACACAACCAGACAGGAAAAAGGAAAGAATTTCCAACCCTTCACATTGGACAAGGAAACAGGAATAAACTGTTACTGTCAATTCCTTTGCAGCAGAACCCTTTACTGAGGACTATCCCCAACAGCTTGGCTACCTGCCTCCCCCTCATGGAGGTTCAGGATTGTGCAACTTCACACTCTGAATTCAATCAGCTGTCATTCTAGATCCCTAAATACACAAAGCTCCCATCCCATTCTTTGACCACTATATGCCCACCCCACAGAGATGGGAATTGCTCAGATTAGGTCAGTCGCAATAGCCATTTTAGAAAGACATCCGTGAAAACTGATACTTCTCTAGAACACATGCTCTCACCCCGTCTCTGAGCTGGGGAGATCCAGTGGACAAGACATAATTCATTTAGCTCTTTGGCTCTGGTTCCTGACACAGCTCCCCGTACCATTTGCAGGTGAATTTTTCCTGCTCCTTGCTCTTCTCCGCAGGAGGAAAGGAGCTCTGACAGTTAACTCCCAGGTACAGAAACAGGTGCAGGCTGAATCTGCCTACACACCAGTCTCATTTTTTTCACTGCTTTTGAGATTAGGATCCTCTTCCACTTTTCTCATCTCCAGCCCTTTTACCCATGTGTAGGCAAAGGAGCCCCCCAGCACCATCAAGTTACTTGTCCACCACAAGAAGCTCTTTGTCTCCTCAAAGTAAATAACAGCCAGCACCGTTTGGGCACAGGCCTTGGCTGTCCCGGACACATTGTGGGTGAGTGGGCTAGTGAACTTAATCTGGAGTCCAGTCACATACCCAATGGCAAAGCCAAACACTCCTCCCAGGGTCATCATGCCCCAAAAAGTGGGGTTTCCCAGCTTGTCGAAGTGGTAGAGGGTGTGGAACTCGCCCAGCATCATCATGAGGGGGAAGAACAAGACACAGGCATTCAAGTTGTTGTAGAAGGTCAGGTGCCAGATGCTACCATCCACCACAGGCAGCACCTTCTTGGTGTAGATGGCATTGAGGGAGACACACAGGCTTGCTAAGATCCCAAAGAATATACCTGCCCATGACAGAGTGCCCTCTGCTCCTTCCTGGTCAACGCCCAGCCAGAAGCCACCTGCAACAAAAGAAATCAGGCATAATACATACATCTGATGAAGGACTCAAAATACACAGTTGGTGATTCATCATCTACCTAATATTGAACAACCACAGCCACAAGCAGAGACAGGCTAGAAGGCTTCCCCTTTCTATTATACTAACCCGCAAAGTGTCATGACTGCTGTCCTGGGAAGATTTATTTTAGGAGTGCAGGTAATTTATTGTGCTATCATTCAGTCTCATTCTCACACTGAGCAGGAAGCAGGAGTTTAGAAATTACAAAAGGACATGAACTAAAGCTACTGTTTGTGTACAGGTCACTTCTAGAAGATCATATGATTTTTATTTTTTTTTTTTTTTTTTTGAAAAGACAGCAAACTGGACATGTACGTAGCAAAAAATACTCCTCTTACCTTAGAGGCTTAAAGAAAAAAAAACATACGGAAAAGTATCACAACTCACCTAGGCTTTGCTGCACTGTTAACAGTAACAGAAATAAGTCAGAAAAGATGGAAAGATGGTAAACGCGTGGGTTAAAATACAAAAGACCTTGATCAAAAGAAGACTACAAAGTAGAAAGGCATCCTCACTGTATTAAACTTCTTCAATGGGCAGAACACTCTTTAACCAGCTCTGAAACAGGTGCTACAGGCTCTTTTGCTCCAGGGCAGAGAGGGAGACTTCGCCCCATCCAGCTCTTCAGCAAAATGTAAAAGGAGAGATCGGCAACTGAAGGAGTGCTGCAGTGCTTCTGCATTAGCTACTTTACATTAGAAGCCATGAGGGAAGTTGCCTGCAAGTCAGCCAACACATGCTATAAACTAAGTCCAAGTACAAAAGAGCTCAATGCACAGACAAGGATGACTGTGTCTGGCCACAGAGGATGCTTGGCTGTGCTGGCATACACAGGCAATGCTCCTGCAGCAAAGGGAGATGGAGCCAGGGGACAGAGCCTTAGAGAAACCTGGAAGGCTGATAAATGCCACAGACTTGAGTAACACCTGAGCACGAGGCTAGCTAAAGCCAACTGCTGGCATCACTTGGTGGGGGAAACAGTTGCTGCTCAGCCAGACTGGCTCTCCTGTTTGCCTCTCATATAGAGAACTTGTCTCATCTTTCTGAAGTCCATCTGCTTGTCTAAGCACCACCATGAACACACGTCCACCTGGAACTGAAGTTAACGTTTCACCATCCTTGGCATCAAAATGACCCTCTAAATGGAAGGCAGCTTTTCACTTTTCTTGGCCTTTGGAGCAGAAGGCTTGTAAGCAATTCCCGTTAAGCTAGTCAATGCCCTGCCCTACTTCCTCACCACACAACCAGATTTTCTGGTGGTGCTTTATGCTTGATTTGATTAGCTAATCTTGTCTGAATTGGCAAGCTCCATTGTATGGTCCCAACAATGCTGACAGTCTAAGCAAACACTTATTGTTTTCAAAGTTAGTTATTAACATTCACTTGAAAATAGGGAAGAAACAAGTAGTTCTGTAATGGCCTTCGTGGGGGAAAAGACGTGGTATCATCTTAAGGCAAATGAAACTTTATTAGAGGATTGACAGTTATTGCTGCTTAAGGAGAGCAACAGTCAAGTGATAGTGATTTCCTTTCCTAATGACACCTGTGTGCTCCAGACACAGGAAGCAGACTGCCTAAGGCAGAGCAAGAGAAGAGCCCTACGATTACCCCATCGCATCCAAAAGTGCTCATGTATGAGGGTGACTTCCCAAGAGGAAGGAGGGTTCTGCTTGGTTCATTATTTGGGTTCAGCATCCTGTTCTGAGTGTTAGGCCAGAAAAGCACTACCAGCCACTCGAGATGGTTAAGGCAAAGCCTTAACCTGTTCCTTAGGAAGGAACACATGCAGGGGTGGTTAGGGCTTTGCCTGCCACCAGGGGTAGGAAGAAACATGTGCAAAACACAGGTAGGAAAGGCTCTGTGGGGAAGCAGGAACTTTGCATTCCCCTATCCTGCAGGAACAAAGACTGAAGACTTGAGGTGCACCAGCAGCAACAGCCAGAGAGCAACCAAGGACCTAACAGGCGTTAACCCCACGGGCTGCAGCAGTACAGGTGCATGCTGCAGCCTGGAGCAAGACACCACAATCCCGTTAGCCTGGGACCTCTACAGTCACCTGCCTGCCCTCAGGAGCACCCCCTCCTTGGGCTCTCTGAGGTTCGGGGTGGGCACAGACCCCCCGTTCCCACTCACCTATGATAACACCGCAGGCCAGGAGGGCGTAGAGCGAGGTGGTCTGCTTGAGCAGCAGGTAGGAGAGCAGCACGTTGAAGACGGTGGTGAGCGAGCGCCCCACGTTGTAGAAGGCCACGCCAACGTGCTTGAGGCAGAGGTTGTTGAAGGTGACCATGCCGATGAAGACGACGGAGAGGGGCAGCACGCTGCGGGACACCTTGAGGTCGAGGCGCAGGGCGGGCAGCCCGGCACAAGGCGCCCCGCAGGCAGCCCCCAGACTCAGCCCCGCGCACAGGGCGGCCGTCATGGCGCACTGGAAGAAGGTGACGAAGAGCGGGGCGTCGAGGCGCAGCGAGGGGCTGTCCAGCAGGTACTTGTTGAGGAACACCATGGTGATGGAGGTGAACCAGTAGAGGCAGACCACCAGCCCGATGCGCAGCGCCCGCAGCACGAAGGGCGCCCGCCGCTCCTCGGCCGGCAGCAGCGGGTCGGCGGCGCCTCCGCCCAGCGCCATCCGCAGGAGCCCGGTCCGCGTCAGCTGCGCCCTGCTCATGGCGGGCACAGGCCGTCAGCACACGGCCGGGGCCGGCCCCGCTCCCCACCGCCTCGCCCCCCGCCTCCGAGCCCCGCTCACCCGCTGCCACCGCCGCCGCCTCCGGCCCCGAGCTTCCCGGAGCGGCGCAGCCCCGCCCGCCGCCCTTTATTCACGCCCCGCGGGCGCCGCTCGCCGCCTCCCCGCGCCGCCATCTCGGGGGAGGGACCGCGCCGCCCCCCTGGGCAGGGCCTGGGGGGAGCCATGAGGGGGCCTGGGCCAGGCCCGGTACTGAGGGGTGATCCCCGGGGCTCGGGTTGTTTATCCTGGCCCTCGGAGCGGCTGTAGGGCTCCTGGCCTACGTGGTCTGATGTGGAAAATAAAGATTTCTGCTCCCCTCCCCACCTTTTAAGTCACTCCTCTTCCCTTCATAGTTTCCTACATAAATCTCCTCCCTATACCGTTTCTTCTCGCAGCAGCTTGCAGGTTTTCTTTAATTTCTGTCTCAATTATTTCTCCATTTTACTTGCTGCAGCGACCAGGAGCAAGGCACTGAGCGTTGACAGCTACGTTGCCATCCTCACCTGTAGGACTTGGCCTCCCGGTAAAAATAACAAGGTGGGGCTGATCGTATCTCCAGAAGCAAATCCGCTGCACGCCCTGCTGGGATTGCAGCTTTTGTACATGCCTGAGGGGCCCAAGGGATGCTCCATGAAATAAGAATCTGGCCCCAGTGCTGGCACCCCACAGCTGGTAGGGACATGGGCTGGGATGTCCTCACAGGACTGAAATACTTGTACAGACACTCTGGGTATGCTCATATCAGCTCCAGTTGTGCTCAGTAAGCACAGGCATGGAGCCGTTGTTTCAGACTGCCATCAGATTTGGGAGGGCAGCCTGCATCCCTACAGAGCTGTGCTGCTTGTGGCACTGAAGGAGGCTCGCCCTGCCAAAGCTCTGGAAGCTGCAGGATCTGAACGTCACCTGGGCTGCCGGTATTTCAGCTGGGTTGGGTGTTTGACTTCAATGTGCTCTGACACGGAAACGATGTGGAGGGGAATTAAAAACTGAAGGATGAAAGACTTCAACGGAGGTCACCTGCTCACGGAGCAGCCTCTTCCTGTCATTAAGGAGGTTACTGATAGCCGCACCTGTGCCAGAAATAATTCCAGCCCTGCAATCTCCTATCAACGTCCTTTATGTGCTAGTTGGAGCAGGTGTGATATAGGTCTTGTGTGTTCAGTGATTTTCTAATGTGGGTTTTGCCCACAGCATGCCATGGGGTATAGGTCTGTGCTCTGCTGTCTGAGCCTTATTTACATAAATAAATTTATTGTTTTTATGGAGGTAAATAAAACTTTTCCACTATTACCTGAATGAAGTAGACATGGTGACATCTGCAAACAGCTCGTAAAGACAGTACGGAGAAATGTTGGCTGCCTGAGCCCTCTTCCTGCAGTGTTAACTTGGAAAGCTAAACACAAAAATGTCACTGCCACTACTATTAACTACTCCAGTGCTGAGGTGCAGCCTGTGCTCATCTCTGCACCCCGCTGCAGCAATGAGCTGTGCAGGAAATGACCGATCTCTTTAAAGGCAGCCCAGGTGCTGGGGTAAGCTGCACACACACACTCTCCTGCTGAAGTGATTATGCCACAAACCCAAGTCATTATTCAGGGTGTAAAAGACCCATCTGCCCATACTCACAGGCCAAAGCGTCCCACCTTCTCTAGACAGTGTTTTATAACAAAGGAGTGTTTTCCCTACCAAACTCTCTAGCATGTTACAGATTCAAACTGCTGAACAGGACAAAATAAATTAACAAAATTAACAAAATAAAATAAAGTTAATACCAGATTCCACAGTGGTGTGCTGGAAATTTCTGACCAGGAAGAGCCTGGCTTGGTTCTAGAGGTCCCAAAGGCCCCTTACACATACACATGGCTTCAGCATCGCACATGCATTTTGAATTTGAAAGAAATTACCACTTTCCCCCAATAATGTTGCAAATATGACCCCATCAGAGCCAGACGGAGAACAGTATTTCTCCTCAACTTGCTCATGTTGTTCAAAATATCTTCTCTAAACTAAACACAGAAATTAGAAATGTAAAAATGAATCCCCAACCCTCAATCCCATCTCGTCTGCTCGTTCAGCACACAGAAGATTGCTTTGTCCTGTGCAAGTTTGAAATATCCCAATCAATAAAATGTTCATTGCTTCTCTTGGGAGATTATTCTCCAGACTTATAATACATGTATGGCACGTCTACGTGGGAAAATTGACCAGAATAGCTATCTCAGCCCTGACAATATAATTCCCTGATGCTGACAGTGTTTTCCAAAATAAAAGTGATTTATTTGCAGATAATCACGTAGTTCTGTGATAGTTGCGCTGGTCAATCTCCCTAGGCAGAGCTCGTCTGCAGGCATGGCAATGGTTTTGACAAGTGCTTTAAGTAAAGGCTTGCCTGGGTGGAAAAGCTGTCTGGCAGAGTTACTGTGCCATATCTGGCCTGCCTGCCTGCCTCGAGGGATGCTCTGCTTCGGGACACAAGAGATTTCTGAGGAAAGGTGGTAATTAATAGGTTATCATGTGAGCTGGAGCCATTGTGGCAATGCAGGCTGGCCTCTGGCACAGCACCAGCCTTGGGCTTTCCTGAATTAATTCCTGCTTGAATGAAAGCTCATCTTTTAGGGGAAAAAAAAATAATCAATTTTGTCTAAAAATACGTCCAGGAATACTAAATTCGGTGGGACACTAGCAATACGAGTCCAATGGCTGTTTGTTTCCCCCTAATAGCACACACTGCTCCATGCTTGGACTTGCTGGGTTCAAGATTGCAGCCTCTGGATCCTGTTACGACTTTGCTGATGTTTTTACAAGCACGCGCTTCCAGGCTGATGAAGTTACATTTTAACCTAGTTTTTGAGAAGTTCAATACATTTAACTTCCTTATAGAACGCGTTTATTACGCTATAGCAGCAGTGACTGACCTCCTTGTGCACACAAGGCCTGGGCATTTTCCTGCCTGGTTGCACATTAACGCGGCACCACGTCACCAAGAACCAGCCCAGGATTGTTCCTGCTTTAAGAGAGCGCTGCCTGAAGTTCCCCAAGTGCTTTCAAAATAGCTACCACTAGCTTGGGACCCAGTTTTGCTGGGCTGTAGGCACTGGGAAGGCTGGATGTCACGGCAGTGTCCTTGTGCCCACGTCCCCAGAGGTGCCCATGCTCCTGGGCGGGCAGCAGCACTCCTGTCTTTCCCAATCCTTCCCCATCTCAACACCAAAACCTTTTAAAATAAGGCAGAAACCCCCCGGGAAAGCTCTCCCTTTCCTCCCTAACTTACTTGACCTACTTGAAAGGCAGCAATTGGGCTGAATACCCGCAGCCTGGCTGCTAAGACTGGGGTGTCGGTGCATCCCGGCGGGGAGGCGGCACGAATCCCTTTTCCCAGCCGCACGGGAGACCCGAAGAGGCCGAGCATCGATGTTGGCGACACTTGGCGCTGGGGACACTAGGGGGCAGGGCTGGCACGCTTTTGGGGCTTTCCCTGCCTGGCCTGGGCAGGACTAGGGGGCTGGAGCCCTCCTCTTGCCGTCCCGCATCGCCTCCCCCCCGCAGCAAAGGCTGTGCAAAGCCACTTTTGGGGCCACACCGAGCGCTGCAGTGCCCAGCCGGGGGTGACCAGCGTGTCCCTTGGTCCCACAGGTGACCTGAGCACCCCTGGGACCCCCCCAGGCTGTCCCCCGGCCCCTCTGGCAGCCAGCAGCATCCCGCCTGTCCTGGTTCTCCAGGGCTGTGATTTATGAGGCAGCCCCCTGGAAACGCTCCGAACCCAGAGCTTAAGTGCTGCTGAATGGCAGCATTAATTACTATTAAAAACACACATTTATATCTCTCTCACCTGCTTTAAATCCTGGGAAATTAGATTCCCTACCCATCCCTTCCAGCCCTGGTGGCAGCTGGGGGTGTTTTATGGCCCTATAAAGCCTTGCAGTACCTGCTGTCTATATGGGCTTTTATTTATGAGGCCCTTAACAGGCTTGCTGGTGGCACTGTTTGAGCTTCCCCTACCCCCATTTTGGTGCTGTTTCCCCTGCCAGGAGCTGTCCCCACAGCTGCCCTCCCTGCAGGGCTCCAGCTTACTGTTTAGCCCCATTTCCCCTCATTTCCCTCTGTGCTTCCCTGGGGAAAAGGGTCCATGGTGGCAGCACACTCCATGCTGCTCCTGGTGGTGGGAATCGGGTGGGATGTGCAGGTTTGGGCAAAATCACAAAATGGGGAGTTTAATGGGGAGCCCCCAGCTGCTCTGGCACAGCACGCAGCGGGTGAGAGCACCATCGGTAGGTGTGTATGGCAATTTGTCTCAGCCTCAGTACTTTTTTTATGTGGAAAAGGGATTCAGGGAGACACACGCCTCTTGACAGGCTTCTTAATAGCCTCATTTGCTTGTCCTTTGCTGCAGTCATGCCACTTATCGTCAAAAGTCACCAGGGGCTGGGAGATGAGCAGCCCTAAAACCCCAGATCACAGAGACAGCAGCTTGTGTACATCTACCGCTACGTTTGTGTAGGTCCTACAAATATTACAGCCTTTCTTTTCAGAGGGTGGAGGCGAGCTGTGTAGATGTAGATCCTGAAATAGCCAGCTTTTCCCTAATGGACTGCAGCAGTTCTGCAGCTCCTCGTATGCTGAACGCCTTGATGGAGCAGTAAAAATCTCACCACGCCTTGGGGCTGAGAAGCAAACCCCATTTTGCTGGGGGCCTCTTGCGCCCACACAATGGAGGATGATGGGGTAGAGAAGAGCAGGGGGCCGGGAGCTGTGCTCATCTCCAGGGCTCTCCCATATAATGTCCCTGTCCCTGGCACTGCCCTCCGAGCACTTCTGGGCCCTCAGACCTGCTGGAGACCAGATGCTGCTCTGGGGAATTGGCCAAATTTGTGTGCCTGTGTCAGCCTGCCAGGGAGAAATTGATAGATATCTCTGCCTCCTGACTCCCAGGCTGAGCATGCTAATTTATAGATTGGATCTGTCGCTCCTGATAAACGATATCTTACTTCCCTAATGCCGCCTTCAAATTGAGTTTTTAAGGCTAGGTCAGACAGGGAAACCAAAGGGTGACTCCGCTTTCTCTTTGCTTTGGCTCCGTTCTCCGTGGTTGGGCTGAAGTTGGCTTTTCAGGCTGGGGACAGAGCCAGGAGCTGTGGCTGATGCCATCCTCGGTGGCCAAGTGGCTGCCTCAAACCAGGCTCTGAAGCCCCACCTGCCTCCTCCAGGTGCTCACTTGGACCGAAATCCCTGAATCCAGTTTGGGCACGGCAGCCCCTGCAGGATGCTTGTCAGTATAGTTAGTAACACACGTTATTTATGGAGCAGCAACACCATTTCCCTGGAAATGAAAAAAATCCCCAATCAACCAACAAACAAACAAACAAACAAACAATAATAATAAAAAACAGTCGATCCAGCAGAGAAGAGGCATTTCCCATAGGGTTGCTGAACGGGACAGTGGATGGGATGGTGATGGGATGCCCTGTCATGAAGCACACACCAAAGATGCTCCAGCTTTGTTTCCCTCCTGCCTGTGTCCATCCCCGTATCTTGCAGCCTGGCTGAGCTGTGTGCTGGGGCAGGGGGTGGAGGGGGACCTGAGACCTCACTCAGCAGCCCCAGCTTGCCCAGGAGCACAGGACGACACCAGAAGGCTCCCAGCTTTCCCCCTGACCATGCCTGAAGCCAACAGAGAGCCCGCTGGCACTCCTTGGGGAAGAGCAGCAATTCCCTTTCTCTGCCCGTGCCAGGTCAGGTGTGCCGAGCATTAATCCCTCCAGGGGATGCGCCTGGATCAGCACAAACACAGCTTCTCCAGCAGCAGAGAGGAGCAGTTTCTGGAGCGCAGCCAGCGGCTCAGACCTGTACATATGTGAGCAGCTTTGTTCCTCCTCCGGGGAGCTGCCTAACAAAGTTGAGAGTTGGCCAAACACCCAGGATTAAGCATATCACTGCTCTAACCCTCCGGAGGTTAGGGGAGCGAAATGCACATGCGTGCGGACCCGTTCGGCTTGTCGTCATCGAGCCCTGGATATTTTCTTGTTACCCAAGAAAGGAACTTGCTGAAGCTGCCTCTTTATGCCCCGAGCACCACTGCAATAACCCAAAATAAACCAGGCCAGTGAATCCCTTCCAAAGGCAGTGAAAGCAGCAGCCGGAGTTGGGGCCCTTCCACTTACCTTTGCTGAGCTCTAACTCTGAAACCCAACGAAACATCCTCATTTCCCAACTTCCAGAAACCTCAGCAGCCCAAATTTCCCTGCACGACCATCGCAGCTGATTGAGACAGCAAATCCTGCGGCACATCGGAAACTGAGAACGACGGAGCTGGGAACAATAAACCGAATCTGAACTTCCAATTAAAGAAACACAGAGGAGACGGCTGTGATTCGATCCAGATTTAATTCAATCCAAGCTTCCCCCTTGCAAGGCTTGTTTTCCCCCCCCCCCATCCACTGCAAGAAACCTTGCTGCCGAATTTAGGTCAGGCCTCACCCCCTGGGGCTGCTGAAACCCAGCTCCAGGCAAAGCCCTGGAGATTTCCTCTCCCCACCCCGATATCTGACGAAATAAAAACTCCCCTGACAAAGAAGTGGCTTTGGTCCACCTGTGGCTATCAGCACTGCAGGCTACGGGCAGCGAGAGGGCTGCCGGCTGTGCCCCAGTGCAGGGAGCAGGTTGTGATGGCAGAGCCGGGCTTTTGGGACAGTGAGCGGGGCTGGGTGAGCAAAGAGAGGTTCACCTGGGGGCTAGGACAACCCAAAATGATGTGGTGGGAGTGATGAGGCTGTGAGGGCAGTGTTTGGGGCCAAAACCGTGCTCTGTGGTGTGCAGGATGGAGCCTGTGGTGTACGGAGCACAGCCCCAGCAGCAAAACCAAAATGTGGGTGAGGAAGGGGGCACCACACGGTCCCCAAACCCCACAGCTCTGCTCCCTCCTCTCTGCCAGCTCCCATCCCCTCTCAGGAGGCCCCATGCTCCCAGTCTGACTCCCCCAGCACCACAGAGGTGCCCCCTCTACGGAAACCTCCTCTTTTTACCAATTATTTTATTTATTTTTTTCACCCAGGCCTTTGAAGATGGTTGTTGCCATGGAAACGTGCTTTAAAGCATGCCTTTTTCCTTCCCTTCATCTCCGGAGCCTCTGTTGCCATAACAGCCGCATCCCACCCCTCCCTGCTCCCCGACACGGGGCCAGCCCTGGCCCCACGGGTCCCCCATGGCACGGGGGTCCCCGAGACGCTGCCTCGTGCCACGCAGGGCAGGGGTGGCCGGCGAGGAGCGTGTCCCCTGGCCACGGAGCCGACAGCAGGGCACAGCACGGGAGGGGACGGCAGGGACACGCGGTGCCTTCCCACCGGCTGCGGCAGAGCCAAGGCTTAACTGAGAGCACATTGCTGGCTGCCGTCGCCTCAATTAACGCGGCCCTGCTTGCTTTAGCAATTACCTGCCCGTGGCTCCCGGCCCGCTCTCAGATGGAGCTCTCCTGCCAGGAGTCACAGCTGATGAGCGCAAGCGGGGAGCAGGCAGGGAGGGCACCTTCGGGCAGCCTTGCCCAGATCCCATGCAGGCACCTCTGCTGCGTGCCTGGGCACAGGCTTGCTGCTGCCCCACGCTCCTGCTGCAGCTCCCCAGCAGGAAAAGTGTGGGTGACAGCAGCATTGATGTCCCCAGTGCGTGGGGCTGCTGGGGAGCAGCGCTGGCAGCCACCAGGAGCAACGGAGCCACCAGTTAGGGACACGGAGGGTGAGCTGTGTGCTCTGAGCGCAGGGGAGGCTGGCTCCCAAACACCTCCTCGCCTGCTAAGCGGCCCTACATCAGCTGAAGGGTGAGTGCAAACAAAAGTCAAAGGGACCGACTTGTTCCAGGGGAGAGAGAAATATTGCCTGCGCTCTCCAGAGGGCAGCAGCAGTGGAGATTGAAATGGTCACGATGCAATTTCCTCGAGACGCTGTTGAAAACTGCTACCAGGCTTTGCTTTAAACTAATCAGAGTCCTTTACATGGCATTAGGAGCTGCTCCACACCACTGCAAGGGCTGTGTCCTACCAGTGCTGAGTGTGCGGGCTGTGCCTGACAGGCCCGTGCTGGCACCAGATTGATGTCCGTCTTGTTCCCGATAAGGATCCGAAGCCTCCTCTGGGTCCCAGCAGCGATTCTTTTATCCTCCCTGATTGTGGCATCCGCGCTCCCGGTGTCCCCGGGGACGCATCAATCGCGGAGCTGCAGGCGCCGTGCTGCTATCGGCAGCGATGATGGAACAGCTACAGGAGCAGCTGTCATTTCTCCCTGTTTGCGTTTTGTTCTCGGGCTATCAGCGGGACGTTTTCCACCAGACACCTATCAATCTGCCTGCCCGACGGAGGCTGTGTGGCTGAGGATGCCGGAGCCAAAGCCTGCCCTCTGCCGTGCTGCCTGGCACCAGCTGAGGGCACAGGGACCCCTCTGTGGTGCCAAAAAGCCAGATAACGACAGGCCCATGTCCCATGTAATACCTCCCTATCCATCACTGAGCTCGCGGGCCGTACCTTGGCTCTTTGCTCAAAAACCTCCGGGCAAGGTGACCCAGCTGCTGCAGGCAGCACCGAAGCGAAGCACCTGCATCCTCCAGCTGCCCAGGGAGGATGCCTCAGCCCCGTTTGGTGCCCTGCTCGTCTCCGAGCAGGGGCTTCGTGCTTTGCAGCTGGACCTGCTGCCACACCGAGAGCTGACTGTGCTGCTCAATGCCACACAGGGAACCCTTTGATGCTGTCCCTATGGCTGCGTCCTGCTCTCCTGACATGTCTGGGGTCCAGCTGCCCGCTCACCCGCACCTCCTCCAGCCCAGCCGGTGTTACAGCAGTGCTAATTAAACAAATACGTCTCAATTCTGATGAAGAACTATATGCAAATCTGTGCGATGCTTCGCAGCGGGATGCGTTTTAGCAGTCAGCTCTGCAGTCGCGTGCTCCTCCTCGGGGAGTGCCAGCTGCATGGCGAATGAGCCCGATCAGGGGCTGGAGCCTCCTGAGCCCCCCAGCCTTCGCTGCCTTCACACCCAGCCAGAAAAAGCTGTTCCTCTCTGCACAGGACCACGGGCTGGGGCAGGGGCTGGTTTCTCTTGGCATCTCCTTGACAGAGCCTGGCCTCTGCCTTGTGCACAAGCAGGGGATCAGCCACTTCCTCGGTCAAACAGCTGGGCCCAAACCCCAGGTAGGAGGTGAGAGGTGAGCTCCAACATTCAGCTCCACCTGCAATGCCCATGGACACCCAGTCTTTGTTCTCCTCCATTCTCTGGTGTATGGGCAGAAATAAGAGATTTTTTTTCCTATATTTTTTTTTGGCCTGTTTATAGACTCAAAATAATTAGAAATAGAAAGGTTTCTTACCTTTTTGCACGAAGATAAACTCCTCCAGAGACAGCCTTTGTGCATATTGAACACCGTTCTTGAAGCTTCCCCCGCTGCTCTCTGGGAGGCACTCGGCACGTGAGGCACATCAAAGGTAATGCAAAGCACCGCTGAGATGCTACAGGGGGTAGGAAGAACCGTACCAATGGCATTTTAATCTTGGAAAGAAAAAGTGGGAAAAAGTGCTTAAAATCCTTGCCCGAGAAGAAAAAATGTAGAAGGGTCTGGTTGGGGTACAGAGGGTTGCTTTCCGGGGCCATTTTACCTCCTTACCAGGCCAAAACCTCCTCGAGCTCCCAGAGCTGCGAGGGACATACAGAGCAGAGGTTCCCTTGGGCTTTTTCTGACCAGGCACCAAAATGAGCAGTCCTCTGAGGGTGGGGAGTGGGAAGCAGGAGCAGCGGGTGGGCTCCATCCCCTGCCCTCACCCCTTGGCCACGCTCCCTCTGAAATCCACCCCGCTCCTCCGCACACCTCGGCTAAGCGGCTGAACGTCCCACCACAACCCATGCCGCGGCGCAATTAGTCAGTGCAAATGGGGATTTTAATTGCCCCGGTGATTTACGGCGCCCGGGCAGTATAATTAAAATTCATTCTCAGGCACAGGCAATGAGGCGTGCAGGAGCACCAGCTCCTTACTGGAGTGATTGAGGCGCCAGCTGCAGCCGGGAGGGCTCGCACCAGGCACCAGGTTGGTGTCCCCGTGCCCACCTGTGTATGGGGATGTTGGTGTCCCCGTGCCCACCTGTGCACGGCACTGCCCTGACCCCAAGCATCCCGTGGGCAATGGTCCCTCTGCTGTCCGCAGGAGGCTGTGATGAAGCTCGGTGATTAACCACGCAGAGGGGGACTCAGCGCTGCGCTCCGCTGCCGGCCCCGCTCCCCATCGCTGCCTCTTTCTCCCTTCCTTCGCTGCGAGGAAGGAGCTTTGTCTCTTGCCAAATCCCCCGTCTGTGTTGGGGGATTGGGGTGAGCCAGGCGTAAAATGAAAATAAATCACTAATTCCTCCTAATAATGCCTGATTTCCTGATTTGATATCCCACATTAATTCTAATTACTCACCCAGAGTCAGGGCATTAATCAAGGCGTTAAAACTTCTCCTCGCTTAGCAACACGGAGCCGCCGGCAGCTGGCAGTCCCGGTGTGGGCTCTGCCTGTCCCCACCATGGCTGTGTTGTGCTGGGGGGCTTGGAGGAGACCCCAGACCCTCTGCCCCCTGCCCTGGGGTGCCTGCTCCCAGCCCTGTGCCCCTTTGCAGCCACCAGGCAGCACCAGCCCACGCTGGGGTTTGCCCGTATCCATGAAAGGCAAACTCACTGTTCGAGTTATGACGCAATTAACATTTCTTCTGATTATAATTTTTTTTTTTGGTGTTGAAAGGATTAATATTGCATTTATTCACTAGCTGATTAATTTTTTTTTTTAAACTCATCAGTTGAATAAGCTTTAATTTGGATGGTAATTAACTGAAATATGTATAAACTCAGAATCTGCACTCGGTTTTATTAGCCTGCCTTACCTGTCCTCGATACAGGACAAAAAAGCACTCTCAACATGCACTCGTGTTTAAAAGCCCTACAATTTATGAAGGGCAGCATCAGACACAGCGAACGAGCTAGGCTCAGTAGCTCTGGCATCCTCACAGATTTTCAGGAGAGCGGACCTCACTCGGTCGGATGTCACTGCTAGGACAGAAATGGCAAGCAGCCTTTCTACTTTTTCAGGTTCGCAGCTTCTCAAATTTGACTGAGCTCATCGTTGACAGCATTTTCTCTGCACTTGGAGAGCCCATTACCGTTGCCAAAATCTGTTTTTGTATTTCATTCCAGGTCTCAGATGCTTCCCGAGCTGTTGGCTTGGCATTAACTTTTGAGCAACAAGCACGCGTTTCGTGGGTACTGACACTTACATGGCTTTAATAGCCTACGGGAAACTCATGCCTTGGCTTGGCGTTTTGAACCAAAAGAGTTAATTTTTAAGAGAAATATGGAGCTAGAATACTTTCAATTAGCAGCAGTATTTAAATATGTCCTGCTCCTGAGGTCCAGGCGCTAGCTGTGCTCTGAGCTGGAGAACAAAGCAGAGTCCTCCCGCACTCAGAGCTAATTGGGCTTGGGGTCTGGAGGCCCCAAACCACACTGACTTCTGCTCCCAGAGCTCACCCCTCTGAAGTTCTCCTTTAAAGGGAAACCAAATACTTATGGTAAGAAGAGGAGCAGAAAGCCACGCTGGGGGCAACGTGCACGTGGAGCCCAGCATGTGCTGAGCCTCACCCCATTTCCCATCCCAATGGGGATGGGATGGCCACTGGCCCCACAGCGATGCTCACAGCAGCAGCAGCTTTTAAACTAAAACCCCACCCTGGCACCTTTGGAGCTTACAGCCTGTCTGTGTGCGGATTGCTGCCTCGCCTTCTTGTTTCTCTCCTCCGTAAGCTGCAGGTCAGTGGTTTACAGCCTGGGGTCAATGCATCTTGAGGGTGCTGTGAGCTATTTCCCAGCCTAACTAAGAAAAGCGAGCCTCTCCACAGCCTTACAGCCGCTGTGCAGGAATTTGTGGCTCCATGGGAGTGTTTTTAGGAGGTGTACAGCTGGGATTACTCACAAAGCTCAAGATGAGATAGATGTGTTCACCCAGGAGGGTTTTACAGCCTCCATACTCAAACTCACCTTTATTCCCTGGCTAGTGCACAGAATTAATTACATTTCTGCAATGCTAGCATGACCCTATAGCAGCTGACTTGCCATCACCCAGCCCGGCCAGACAAATCCCTACCCTGAAGACCCTCACGACCTGCAGGACAGACTATGCTTAGCCCCACCAGGCTACCCTGGTGCCAGAAGGGACAGGGAATTGGGCTGCGCCCAAACACCCCGTCCTCCCTCTGCCCGTGCAGCAGCACGCGAGCACTAACAGGGACTTCATTAACGTGCACGGCCTCCCCGTGCCATCTCCAGGTCTCTGCGTGCCACTAAATCATCTGGTTTGGAACAAATTCACTGGGAAGAACTACAGCAAGTCAAGCAGAGGTCTGGGACACAGGAACAATGGCCCATAAAGCAAACATGCAGCAGTGCGCTCAGCTGCCGGGGATGCTGCTGGCACATGTGGCTGGGAAGATTAATATGCACCGAGCAAGCAGGAGCAGGGAGGGAAGCACGCAAGGTTCCTCTCATTAGCTCATCCTTCCAGCTGAGTTAATGACTCCCGAGTTTCACCCAGCCCTCTCTGCAGCTGCTATGGAGTGGCACCACAAGTTAGTGGAGAGCTGAATGTGTGCGTGTGATGGGGGGCTTCACATCCCCTCTGGACCCCCTTGGGGGAAGGCTCTGCTCCCAGGACACTGGGACTGGGTGTAGGGAGGCAGGAGGGGACACTGTGCCCTGCCACCGCTCCCTTTCTTCTACAAGGGGACAGAGCAGGAGGGTCTGGTGTATCCCAAGCAGCAAAAGCAGGCAAAAAGGGAGCTTAGAGGAGAGCGTACACAAGGAGCAGAGAAGTATGGGACACATGGGTAGTAACCCTGCATGCACAGCAAGACAACTGATGGCCCAGCAGGGGTGGCAGCATACCTGCAGCCAGCTCCCAGGGAAGGCAAGGTCCCTGCTGAGGGACCCCATCCCCCTGGGGTGGACATCAGAGCCATACAAAGCAGAGCTGGGACAAGCGGACCGCTGCAGGAGGGCCTGGGATATCTGGCAGGGCAGCAGCCGGAGCAGAGCCAAGCAGGGAGGAAGGATTACTTCTGCGGAGGGCAGCTCGTGCCAAGGGTATTTTTTATCCTAATGATCACAGGCCAAACCCGAAGAAGGAGCTCAGTGGGAATAGGACTAATACATCAGCCTTGTAAGCTGTGGCAGCACGGGGCCGGATTCTGCTCCAGAGCAGCGTGGGACCGGGTCAGGAGCCTGGCTAGAAAATGATGGTGGAAAGCCTGGGGGGCTTGGCACAGAACTGGTGCAGCCGGGTGCCTGCACACGGCAGGAGGGGGCAAAAGCCAGCCCCTTACCCGTGCAGGAGAAATCAAGCTGGTACCACAGGGATGCGCTGCCTGAAGGTCCGAGACTTCAGGGGCTCCCCAAACCCAGCCAGCTTCATCAGCCCCATCCTGGTTTGTACTGATACCAAGGCTGGGATCCCTGGTGCTCAGCATCCTGCATCCCCGCTGCCTGCTGTTATTCCCTCCACAGGTGAGCTGCGAGCAGCCACTCTCCCATGCCCTTCTCTGATATTTTTCTCCGGCAGCCTCTCTCCCACCTTCTCCTCCTCCTTTATTCTTCAACTCAAGAGCCGAAATGAAAACACCTTCCCCAACAGCCCCTGACAACAGCGGGAGGGAAGCCAGCTGCATTCTACTGATTTGCAAAGAAAGAAATACAGAGAAACGTCTTGATAGCATCGTAGGGAAAAAAAAAAAGAAGAAAAAAAAAAAAGCGGATGCTGTGCTGCACTCAGCCGTCTCAGGAGACTGGGTCTCCGCTCCTCTGACTGTTTGAAGCCCGGCTCAGTCCCCAGGGATCTCAACAGCTCCAAAGCTGCTGCCGAGGAGCGAGAAAAAATCAGACACGTTCTCTGCTGGCAAAGGCTTTCCCTGCAGAAATCAAAGGATGCTGCACAGGAGCAGCACGCTGGGTACGGCCAAGGAGCAGGAGGCTGAGGGGAGCTGAAGTGGCGCTGCCTGGGAAGGCAGAGCAGGGCTGGAGGATACGCGGCTGCTGCCTAAGGTCTGCAGGAATTTGATGGGAATTAACCTCCCTGGGGAATGGGGTCTCTTCCTCTCCTCCCAAGTGAACTGGGTGAACTTGGGGTACTGGTGCAGGGCTGCTACCTTCTGAGTTGCTAGCATGCTGTCCTCCTGCCCACATTTGTCACGCGTGGTCTCCAGGCCACTCACCTCACCTCAAACAATCCCAGCAGAGAAGCACGAGGCCACCCCAAGGCAGATACCTTGAAGCCAAACGAGCACCAGTTCCAGTACACTGTCTCTTCATGCAGCCTGGAGCTGGTGCAGACAGAAGGAAGCAGGACACCCCTGGTGTCTCCGGGAGGAGGAAGAAGGGAGCTGTTCCCAGAGCCTGAGACAGGGCTCCCAGGGCTGCTCACTGCATCAGGCAGCAGCAGGGCAAAGCTCCAGCACCTCTCCTTGCTGGAGCTGCAGGGAAAAGCAAGTTTATGAAGTTTACGGCATCTTTGGCAAGAGTTAATGCTAGAGGTTTTCCAAAGAGCTGCAGCAGCCAGCTACCACCACACACACGCTGCTACTGCATTTACAGGTGAGAGCAACAGGTTATCAGTCCCATTCGTTAGCACCTCATTAGCTTTAAGGAACCTGCCCCCTCACTGTGGGCCTGGTTGTGCCTCCTTAAGGACACGGTTACACGGTTTGCTCCACAAGCAGCCCCATCAAGCTCAGCAAAAGCATTCCTACCTCATGAGGCCTTGTGGAGGCCTCCCATGGCAGCATGGTGTGGAGCTGTGCAGAAACACCCCCAGTGCAAACAGCCACCAGCGTCCTAAGCTGCTGAAACAACTAACTCAACTATTGCTGTGAGGGCAAGAACACCTCACCAACACCACGCAGAGGTCTTTGCTCTTGGTTGCACCAGCTGCGGGGCTCGCTGTGCTGTTTTCTGAGAGATCCCATTACGTCGCCTTAAGATTCATTCAAAAGCTGCCGTTAAGACCTGGGTTTTAGACAAAACACAATTCTCTGCAGTGCTTTGATCCTCCTGTCACTCGTCTCTTTCTAAAGGGCTCAGGGTGTGTCTCTCCCTGAAGCCACACGCTCTCAGCCCCCATGGGTCTGCTGCAGCAGCTTCCCTTTGAGCCTGGGTTGCATCCCTGCCACCGGGGAGCCCCGTAAGGACAGAGCTGGCTGCTGGTCCCAAAGTACCATCACTTTGCTAACAAAAAAGCCTCTCAGCACCCTCCTTCCCCTCAATTCTGCTCGACCAGCCAGGGCAGGGCTGCCAGTTCTCCCCAGTCCCATGCCCGGAGCCGCCCCGGTGCTGCCCTGCCCGCCGCTGTTGGTGTTTCTCAGCCTCTCGATTTTTCCAGCACCGATATTGCTTTTCCTGGTGTTGCCATAACAACTGGCGTTAAGAGCTTGTTGACATTGCCCCGTTGTACTAATTGCACAGTTCCCTGTCACCGTTACATGCCAGTTTATTTCTTTCCAAGGCCTGAAATTGCTTTCGGCCACCTTGTCCGCTCCCTCGCCACCTCCCCAGGCCTAGTTAGGGAGGTGGAGCGAGGGAACAAATGATCCCGAAACGCCCCAGGGAAGTGTCATTTAACCCATCCAGAGCAGCCAGGCGGCCACGCGGCTCCAGCTCAGGGACTTTCGGATGAGTTGCCTCCATTTGCTGCGTTGCACCTGCAGCAGAAGGAACATTTAGGGCTGAGTGTCGCAGCGTGCGAGGGCTGGGCTGGAGCTCCTGCAAGGCATCACGGCAGCCCCACAGGTCCCCATCCTCTGGGAATGGTTCCTGTCCCCTAGGTGGTGGTGGCACAAGGGTTTTGCTCCTCGCTCTGACAGAGGAAATGATTAGTGGGATCGATCGCATCGACCTGGCGGAGTTTTCAGAAGATGCTTGGGTCACCTTGCGGCTCTCATCTCAGCCCCTGGCAGCCTGGCTTCCTGCTCCCACCTGTGTTTCCCCATAAAACACGGTGGCCAGCAGTGCCACAGCCTGACAGTGACAAACACCCACGTGGAGCCTCCTCCCAGCCCCGCAGCACAGTCCCTGCTGTCCCCAGAGATGCTGGACGAGGGACAGGGACAGACCAGATGTATGGGAAGCTCCCAGCCTCTGCTGGGCACTCCTACCCCAGCAGCAAGGCTGCCCTGTTGTGTTCCTCGGTAATTTATCACCAAGACACTTACTTTATAAATATTAAATGAAGGGCTCCATAAATTTTTAACGCAGAAAATAAAACTGCATTTGGTGAAGGGAAAAGAAAAAAAAAAAAAGCAAACCACAAAACAAACAAACCAACCATGCTCCTCACACATTCCCGTTGTCTTCCTCTCTTTCCCTGGCCTTGCCAACGCCTTGCCATGGCTTTCTGCTGAACCTCCCACCCCTGTCTCTCTGGTCACGGGGAAGGAGGCAGCCAGGGGTGGCTGTGGAGGCTGCACAGCAGGGATCCTGGGCTGGCCAGGCAGCTGTTTTGGCCACGTCCCATAATGGGGAATGCTGCATGGGGGCACGGCACACAGCACAGCCCGGGAGCTGCAGAGACCTGCCTGTCCCTTGCTGCCAGCCCGCTGCAGTGAAGAGCATGGATGAATCATTAGGACAAGTGCTCCTACAGCCCAAGCACAAATGAGGGAAGATTGGACCTTAGGCAAATAACAGCTCTTTGCTCAAGTGCGCTACATTTCTGCGCTCAACCGCGGCTCCTCGTGCGAAGCCTGTCACAGGGGACGCGCTGCCCATCCCTGGGGTCCAGCATGCAGGAGGTGAGCAGCCTGGCCCCAAGGATCAATACCTCGCAGTAACCCCTCAGCATCACCACGCTGTTTTCCCAGATGCTTTGTAGAAAAGCAAGTCAGCCAGAAAAACGCGATGCTGGACCCTGCTGCGGGTCCTCCCTGCACCCTTGGTGGGAGCTGCCCGCTCCCTGGCGGCTCTCTGCAAAGTGCAGATGCCAGCAAATCCTCGCTCCCGCAGTCATTAACTGCGGGGAGGCACCGAGCATCAGCAGATTTCTGGTAGGAGTGGATCGAGGGGACTTTCTCTCATCCGGATGGTGACAAAGAAGGCTTGGAGGGAGCTTTCTCCTTGCTGATGAGCGCCCGGAGCGACCTCGCACCTTCCACCGCAGACGGACATTGGCTTCGCAGCAGCCTCAGAAATACCTGCAGGAGTTTGTCGCTGCTTTGACAACTCCAGTGGTTTTGGATGATTTTTGTGGGCAGATGTGCCTGTGCTCAGCACATCCCCCTGCTCCTGGGTGCCCCTGCAGGGCCGTGTGGTGTTTAAGGACCAGCTCAGCACCATCCCCAGGTGGGGGCTGTGGGGATGCTCCGGCAGGGAGAGGAGGAATCCCCAGCTACCAATCCATGCAACAGAGCCAGGCATTAACCAAAACAGAAACTAATAAAAGTGATTTTAACAATAATAACGGCAACACAAGTTATTAAAGTCTACACTCAGCTGGGCGTGGGGCTTACTGAGTATTTTCCTGGCTTTTTGTCAGACTGTGGGATTGCCCCAGACACCGGGGCAGGGTGTATGACAAGGAGAGACAACGATCAATTTTTAATATTGCATATTTAAGCAGGCTTGGGCTCCAATCCATCATATCCCCTGGCTTTCCCTAAAATTAATCTTCAATAGCTTATCGAGAACTTCAGAAAATTAATATCCCAGCATTTCACCTTAGGGGAACAGCACTTTCTCTGGTTGAATATGCATGCAAGAGCAAAAAAAAAGAGCGCGATGAAGTGCCTGCCTGCAAGACTTCAGCTTCAAAAGAGTTTTTTTTATTATTTTTTTTTTACGTTTAGCGGAGTCCCCCCCCTTCACTGGGCTCTCCGTTCTGCTGGAGGGAGCATCCTGGGAGGGTAAGATGGTTGCAGAGAGGACAAAACAATTCCCAGGCTGCTTCCTACACAGGACGCTTCACCTTCCTGCAACGGGGCCCCAAATGAATGAATCTACCCTTTAACATCAGGCCATGGGAGCATGAAGGGGAACAGGAACAGGACGTTCCCCCGCTGTCTGATGCCAGGCAGCTGAACATCCACGCTCCCACTCCCAAATTCAGCGGGGGGAGGCTCCTGCTGGCAGCGGCCCCGACCCTAAAGGCAGGAGGGAGCCTCCGGTCGGGCAGGGCTCGCAGCACCGAGGCAGCACGCTGCCTGCCCCTGTGGGAACGGCTTGTTCATGAGTAAAAGTTTCATTTTTTTAGGGCCCAGAGGAGGGTGTGAGCCCTCCGCAGGCTGGCAGTGACCCAGCGAGCTGCAGCAGCTCACCAGGAGGCAGCCCAACCTCTTCCCCGGCTGCAGAGCTGCCAAATTGGTGCCCAGGGAGACAAAGAGGGGATCAAACCCTCATTTTCTGTCCCTCCCCGGCAGACAGGGGAGGTCAGATTCTGGCAGATGCAGAGGGCTTTGCTCCAGATGCCACCAGGGAAAGCAGCTGCTGCTGGGCACATCCATGCCTCGGGGTCTGGGGATTCCCTGCACCTGTCTCAGCTGGGGGAGGGTGGAGGGTAAGGGGGGATTTTGAAGCCAGAGCTGTGCCAGGCAGGAACGGGGGAGGCAAGAGGGACAGGTGGCCGTGGGGAGCTGGGGGATGCCCAGCACCACTTCACCAGCCTCTCCATTAAACAGGCTCTGTGGCAATGGGATTAAGAGGTCAAGGAGCACGGGGACCACATCCCCAAGTGGATTATCGTCTGCAGGAGAATTAAATGGAGATTATCTCCAGCCTAGCAGGCACCGCTGGGGCTGGGCTGGTTCAATCTCCCCCTCCAGCAGCCCTGTGTCCCTGCAGGGGACGAGGGCTGTGTGCGGTGCACCCCATGCCCCTCACCTCGAGAGCCCAAAGCAGGCTGCCCCGTCCCAGGACAGCACCAGTCGACACTGGGAAAACGATGCTGGAAGCAGTTGCTGATCCTCAGAAGGAGCAATTATGCATCTCCATGAAGAGAGCACTTATCATGATGTGTTCATCTTCCCTGACACCTCCCGTACCGTGCCCTGGCTGCGTTTTGCAAACACTAATTAATTAAGCCGTACACCTTTGTGAGGAGCTGTGGTGGGACCGCTGCCTGCCTGCTGCCGGGGGCTGGCTGCTCCGTGCATCCCTGCAACCAGCCGCTGTCCCCATGGGATGGATGCTCACAGGGGGCTCCGAAATGGGGACACCAAAGCCTGGCCTGGAAGCAGACATTGCGGCAGGTAACGAGAAATAAAAAAATGAGCCCGAGCGGGTTTCCACAGAGCAGATGGCTGGAGGTGTAAAAACAAAAGACAACAAGAAAACCTTCCCCCCAAAAACAAACAACAGATAGTTGGTAGCAAATGTTACACTGACAATAAAAATGAAGCCTCCAGGGGTAATTTGGGGAATTACAGATCAGTAAATTGCACATCTGTGTGCACCAAATTGATTGGAATGATAATTAAAACCAGAACATCTCATAATACAGCCCAGTGTGCGCATCTCTGAGGAAAATCATGTCTCACTAATCTCCTAGATTTCCTCGAACTTATCAGCCCAGCAGTGGATAAAGCACAACGAAGTGGCTATTTATTTAGGGCTCCTTTGACAAAAGATGGTGCAGGCAGCTGCTACGAAAGCCTATTAGCCGTGGGGCAAAAGACACCGTCTTTCCCTGTACGAGAAACCGGCAAGGAACCCCAAAGCTGGGAAGGTAACTTGTCTGGTTTTATGGTGGCAAAAGATCAGCAGCAAAGTCAGGATCTGTGCCTGGCTCCTGCTGTGAGTTTATCAGTGGCTGGGATGGAGGAGCAGATGCAGGAGGTAGAAGTACCAGCTCGCTCAGGTGGTTCTCAGCCACGGGAGACGGCGAGGAGCTTTGGAGAGCCCTCCACGTGCCGCATGGATTGGTACCATGCTGGCAAACCGCATTAGCGCCAACAAATGCGGAGGAACGCGCTTTGTTGTGTAAAACCTGCGGTTTTGGTAAACCTGAGGGGGTTCCTGCAGCTCCTCCAGAGGGGCAGGGGCTGCTCCGGGGACAGCTCTGCCTGGGGGGGAGGCAGGAGGAGGCCGGCAGGGCAGAGTATTCCTCCAGCTCCCTGTGCTCCTGTCACATCTGTTTTTAATCTGAGCAAGAAGGAGCACGCTCATGCCCCTGCAGGGTGGCCCATACAAGTCTGTCTCTTGTATCTTTTAAGAGAGAAGGAACTCGTCCCCTCCGCTCCCCTCCTGGCTCCTCTCTCCGCATCCATCATCATTAGCAGCCATAAACGTCAGAGCCGCAGCCATTAGGCTGCTATTCCCAGATAAATAATGCTTTTCATATTTAATTTACAAGTGGCTGCAGAGCCTCTTTGGGGTGCACGGGGTTAATTAAGAGCCGAATTAGATAGAAATGCTTCTCCCCAGGGAAACTCAATTAAAGCCTTCTGGAAAAAAAATATAAATAAATAAAAAATAAGACACCGAGGCTGGGCACAACCTCTCCCTGAGCAGTGGGGCTGTGCTGGCCGGTGGGAGAGGCTTCTCTGCTCCTCTCCTCACCGTGCACATCTCCAGTTTGGGCAGCTCCCAGGATCAGGACAGAGGGAGCCAAAATCGAGAGCCCACGGGTTCCAGCGAGAGGTGCCAGGGAGGATGCTAATGGTTAATCCTCCCTCCTGCTGCACAAACAAGCTGCCAAATGCTCCCCAGGAAAGCCGGCTCCGAACAGGAGGTTTACCAAGACCTTGTTGTGTAAGTGAAGGAAGCTCCTGGCCTCCTCCTCCCAGACATCTGCTCACCAAACCGACGCTTGCTGCAAATCACAAGCTGCAAGCAGCCCTGTGCGAGCTAGATATCCTGCCTGTGTTGGTGTACGGGCAGCAACCCTGCCCCTTCCCCAGAGAAAGGGCTGAGGATGGAGCACCACTGTTGGAAGAAAAAAGCAAACAAAGAAAAAACACACAATGGGAGCCAACTAACCCTCTGGAGAAGGAAAGGAGATCTTTGGGGATGACAAGTGGATTTGTTTACATGGACTTTCTGCTCTGATCCCTCCCCAGCACGCTTCCTTATCTGGCTTGCTAGACAGGATGGAAACTCAAAATTTTGAAGGTCTCAGAGAAAGAGCACAGCATCCTGTAAAGAGCTGTCAATCCAAGGAGGTGTTTGGTGGCCCTAATCTACAGCTCCTCCAGCTGAAACTCATTCAGCCCTCATTTTACACTGCTGTGCGTGTCCTTCAACAGCCAGGTGTGAGAACCACAAGGTCTGGTGCCACCTCCATGGGGGGAAGGATTTGGTCCTTTCCTAACCCTCTCCTGCAGAGCTGCTGTCCTGCCAACAGTCCACTGAGATGGAGGAGGAGGAGGTGGAGGTGGTGTTAGGAGGTGGCTTGTGCTTATCCTCTCCCTTTGCTTTAAGGGAGGGATAAGGACAGGGGTATTTGGGGAGGAGAGCACTACTGAAGCTGGGCTTGTGATGCCAGCTGAGACGTTTCTCTGGTGCCAATAGCTCCTGGTCCCTGGAGCTGTCCCACGGCCACTTCCCTGGCTCGATCCCTGCACAACACTGGTGAGACCCCACCTGAAAGCAGGGCAGCTGCTCCTTCATCTGAACATCACGTCATTCATTCTCCCTAATGCCAACCTTAGTTCTTGATGTCATTACCCACTGTGTCCATTGGGCACTTGATCATCCAGATGATTTGCGGAAGAACTCTACAACTCAAAAGCAAATGAGTTATAAAGTAGGTATGTGGTTTATTTCGGCGCCGGGTGCATGTGGGATAGCTCCCGAAGGCATATGCAACAATTCGCTCACTCGTGTTCTCTTTTAACCCCTAAAATATAACATATGCATTAAGTTTCACAGGACATCTATGTATATTGATTTCCTAGCTCCACCTAGCCCCGCTTTGTATGCTAATTATCTTATCAATCCTTCTGTGCTTGCGTAGTACTCTCTGGTGGTCATCTGGGTGGCGTTGGGATGAAGTAAGACGTCTTCACCGGAGTTGAACTTTCCATCTCGTCTCCTTGCGCATGCTCTCTGAGCCCTTGGTCCCAGTCCGAGCCATAAGGTTGGTTTGATCTGGTTCTGGGGCTCCCAGGGGCTCCTGTTATCTGGAGGCCTAAGCGCAGCACAGGCGCAGTACATCACAAACGTAGCACACATTAAGCAATGAGTGTTGCCTACATATTAATTCTTAATCAATCGCTCTCTAATTTCTAACCCCATGTCTCACAGACCCATCAATTTACTCTTAACTGCGCCTTAATTTGATCATTACATTGTTCCACCTCTAGCTGGCTTCAAGGAGTCTGGTAGCAAATTTGCCCTGCAGCATGCTCCTCGTCTTAAGCATACATCTGTTTATTTGGCCTTTCCTTCAGCCCCAGGAGGCAGAGCACAGCACCGGGTCCTTGTCTGCTTGCAGCAGGAGGGACGGGAGCCAGGCTCCTGCCGCAGCCCCACCAAGGCCCCTCTCATGCTCTGCCAGCTGGCTGCGTGCGGCCCCTCACGGCATCTCTCGGTGCCCTAGCAGAGAGGGGGACGAGGAGAAAATCCATCTCTGGAAATCCTTTCAGCCCCTTCCTCCGGAGGCTCTAAGTCCTCATCTGCTTGAGGCCATCTGGACGAAGTCGTCCAAACACGGGCAGGCAGCTCAGGAGCCAGGGGAGTTGAGACAAAGGGGGGGCACGGCAGAAGAAACACTTGGCATCGTGCTTCTCCTCATTTAATTAGAGGAGAGCTAATGAAAGAGAGGAGCCTGTGTGCAGGAGGGCGCCGTCACCCCACTAGCTGATCTCCTCCGTGCAGGAGCCAGAGGCAGAGGAACATTTAATCCTGCTGGCTGAGCACGGACAGAGGGAGACCCACGGGATTTCCCCGTGTGAGCTGTAGGACAAGCAGCCCTGGCAGCAGGATGAGCTGTCTTCCAGGCTCTAGCCTTCCCAAGGCACTGTCTGGAGCCAGGGGCCACCCGGGGACAACTCCCCCAGCCAGGCAGAGAAGTCCCGGCAAGGAGTCGCTGCAGAGCAGCTGCGGATATTGCCGGATTTGGGAGATTTAGCCAAAAATCCCCAGAGAGCTCCCCCTTTGCCTGGAAACAAGGCTATTATGGGGCCCTCTTGCCAGAATACTTCTGAGGCTGCTCCCATGTATGCCGTGGCAATGAAGCTCCTGGCACCCAGGAGTGGCAAAGGTCTGCCCATGGGGACCGTCACCCTGCTCCCAGTGATGCCAGCACGGGTGACCTGTGCAAAGTGTCACCGCCTGCCCACGACCCGCCTGCCTTCAGAGCCCCTGCGCTCGCAGGGATAGCTATTAATGATGCTGCCTTTTGATATGCAAACGGAGTGCTCATTACGCCTCGCTCTCACCCCACATCCTCCGAGCTGTTAATTAAAGAGCGTGCAGCAGGCAGAAAATTATCACCGTCGCCTGCAAAATAAACCAGCGATGCTCGGGCGGCTGCACCCCCACACACACCCAGCAGGACAGACAGCCAGACAGAGCCACGCTGCCCAGCAAACCCTGCAGCTCAGAGGCCCTTTCACCAGCCCATGCCTCAGTGGGGAGCCCCTTCCCTTGTGCCCGATTTGCTGGGGCCAAATCGTGGCCATGCCCCTACAGGAGAGCCTGAAGCTCCGGAGCCCCAACACAGGGCTCTGCCCCCTCCTCACTCAACCAGATGTGCATAGCTAGACACGTTTCTTCCCCTTCTATTGTGTTTTGCAAGATTACAGGCTTGAGATGGACTCAAAAGCCACCAGCAGGCTTTGCAGAGGCACAGGAGGTGCTGAGGATTGGGCCCCACTGACCTGTTATCACAGAGGTGTTATGTAGGGGAAAAAGGCTTTGAAAGGACCAGAAGAATCACAGCTTCTCGTGGTATATGACATATGTCAAAAACCCTATTCTGATAAGTATATGGCTTAACATGAGCCAGTAGCAATAGGTGCTACACATGTAAATACTTCACTGTGTGCTCAATGCATAACTACGCAGAAATATGAGCCACTTTGGATTAATATGCATTTAGTATAATGTACTGATATTTAGCCTATATTGAATTGCTGCATTTCCATGTGCGTGACAATATTAAATGTGTATCTGTGTGCCTACCATCTCTTCCATACCACGCCAACCACCAACAGATACTCAGATGCTGTTGATGATTTAGAGCTTTCAAAACCCTAAAGAAATATTCCCAAAGAAGCACCAGAGGGGTACGTGGTGGGGGAACCTGCAGGATCCCATTTGTGGCTCCCACGTGCCAAGAAGTTGTCCCTTCACATGCCTCAGCTCCTGGCTAAGGAGGGCTGGTTTCCCCACACAGCTCACAGACCTGGGAACTACTTGATGGCACTGTTTGAGGCCAATCAAGCAGTGGAAAAAAAGCCCACAGAGATGCCATGGTATGCTCAATCCTTGAGCTTTTCACAATTCAGCTGGATAAAGCTCCGAGCAAGGTGGTCTGACCCCAGGGCTGATCCCTCTTCCAGCAGGAGGTAGGACCTGAGGCCTCCTGAGGGTGGCAGGGAAGCCCTGCCTGCTCAAACCATGCTGCTGCATGATGCCACCCCCAGGAGGCCTCAGAAGGGGTCTCCAGGTCCTGAAGGATCATGTGGACAGGTGAAAGTTGTAGTGAAACAAGGCAGCATCCACCACGTTCCTTGGGGAAGGACATTTTCCTCAAAACCGAAAGATTTCCTGTCAGTTCCCCCCAGATTGCTGCCAGCTCGAGCAGGGTGGGGTGGCTGTCAGGGGAGGCACAGCCAGCTCGGAGGTGCTTCTCCCTCTGCTCTGCTGTGGATGGACGATAAAGATTTTCCAAAAACCCTCATGAGAAGGTCTGTTTGGCAAGCAGGCCCTGAGGCAGTGCTGAGGCCTGCTCCCTGGTGCTGTGGCAGCAGGGCACAAACCTTGGTCTCTATCCCCACTCGGTTTTGAGGCCCCCAAACCCTCCCTGGGGCCATCTCGCAGGTGAACCAAGGAGTGTGTCTGCAGGGGTCAGGACCTGTAGACCCTGCCTGCTCTCTGCTCCTGGCCTGGGGGGCTCCAGGACATCTTCTCTCGCTCCTCTGGGGCCACCAGCCAGCATCCCTGCCCTGGCCAATGTCCCTGCCTGCTTCTGTCCCCGTGCTGGCTCAGCAGCCTGGGGATCAGCTCCAGCATCACGCCTGGAGGAAAAGCAGCACCGCTTTGCAAGCTCAGCAGAAAAAGCACCGTGGAGACAAGAGCTGCTCCCCTGACCCCGCTTGCAGGATTTTAACAGAAATATTCAGCTGGCATGGCTGGTGTGTTTGTGCACCAGGAGGGTGAGCAGAAACAGGGCTAAAAGCACAGCTGTATTCATAGCCAAGGACACTTTTACAGTCAGCTGAGCTGAGCAACACCCAGCCCAGGTCTGACCAGCCCCAGCGCAGGTGCCACGTTAGCAGAAGACATCACAGTGCTGTTACTTTCTGGTAACCCAGCAGGAGCATAACAGCAAAAGACCACTCTTAACAGACAGGCCAGACCCATCCAAAATCTAGTTCTTCTTTGCCCAGCAAGAGAAATGCAGGAGACAGGGTGAGGAGGAGATGCTGGAGGTCCCCTGGGGACATGCATCTTGGTGTTCACACATACGAGAACACAAATAGGTAAAAACAGAGCAGGGATGTGTTGGCAGGGTCAGTCCCAGGATGCTGCCTGCCCCCACAGGTCCACATTTCCAAGCAGACACCAGGCAGGTGGGAGAGAACCACAAGAGCGATGAAAAGCCCAAAAAACCCTGCCTCGTAGTGAGAGATAAAAAGGTTTAGTCTATTTAACTTCTCAGAGAGAAGGTTAAGAGGTGCCTTGATCATGATCTATTAATACCTACAGAGGAAAAATAGTTGTGATAGTAGATAGCTCTTTAATCTAATAGGCAGAGGCATAATGAAACCCAGTGGCTGGGTGCCAGACAGGAGAGAAGGGGAACGTTTCGCTGCACCCAGCGCTGCAGCAACGTGTCCACAGCCACCATGGGACCTCTCCTCTCACATGGGATGGGCTGGGGACAAGGAGCAGCTGGTGACCTGCTGTGGCATGGCAAAAAAGCCATTGCCCACTCAGCCCCTAAATCCTGGGTGCATGTAAATGGATAGCTGGTGGTATTTTTATTTATTTATTTATTCATTTTGTGTGTGTAAAGGAGGAAAATTTCCCTTCTGCAATTTAAGGCTGATCTGTAGCCACCACGGTGTAAGGACAGCAAAGCAACAACATCGTATTGAGATGGATAGCCTCACCTGGCCCACCTGCACACTTACCAGTGTGCAAATCCAACACCAACAGGGAGGGTTAAACGCTGATCCTACCCATTTTTCCCACTCCTGATGCCTCCGTGTTTCAGGACCCAGCGCCGGTGTTGCACCGGTGGTGAGGGTTTTGTCACGTCGTGTTCCTCGGCTAATTGGAAGGAAAGACAAAAAGGAAGGGGAATGAAAGGCTGTGGCGCATAAACACATCATTAGCTACATTACAAGTCCTGCACAAGCGGGCTTTATAAGCTCTTCAAGAGGAGGGATTATAACATGAGCTGTTTATTCTCACTTCTGAACCACAGAAGGACGTTAAGTCCAAAGCCTGTCGTTAAGGCTTTGAAGGCCAGCGAGGAAGGACATTTTCTGAAAGTCGACTGACCCCAGAACCTTCCAGACTCCCTCCCTGAAGACCAAGGCATCCGAAAAAGCCTTAGCTGAGGCCTGGGGGCCGTTTTCACAGCCCCCTGGCTCCCGCAGGGCTCCACGCACAGCCCCAGGGCAGCTGAGGGGAGAAGGCGGTCACGGTGACCGCAGCCCTGGCACCACAGCCGGCACCACAGCACCTCTTCCTCCACAGCCTTCCTCTCAATCCCCCTGTGCATTTGGCTGCTGCAGTGCCCGTCACATTTCCCTCACAGCCCGCAGGGAGCTGAAATCCCCTAAGGAAAGCCGCGGCACGCCGGTGGGTTGGTAAACGCTGCCGTGTACAACCTGACACAGGTGGTTCAGGAGCTATCAACCCGCGGTGCTTAAGCACACAAATAGTATTTTCTATTAGTCTCCCTTGGAATTTATGTGCCTTAATACGTTGCTCTTTATGTTAACGGCCCTTCGCGAGACGTACAGGGGATATAACGTGGTTGGATTACTGTGCAAATCATAACTTTGTTCCTGGCTGCGTTTGAGTGATTAGAACAGTAACCTTCACATCACCTTAACATCCACATTTGTATTTTATTACATATATTCCCAAGCAGATTATGTTGTTAAGGTAGATTTTTTGAACCATAACTCAGGAGGAGAAAACACAAAGGCTTCACAGAAATCTCCTGTTGGAGAGCATGGAAATTGGAGGCTTTCAAACTACATTTGAGCTCAGATTAAAATTTTCAGACGTGAGCGTTTCTGACTCACCAAGTTGGCAACAACCTCTGCACCCCTGCTCACAGCCACATGTGAAAACCCGAGGCCACCGTTCGGAGCAGAGCTGCGTGACCTGCCATGCACACGGTGCTGCCTAAAACCCCTCCGGGGCAGCCATCTCCTCCCCACCAGAGGCACCAAATAAATGTGAGCATCCTCGGCTCACACCACAGGCACATGGGTACTGAGGAAGCACCGAGAGCCCTGGCTGTGGGATGGTTGGGCAGGCAGGGGCATCGGGCTGTGCCCCACGTGAGGCACAGGGTAATGAGCACGAGTGAGTGTGATTTGAGGGCTTTCTCACCCAAAACAAGGCTGCAGCGACGCACTGGCGCGGTGTAACGGATGCTACGATGGGGAGCTGTTGCTATGGTGAGAGGAGTAATATTTAAGCACCAACTGTTTATAAATATAAAATCCCCACAAAGTTTTCTAAAATTAGATTAAGGGGGCTAGGGTTGTCAGGGTATTCTGGAAGACTTGAGAAATACCAGTATTTTTGGCCGTGCAAGCTCCGGGTGCTCCTAACACAGCAAACACCGGTCCCAAATGCTGAAAATCAAAAGCGAAGCTTCTGCCGTTGTGCTGTTGTGCTTCCCAAGATTGAACAGCGGCGATCTCAGAGCCCTGAACTCGCCAGCACAGCCTGGCTCGCCTCTCACAGCGGAGGCGATGCCAGCGTATCCAGGGATTTTCTCTCTCGACACGACCGCGGTGCAGGGACCCCGGTGCCACTGCTTCCCCCAACCCGCTGGCTGCAGGGTGAGGCTGTCCCGAGCCCCTGCCTGGCGCTGGGATCCCACAGTAACGCTTCCAGCATCCTGCAGCCGGGGGGGAGGATTTGGGAATGGCCGAGCCGTGGGGCACAGCCCGGGATGTTGCTGTCAGCACCCGACATGCAGGTGGTGAGGTGGGGTGCAGGACACGAGTGCCCACTGCAGCACTTCCAGAACCACGAGCTGCAGCTGCCAGGTCAGGGGAGGTGCAGATAAAGAGCAAAAAAAGCACAGCAAACACCTGGCAGAAGGGGAAACATGCAAAAAGTTGCCCAAAGTAAGAGCCCGACCTGCTTGGAGGAGTCGAGTGGGAGCAGGAGGGACCAAGGGGAACCTCAGCGGAGGTCGGGATGGCACCTTCCCGTCACGGCCTCTGCCCGTGGCCGTGGGGGAGCAGGGAGGGCTCCTGGCGCTGGAGGGCGACCCCCGGGACCCCCGCGGCTCCCCACGGGCGGTGCTCGCCCACCGAGGCCTGGCTCGCCCAGCAGGGGGCACGGGGAGGGCGCGCAGCGCCTGGGTAGGTGGGGGGGCGCGCCTCGGGGTGTGCGTGTGGGGAGGGCTGCAGAAATTAAAGAAAAAGAGAAAAAGAGAAGAAAACTTGGGAGTTTGCAGCTCGGCACGCCGGGGCGGCGCGGAGGCTGCGCTGCCGGGAGGGAGAAGGGGAGGGAGGGAAGGCAAGGAGGGAGGGGAGAGCGGGCGCAGCCCCTTCCCCGGCCCTCCCCTCGCCTCGCCCGGCCGCGGGGCGTGGAGGGGCGGCCCCGAGCCCGGCTCTCGGCACGGCCGGCTGAGCTCCGGCGGCGGGGCTCGGCGTCCCCCGGGCCGGGAGCCGCGGCGGGGAGCCGCCGGGGATGCGGGGGGAGCTCGCCGCGGCGCTGCGCCAGGTAAGGGGCGGCGGAGAGCGAGGGGCTGCCCCCCCCAGCCCTTCCCCGCTTTGCGACAAGGGCTAACTTTGCCCGGCCGGCCCCTCCCGGAGCTCTCGGTGCCGGGAGGAAGGGAGAGGGCTGCGGGAAAGTCGGGGATGCTCGGCGGGAGGCTGCCGCCTGGAAGAGGGGAGCCCCGCAACGAGCCCCGCAATGTGCCCCGCAGCGATGTGCCCTGCCCTGCCCTGCCCCTCGCAGCTCCCCCCGGCCCGGCGCTGCGGGGTGGGCACGCTCGGGGAGCCCGGAGCAGATGAGGGTACCCCTCAGGGTGCAGGTGGGTGCTGCCACGAGGAAAGTCCGGGACCGGCTGGGGCTGGCGTTACTCGGGAGGGACCCAGGAACTCACCAGGAGGGTGCCCGGTGCCGGTAGGGAACAGCCGAGAGCCCCGCGGAAACCCTCCGGGATGCTTTCGGCTCCGGTGACCCGTCGGTGCCTCGGGCAGGAGGACGGGATGGGGAGCAGCAGGGTGCCCCGAGCCTTCTGCCCACCGGAGGGCGGCGGGGGGCGATGCGGGCGCGGAGCGGGGCGAGCCCGGGGCTCTCCGGGCGCAGCTCGGAGCCACGGCCGCAGGGGAGCCCCGGTGCGGAGGAGGAGGCGATGCTGAGCCGGCCTGGCTGCGAGGGGCACGGGGACGGCTCGGGGAAGCCGGGGCTGCTCGGAGCCGTGCGTCCCGGGAGGGCGTGGGGGGGTCCCAAACCCGGGGTGCTGCCTGCCCGTGCCGCTGCTGCGTGGATGTGCAGAGGTGCAAGCATGACTAAGCCGCTGCAGCCGCGTGGGATGCTCACCGTGCGGCTCGCCTTCCCCGCCTCGCTGGCCGCAACGTGTCGTTTCGCCAGGTGAAGTGGCAGGACGCTGGGGAGCAGCAGTGGCCGTGCCGGAGGGTCCCCAGGCTGAGAGCTGCTCTGCAATCCTGCGGCTCAGACCCCGCTTTCCCGTCCCCAAAAGGCTGCCGCGGTCAGGGGCTGCCCCGCGGGAAGGAGCCCTGCACCCCAGGGTGCTGCCCGTGGAAGTGACGGTGCTGGGAGCCCCGTGGGTGCCCACGCACGCGTGGGTCCCCATCCCCGGGGGGCTGGGGGCAGCCTGCGGCCGGGCACGTTTTGGGATCTGCTCCCTGCCGCGTGTGCTGCAGCGCGGACTTGTCAGTGCTGCAGCAGCGCGGGTGTCAGGAGAGGGGTTTTGGCTCCTGGGATCCCCTCGCCCCGTGTCCCAACGTGCCCCTCTGCACCAGCGGGAGCGTGCCCGGGCACACAGGCGAGCAGGGGGCCGTGCCCCGCTCCCTGCGCTCCTCGCCCCTCTGCCTTGCCCCGAGACCCCCGAAGCCTCCCCGGGCGCCTGCTGCTCACAGTTGTGTTTTCCAGCTGGTCCCAAAGTCCTGAGTCACTGTGCGGTTTCCATGGAAACAGGCTTGCTGGCGGTGATCAGATTTAGGGGCAGAGGGCCCTAGATCCCAGACCCGGGTGGGCAGCCCCGGTGGGCGCGGGCACGGCCCCGGCATCACCCTGGGGCTCGGCCAGGCACCTGCATCGCCCCCGAGCCTCCAGCTGCAGCCCCTGCCAGGCGCGGGGATTGCCCTGGAGGTGCCCAACTCCTGGCGAGCCGAGGAGGGAGGGGGCAGCCTGAAGACAGCCCCAAAGAGCAGCTGGTTTTTGGCTGCCCCGCAAGAGAGCCTTGGAAACAGGCTCTCAGCAGCGACGGTGGTGTTGCTGCATGGTCCCTGCCTGGAGCTGCCGTCGCACCCGAGGTGCCTGAGCACGGCCACCTCTGGGGAGCAGCTGGGGAACCTGTGGGGAGAGCTCGGGGCAGGAGGCAGCCAGCCCCGCTCTGCCACCAGCACACAAGGTGCTGCTGGAGCTCCCCGTGATAACAGGAGGTGACAAGTCCTCAAATGCCAAGTCCGTGCCATGCAGCCCCCCAGAACAAGTTGTTGCCACCAGAAGACTGTCCCCAAAGGAAGAGTCTGGCACTCAGCATCCCCTGTGCTGCACCCAGCCACGCTCCCTGTGCCGGTGGCTCACAGAGGCCGTACAGCTTAATTCATCACCTCCAGCCTCAGTGGTGCTCCAGGGCTGGAGTAGCGCTGGGAGGAAGAGGAGGAGGAGGAGGAGGGCAGGTGACTGCACACCCGCTGCTGTTGCATGGTGGGGGAGGCTGCATCGCCTTCGCCCGTCCTGTCAGATGAAGGCTGGGGGAAGCAGGGCGGGGGAGAGGAAAGGCTCGGCACCTTCCTCCTCGGGCAGACAATGCTCCTGTCCCCGTGCCAGGCACTGGCTGGCCTCCTGCAGCGCATCCCTCATGGCCAGCCTGCTCCCAGGCAGCTGCACGGAGACACGGGCGAGGCAGGGGCACGGCTGGTGTGCTGTGACCAGGGAGAGTTAGGGCTGGGAAAGGGGCAGGGGTGATCCCAGCACCAAAAGAGGCCAGGTGCCCTCTCCGGGGCATCCTCCTGCAATATGCTCACTGCAACCACTGCTCAGAAAAGCTGCCCTGAACGGTGCAGGGTCGTGCAGCTCCTCTTCGGGTGTTTCCTGCCAGCAGGCTCTGCATGTGGCCAAGAGAGGAGCGAGGGGTGCTCGTCGTTCTGTGAGAGGGCCATGGCTGAGCAGGAGCCGCATCTCCTGGGATGCAGTGATGGGAGGAGGCTCCTGCCGGCTTTAAAAGCCACAGATGAGACATCAGGGAGGGACACTTCTCCCAAAACCTGCCCCTCCCTCACTGCAGCTCGGTGATCAGGCAGGGCACACGCAAAGGGAGACGAGGGGCAGCAGAGGCTGATGCTGGGCTGACACTGCTGCTTTCCATCTGCTCTGAGTACGTGGATCTTCGCTTCCCTTGCTCAGCTTGGTGTGTTGCAAAGGGGAGAGGACATGGGGCAGGTGGAGAACCTGAGATCAGGACCACCCGAGTGGCATCAGCTCCGCTCTCCACCAGCGCAGAGTAAAAGTTGAGGCTTTGCCTGAAGGGTGCAGTGTGGCTGGCCGGCACTAGAGAGCAGGAAAGAGGTCCCACTTCGCACCTTCCACCCAGGAGATGGCACTTGCATGAGTCACCTGGACCAGGGGATGCCAGCAGGACGTCCTGGCTTAGCAGACCTGGAAAAATAAATAAGCCCTTGGGTTCTCTGAACCCTCAGGAGGCCGCCAAGCCAGCGCTTTTGCCAAAGAATATTCCACCTGGGGAATCACCCGTGCTCTGAACCACAGGGTGCAGAAAGCCCCTCTCCTGTGAGAGGTCTCTGGAGCCAGCAGCTGGGGCAAGCAGTAGATAATAAAAGCAGTAATTAAAAAATTAAAATGTGTTTTTCAGCTCACCTGTCACCCATTGGTGGCCCGTGCCACATGGGGGGAAATGTGGGAGGCTGGTGGGCAAGGGGCAGCGGGCGCAGGGGGCTGCAGAAGGGGCACGGAGCCACATTACCCAGGGCTGTGCACGGTGGGCTCCTTCACCCAGTTCTGGTGCTTATCTGCTTCCTCTTACACGCATCGCTGTCCACGTGAGGCTGCGCTCCCACACCTGCAAACAGACCCCAGTGCAAGCCTGCAGATAGCAGAGGAGGATGGCACAGCAGGGACCCACAGCAGAAAATCCTTGCTGGGGCTTTGAAAGGAGTTACAGCATCCTCCTGTCCTGCCCCAAAGGCTTGGAGTGGTGTAGGAGCAGCTTCTGGTGCGTGTAAGCATTCGGGGATTTTATTTCCCAAAGCTTGAGGGACTAACCAAGGAAAATAAGATTTTCCTTTTTTTTTTTTTTTTGGTGGCTACTGCCTTGACCAAGTCTGTTTCAAAAGCCCAGGGGAACAACTCCCACCGCTTTGTACCAGAGGAGGCAGAGTCACCCCCAGGGCATACTTGCAGCCACCAGAGGATGCAGCAGATGCAGTTCCTCCTGCTTCCCTCCTCTCACGATCAGCTGTGTAGGGGGCTCAAATCCCAGAGCAGAGCAGGACCCGGCCAGCAGCACCAGCTCAGCACTGGGGGTGTACGGGGCGAGCCACTGGGATTTTGCCAGTTGTCCTCCTCCGAAGCAGGGCTCTGCAGTGCGTCACTGGGATCCACGTGGTTATGAGCGATGTACGTGCTCTGTGGGAGGGTGTGTGGTGCACCCAGTAGGAATACTTGGGTCCTCCTCAGCAGTCCTTGCTCAACCCGTGACTTCTCTGTTGGGTTGCAGACACCAAGACGACCTGTGAAGAAGCCCCATGAAGGTGACCAGCCATGCAATGTTCCTGGAAGGCTGTCCTCCTACTAGCCTTGGCATCCATCGCGATCCAGTACACGGCAATCCGGACCTTCACCGCCAAGTCCTTCCACAGCTGCCCCATCCCCAGCCCCGTGAACTGCAGCCTGAGCCAGGACACCGATGCGCCCGACCGGCTGTGCGACGAGAGCCCCACCTTCGCCTACAACCTCTCCAGGAAGACGCACGTCCTCATCCTCGCCACCACCCGCAGCGGCTCCTCCTTCGTGGGGCAGCTCTTTAACCAGCACTTCGACGTCTTCTATTTATTCGAGCCCCTCTACCACGTCCAGTACACGCTGATCCCGAAGCTGACCCAGAGCAAGAGCACGACGGACAGGCGGGTCATGCTGGGGGCCAGCCGTGACCTGCTGAGGAGCCTGTACGACTGTGACCTCTACTTCTTGGAGAACTACATCAAGCCCCAGCCCGTCAACCATACCACCGACCGCCTCTTCCGCAGGGGGGCCAGCAAGGCGCTGTGCTCGCCGCCCGTCTGCGAGCCCCTGGGAGCCGCCGACCTCCACCTGGAGGAAGGGGACTGCGTGAAGAAGTGCGGCACCTTGAACCTGACGCTGGCCACCGAGTCCTGCAGGGAGCACGGGCACGTGGCCATCAAGACCGTGCGGGTGCCTGAGGTCAGCGACCTGCGGGCCCTGGTGGAGGACCCGCGGCTGAACCTGAAGGTCATCCAGCTGGTGAGGGACCCCCGGGGGATCCTGGCGTCCCGCAGCGAGACCTTCCGGGACACCTACCGGCTGTGGAGGATTTGGGACGGCACCGGCAGGAAGCCGTACAACCTGGACGTGACCCAGCTCACCACGGTGTGCGAGGACTTCTGGAACTCCGTCTCCACCGGCCTCAACCGGCCGCCGTGGCTCAAGGGCAAGTACATGCTGGTGCGGTACGAAGACCTGGCCAGGAATCCGATGAAAAAGACCGAGGAGATCTACGATTTCCTGGGCATCCCCATGGACAGCAACGTCGAGCGCTGGATACAGAACAACACCCGGGGAGACCGGTCCTCGTCCAAACACAAGTACGGGACGGTGCGCAACTCGGCGGCCACGGCGGAGAAGTGGCGCTTCCGCCTGTCCTACGAGATCGTGGCGTTCACCCAGCACGCTTGCCAGCAGGTGCTGGCGCAGCTCGGCTACAAAACCGCCAGCTCCGAGGAGGAGCTGAAGAACCTCTCCATCAGCCTGGTGGAGGAGAGAGACTTCCTGCCCTTCTCCTAAGGCCGGGGCCCCCTTTTTGATACGGACTGTTTCGAACTGTTGCCTTATTTTGTTTTCTTTCGTTTTGTTCCCCCCCCTCCCCTCACCCCCCTTCTTTCTCATCTTCTTCTCTCCAAAATTTGCACTAAATCTTGAGCGGGAATCTCAATGGAGTCCAGGGGAAGCGATTGCTGCCCCTCAACACGTTTCGGACACAAGAGGAATCGGGTCTCTCCAAGCAAGAGCTAGAACTGTGGATGGGTAACAATGTTTACAAAAACACACAAAATGTATAAAGCGACCTTCAAGCTTTCCAAACCGAAGGGTACCTGGGGTACTGTACTTTTGCACTGTTTACTTTTACAATGTAAGAGGTAAATATAAATTTAATTTATGAATGGTGTCGTCCCCTCCAGAGTAACTCCCCTTGACCCCGATGAGCAGGTTAGACTGCAAGATGAACGTGGAACAACCTCCTTGTCTTCAATCTCGGTTCAATATGTCTGTTGAAGTCATGTTATTGGGCTGGGCAGGCAGTCAGCTGCTCGTACATGGTTGTTTGGTAACACCTGTGATATTTCTTCGTGCCAAAAATCCACAAAAGAAAAAAAAAAGAAGTGATTGGGTGGTTTGGTAGAAGCCCAACACATTTAATGCTTTATTTCTGTGTTTTCTGTAAATAAAAAGTGCAATAAAACTGACCTGGGGGGTGAACATCAACTGAAAGACCTCAGTAACTGCAGCTGGGGTGGATGCACCGACAGGCAAAGACCGATGTCTCCAGACCCACCTGGCTCCTCCAGCGCACGGGAGCGGGCTGGGGCCGGGGACCTTGCACCACGGCCCCTCAGGGAACCGCGAGTCACTTCCTTCGGCACGTGCATGTTTGCATCTAAGTGTGTAAAAATGCAAGTGGTTAAGCCAAACGCGAGAACCTGTGGTTATTTGCAGACGTGAGAGCTTGCTGGCCTGTGTAGGGGCATGGGACTCGCTGGAGTGCCTGGCAGCAAACCCCCATGGCCCCAGCCCCATCAGCCTGCCCCTCATTGCTCCGCCTGGTTTTAGGCTCCCCCCAGTGCAAACATTGGTGTGCTCTGCCCTGGAGCACCAGAGCAAAGTGGCAGCACACCCGAAGCCTGACACGAGATGTGGGCAGTCTGTTTGAACATCACCCACTAGGACAGCTCACCGACTCACCAACCCAGCAGCCAGCCCTTGAGGCAAGTCCCAGAGCCCAGCTGTGGGGCTGGTCCCCGGGGGAAGGAGCAGAGCAGCCCCTGGCAGTTTCACAGCTCTGCCCCTCAGGAGCCAGGCAGGGACCTGCAGAAGGCCCTGCAAGGCCAGCTACATCCACCCACAGCTGCACACCCCAGTCCCCACAGCAGCATCAGACCCACTCCAGTGGCATTTTGGCCACCCAGAGCCCACCTACTTGGGCAGGTTTCCTCTCCAAAGGCACCTTCTGAGGTCTGCTGGCCACCAGCTCCCACCCTGAGTTCTTATTCAAGAGAGAGCAGGACTGCACACAACCATCTCTGGGCAAAACCTGAAGGAAAAGCAGCAGCTACAAGCAATTTTCCACCCTCCTTTCCCCACCTTTAAAGACCTCTGAGGGGCAGGTGCTGCAGCTACACAAGGTCAGCTCGTTAGCAGCATGTAGCAAACAAGCTTAACTTGGCAAAGCTGCCTGAGCCGGGCACTGGTGGGGAAGAGGTGAGCAGGGCCATGAATCCGATGGCCTCCCCTCACCTGGCTCCTGCCCTGTGAGCAGGATGGTGTCACCATGCTCTGGGACAGATACGTGCCCCATCAACTGGAGAGGCACCCACCCCAGGCATTTTCTCCTTCCTCCTCCACCACCAGCAAAGCATCAGCCAAATAAATGGCTTGATTGCCCCATTATTAGCTACTAAATTAATCCTTTTGTCAGCACTTAACGAATGCCGAGCTGTTGGCTCCTAGCCTTATCCCAGTAAAAGGGCCACGGGCTTTGAAGCTGCCAAATTCCTCCTCCCTCCTCAGCAGTCCCAGAGCTCGGTGGCTTCTCCATTGCACTGCCACCGTCCCTGCTGGAGGACTGCATGTTCCCAGGAGCCTGGGGCAGCTCTGCCGTGGGCAGGCATCCGTGCAGTGGGTGAGGTGGCCGGGGTGGCTGGCTGTGCCCATCCCAGCACCCGTGCTGCCTGCCAGCAAACAAATGCATGCGTCTGGCTGCTCTGTGGGGCTGCCCTGCAGCTGTGGGGAGGGAGGTAAAACCCCCTCGACCTGCTGAAATGGCAGGCTGCTGCGGGGGGAAGGAGGCTTCTCTTTGCTTCCTCAGCTGGGAGAAGAAGCTGTGCAAACCTGCAAGAAGAAACGGCAGCTGTAGAGGCAAAATTTCCTCTCCTTGGCTGCTGGGATACCACTTCTGTGGCTCAGCTAGCCTTCCTCTGGCCTGAATGTGCTCACACGCGCATTTTTGGTCTTTAAAGCAAAACAAGAAATCAAGTTAAAAAAATCTTCCCCAAACTGCTCTTGCTATTCCAATCAGGAAACCTGCTTGCAGCAAAATGGCTTTTGAATCACGGTTGAAAGCCGTGTCCTACTTTAAGTGGGGATTGAGCCTCAGCCCTGCTTGGTGCCTCATTTAGAGCCCTTAGGGGAGAGATCTGATTTCCCAAGGAATCTCTAACATCTTCGTTCAACTGTGCTTCCTCTGCCTGTTTTCCCCCACTGGAAACAAGAAACGGTGCAACAAAGATTTTTATCCTCAAATTTTACTGTAATTAAAATACAGAGATGCAGAATATTCCCAGAAACACACTGCAAAACAAACCAAGCAAACAAATTCAGTAGGAAACCAATTACAGACAATGAAATGATAAAGAACCAAAGTGTCCTCTGGAGCCCAGCACCGTGCACGGGACTGCGCGGCCGCAGCGCCAGTCCCAGGCTTGCACCGGGCTCCTGGGGAAGCAGAGACGAGCCCCGTGCATCCGTCCTGGCAGCCCTGCGGCTCTCCCCGTCCATCTCCACGTTGACGCTCATGCTGTTATTTTTACCAGGATTGCTCTGCGATGGAGACACAGGGATGACCCACCCACAGGAACAAGAGCCAGCAAGGGAACCCAGAGGGAAAGGAATGGGGTAAGATTTTCCAGACACGAACACGAGCGGACAGAGAGGGGTGGAAGACATGCACTCCTCTCCCAGCCAGGGGAGCTGCGGGAACAGTCGCCTTCTCTGCCCTCCCAGCCAGCACGAGCACAGATGTTTGGAGAGCTCTATCCAGGGGCAAGAAAAAAAGCTAGGGGAGGGGAAAAAAAGAACAATAATGGGATAAGCAAAGGGGAAAAGGGGGAAAGTAAGTGCCAGCAGGCTCCCCTCTCAGCTGGGACATGCCCCTTGGGCAGGGGAACACCCAGCTGTGGTGGGCACAGGGCTGTGTGTAGGACCCACCCCAGCCTCACCACGGGGAGATCACGGCAAAAGCCTGGGGGAGAGCTGGAAAGGTGGAAGGTAACGGAGGGGCTGAGCTGGCATTTGGGCCATGCACCCATTGGGCTTATTGAGCTAGCTAAATGGAAACACCCGGTAATCGTCAGTGCTGTGGAAGCAGGGCCCTGGCCAGGAGTGGAACCACACCACACCCCCAAACCCATGTTCTTCCACTTCCCTTCCGTGCTCTTCCCTAGGGCCAACTCCCTCACGCTCATCCTCTGATTCAGAGCCTGTCTGAAGAAACAAATTCCCTCCTTGCTTCTCCTTTTCTCGCTCCCTGACTCTTCCTCTCCCCTCCTCCTGTCACCAGGACACCAGTCATCTCCCTTGCATGAGCTCCCTTCATCACTCTGTCCACCTTGAGCCACCCTTCCTTTTGTACCGAGCCCCCCATCAGTGGGATTTATAGAAAATACAGTTTTTAGCTCTCTGCCACGAAGGGGCTGTGGGGAAGGCCTGCACGGTGGCCTGGCTGCTCTCTGTGGTGGGGGAGGAGGGAAGGGGGGTTTCCATCAGCAAGCAGTGGCCTCCCCGTCCCAAACAGATCCCAACGTCATGCACCCAAAGCTGCCAGGAAGCATCTGTGTGGTTAGACTGGTGCCATCAGCCCTGTTTTTCTTTCTGCTCTGGCACAGACAGTGCCCAGAGCAGCCTGGGGCTGGGTCACTGGCCTCAACCACGCAGGCCTAGCATGCCAACAGGGACACCTTCCAGAAGCCTTCCTTTGAGCCCCGCGTATTTATGTATTCCTCTATGCTCATTAAACAGTACGAGGCCCTGGTTTTTGGGTAGGTTTGATCTTCTAGCCCTGCCTGCTAGTTTTCCCTTTTTTAGCTATTGGTGGCCCATGACTTCTCCATTAGCTGGGCTCAAAGAACAGCTCCCCTCACACCTCTCCTCCCCTTCTCCAGGCCACCCTCCGAGGAAATGGCAGCTCCAGACAGACGGGGAGCCTTACGCCATTTACTGCAGGGTGCACTGAAGAGCAGAACTGAAAAGATGGGAAACCCTTAGGCCCTCCTTAATGCACTTTTATCATACTTTCCATGCCTGCAGACAACGGCCTGGGAAGGATCTATTCCCTCCCTCCTGTGTGGGAGGCTGGTTAGCCAGAGCATCATGAGCTCCCCTTCACCTGCCCTGGGGCAGCTGGAGAAGTGAAGCCCCTACACAGTCTTCTCCTGGCCAAAGCCTCAGCGAGGCAGTTAGGAAGACTGTCCCCTGTCCCAGTTGGTGAGAAACCATCTTTCTAAGCGGGCTGGTGACAGCACAGGTAGTTATGCACAAGCAACTTTTAGCTCTGGGGCTGGAGGTGGATTCAGAAGCAGTCTGTGATCTGGCATGAGCAATGAGATGTGCTGAGGGAGAGCGGTGAGCAGAGATCCGTGCAGTGCAAACTGCCCTCCAGCTTTGCAGGGCACTCGGTACAAAGGAAGAACAGACACGGTTTCTTCTGGCCTTGCTAACTGCCACGAGCATCCCAGCAAAGTGCAGGCACACATCAAGACCTGATCTTCCTGTGAAGCTGCTGCCTTCAGAGACAGAACCAACACATCTGGGTCAACTTGGCCTTCACAAGAACAAAAGAGACAAAGAGAGGAAATGCATACTCACACTGAATGCTGTTTCCTCTTCAGAAACAAAGACGTAGGTTAAACCACTCTCATGCTATCAAGAGTAACATACCGTGGAGATCAGCAACCTCTTGCCACAGCAGACGGCAGGGCCACTACCCAGCAAGGGGCATGGAGAGAGACTACTAACACCTGCAGGACTAACACAGGGACACGGCGACTGAAGTCAGGCCCCAAATGTGGATTTAATAAAGGTCGGAATCAAAACTGTTTCACAAGCCCAAGAACAATCAGTCAAAATGAGGGTAGAGGGGTTATACTTAAATACTCCCTGATGTTTGAGTCCTACGCGTAACAGAGCAGTCAGGAAATGCAATGACCTCCAACAGGAAATGAAAATCAAGGAAGTTGGCTTCAGTGTCCAGAGATAGGGCAGAAAGTAAACAAACGGCATAGACAGGAGAAAGGAGATTTTTCACATTCCTTTGGTTTCAGTAAACTAAGCTGTTGGGCAACAGAGGGGAAACCTTCCTCTAAAACATGATTATTTTGACCAGGACCCTATATAAAACCTATGCACTGGACGTGCCAAGGATGATTGTGTGAACTCCTCCGCGGCAGTGGCACAGTTTTGCTTACCTGGCTGAAAACATGCCTGTGGACTGAGACACACACACACGCTACCACATATGCATATCTACAGGATACAGCACGAACACTGCTTCACTTGCCTACGCATCCGACAGCTAACAACCTAGGCTAAGAACCTGCCAAAGCCAGGGAAGGCAGAGTTAATGTTGGAACCTGTGGCTTTCCCCATCCTGGGAATTTTGGGGGACCTTGGAGTGTGAGTGTGTGCACGTGCATGTGCGTGCATGTGTGTGTGTGTGTGTGTGCACGATGTCTCGCAACCCCTCGAGCGTCACAGGCCAGGCTGAGGATGGCGATGACTCCCAGATGGATGCAGGTGTCTGGGTTTCTGCGGCACTGAGAGTTTGGGTGGGATATTTAGTGCAACACGGTCGTTTAGAGGAGTGGGGCTGGAGCCTCAGGAGCAGCACGTGGAGGAGTTGCTGGTGCCCTGCGCAGGCTCGCAGCCGCTGCAACGTGCTCAGCCCCTTGGGGAAGCATCCTCTGAAGCAGCACATCCTGCTCCAAGCCAGGCCACCACTACCAGGGTGCTGAGTCAGGGGAGAGCGAGGCTCTCGGCCTGCTCTCCCTCCCTGGAGCAGAATTCGGATGGCTTTTGGGAACACTCGTGGTTACCAGTGACATCTGTGGAGTGAGAGCGTGGCCTGCAGCCAAAATACCCCTGTTGCAGAGTGGGATACCGCAAGGACTTCAAGGGTCATACCCAAGGGTCTGGTTTGTGTCTCCGTGGTGAGGGCACCTCTCCCCTCGCACCAGTGGAGCATCAATACCTGTGCTGTAATATCACAGAGGCCTGGCAGCTGCCACTGTCAGCTCTTTCCCCAGGTGGGCACACACAGCAGGTTTCATCCTCCCGCCTCTCCCCCCGAAAATCTGCACAGAAGCTGGTGACCCAGGACATACGATACTCGTGTGTGGCATCATCCCTGAGCTGCTCTGCTGAGCTCGAGGGTTCCTTCTCTGAAGGGTGCAATTCAGCCAGGGAGTGAGTGACTGGGAGTAGCTTGTGGGATGGGTCCTACAACGAGAAGGTAAGAGGTACAGGGTGGGCGGGAGGCTTCCCCCTTTTCACAGCATCTCTCCTTTGTGTCAGTGGGACTTCTACTCTTTTCCTGCAGGCAGCCCCCCCAGGCACACCTCCCAGAGCAAAGGGAAATGGTGTTTCAGAGGCTGTCCTCCCTGCTGAAGCTCAATTCAATACCTAACCCACACTTCAAGCCAGGCATAATTCTCCCCCCTGCCCCCTTGTCCCCCCACCTTCAGGCAGATGGAGCCCGACACCCCCTCCCAGCCCTCCGTGCTTCCACAGAGGAAGAAGGGAGGAAGAAAACTGCGAGACAGAGACAACCGTGCCTTGAAAGCCCTGGGAGCAGAGAGGGTTCCCAGCAGGTGATGGGGGTGAAAGGCGCTGACAGCGGCTCGGAGAGCTCTGAGCCAGGCAGGCGGTGCTGAGCAGGCCGCAGCCGGAGTCTGCTCGGGTGCTGTACCCTCCCTGAAGCGGCTGGTTCCAACTCAAAGAGGTGCTGTGCAGGGGGAGAGTGTGGGCAGGTCGATCTTTCGGAAGGGAGCTGCTACGGGGCTTAGTCAGCTTTGTCCTTCTTCTTTGCGGTGAAAGGGACTTTGCTGGCGACGGCGCTGCCCACGGCTCCGACGCCGCCGGTCACCGCCGAGACGCTGCCCTTCACCAGTCCAACGCCAGCCGCGGGGACGCTGGTCACTGCCGTTTTGGTGAGCTCCAGGCTCTTGCTGCCCACCCAGGCGACTCCTCCCAGCGTGGCGCCCACGGCTCCCCGGGTGATACTGAACAGGCCGCCCGTCACTCTCCAGATCACCCCTGCCTGCGGCTGCGGGTGGTCCTTGCTGGCATCTGTGGGGACAGAGAGAAAGGGAAAGTCAGCAGAGCTCGGGCTCAGGGCCTTCTTCTCCGTGGGCTGCTCCTCCAGCCCAGGAGGTTCTCCACCAGGGCACACGCTCCCACATGCCAGTGCCTCACAGCCCCTTGATGCCCCAGGGAGGAACCGGAGCGATCCCAGACCTACAGCGTGGCAGGAGAGGACTTTGGCAGGCAGATGGGAGCAGAACTGCCCACATGGCAGAGAACGAAAGGCGTCGGCTCGGTTATATCCCCACACACAAGTCTCAGCGCTGCAATTTAAAGCAAATCCCACTAACGAGAGATGTAATTCCTCTCCCCTGCGTGTTGACTAATACCAGTAAATGACAGAGACCGCTGCCAACATGGGAGGCACGAGCTGCAGACAGCACCAGCTGACGTTCGCGTGGCCTGCAGGTCCTCGGGAGCATCTGCTTCAAGGTAGGTCTGCGCTAATGTCAGGTGAGGGACTGAGGCGCAAGGCAGGCCTCTCTGCCAGAGCTGTAATTGAGCTAGCAGAGATAGCAAACCGCAGCACAGACACAGCGACACGGACGTCACCTCAGGTTGTACAAGCCCTCCAGAGATCTCAGCGATGTATTTAATAGCGTTAAGACTGTGCTGGTGTACCTGTGCCAGCTGGATGGAGGCCAGCACAACATACCCACCCAAGCTGCCGTCGTACCTGCCCACAGCCCCGCAGACGTCACCGCTCACAGCTCGCCAGTTCTCGGGGAAGGGGGGACTCGAAGCTGGCAGCCCCCCTGTCGGCCCCCACACAACCCCCTCGCTTTGTGCCGCACATGGGCGGCAGAGGAGGAGCTGTTCTTTTCGTGGGACGAGGTATTTCGGCGACTGCCTTCTGATTCACTGCCAGTTCTGTACACGAGATGAGTTACTAATAATTGCAAAAATACAACAAAGCGATTGTGGCAGGAAAAAAGGCAAGCACCAGCTGGGAAGACAGCAGCCCCGGAGCAGCAGCATCCCTTCTAACCCCTTCTAACCCACTACCTACTCAGAACAGAGGTTGCACAGTGCTAATGTAGCAAGAGGGCTTTAGCCTCCTGCTAAATGCACACCCCATTTCCTCTTTGATGCTCTCACGTTACCCCTCATCCTCTTTCTCTGAAACTCTCTGCTACTTGAGAAGAAAGCCCCTTGTTTATCTGCTCACCGCCAGCCTCTTTCTTTGGCTGTTAATAATATTCCAGGCAACAGAAAATTTCTACCTGGAAAGCCCCTTTTGATGTCTCCACCCACTCCCATTTCCACGCAGATTAGAGCCAATATTGGTTCAGGCAGTGGACCTTCTTTGCTAGCAAGCAAAGGCCTTGGGAGGGCTGGAAGGCTGGTGAACAGCTCATCAAGCTGCGGGGCCCCAGCATGCTGCACGCCCTGCTTGATGGAGATGTCAGACCTATTCAGTCTAAGCAAACATCTTCCTTCTGTTGTTAGTAACTCGTCTCACCCTGCGTCTTTACCACAGCTGCTATTCAGCGTACTTCTACCCAGAGATACCACGAATTTGCTGGAGCACAGACCGTCTTCCCCTTGTCCGCATGACACGCAACACAGTGGGGTCTCTAAGTGCTGCTGGAAAACAACCCTTTTTTTTTTTTTTTCCTTCCTTTTTTCTTTTTTTTTTTTTTTTTTTTAAGCAAACCAACCAGAAATCTGACAGAAAGCAGCAGGGCACAGATTTTACCCTTGGAAGCACTGCTTGCCCCGGGGTGCTGGATGCAGACGGCTGAAGGGACAGCCTGACCTTGCCACAGAGATCAGAGCTGCTGCCCGCACCACGAGCACTCGGGCAGACTGGGGGCCAGTTAGTCACACCGGGGGCTCCCGGGCTGCAGCGGGTCATTTGTAGGATGGAGGGGTGCTCCAGGGCACTGAGGAAACAATTTAAGATGTCTGCAGATTCAAATGGCTAACTTTTAGACACTCAACACACAAGTTTAAGTTAGGAAATCTGATTCGCTTGGCTCTGTTTCTAGTCAGGGAAATGAAGGGGGAAGATTTAGATTAGGCATGAGCCTGAATTAGGTGCTGTGATGATCCCTTCCTGGTTATTTTTGCGTTCTAAAATTCTGCAGATTTTGGAGCCTTTGCATAGATTTTCACCCGAGCTTCACCCAGGCTGTGCAGCAGCCTTCCCTTGGTCCCCGGGCTCAGGACAGTGCCTGGGAGCAGCCCGGTGCTCACCAGCTCCGATGACTTGGAATAAAGGCAGCCTGGAAAATCAGACTGGTTCTGCACATGAATGCCATCCTCAGTGGGATGGAATGACGTGGGTCTTGTGCTCCCACTGCCCTGTCCGTGGAGGCAGGATCCTTTGTGTCCCTCAGAGGACTGCAATGCAGAAGCTCTGGGCATTAAGCAGCGTGCTCAGCTGCAGAACCAGGAGCTGTATCAATGCAGCAATAATCTCCCTGGCTCTCCCAGTGCAAACCTGTCTCCGAAGCTACCTGCAACACCTCTCTAGGAGGCTTTAGGCCTTGGCCCACATTTCTGGGGCCGCGGGAGCTGCTCAGCTATCAGGCCAACACCAGTGCGAAAATCACTCAGATGCTGTGTTTGCCTGCGGGTGGATAGCCCAGGGACCAGAGGGGAGGAGGCAACTGCAGATGAGATTAGGGGGGATGTTACTCTGCCAGCAAAGAGCTAAAACATATCGGAGAAAGTGTCAGGAAATATTAATGAAGAAAGACAAGGACAAAGGTTCTTTCTGATTAAGCTAGGCAGAGTCAACAAAGCTGTGGCATCCTGGAGCATCAGTGCTTGCACGCTGCCTGCACCTGCACCTGCTCTGCAGCTACTCCTGTGGTCCTTAAACTCACAAGTAGCAGGGAAGAGGGATGGAGGACCTGGCCCTCGGAGGCTTCGAGGCTGTTTCAGGAGCATCCCCTAGGCTTTGCCACAGAACAGAAGCTGTACCACCAAAAGAAAGAGAAAATTAAAAAATCTCAGATTTCAATCTATAGGAAAAGAAAAAGAGAAATCCTTTGTGACCCCAACCACAAGGGGACACGTCCTAAACTGGCAGCAAGCTGAAACAGGTCGTATTTGTTCTATACTCCAGAGGATGCGTCGAAAGCTCTCTAGCCATCCCTGGTTAGTTTGTCTTCAGGACTGCAATAAACCCCATAGTAAGCTGTCATGTAAGATAAGCATCGGATTTACAGTGCAAATTAGTCTCTCAGACAATGGAGTGAGCTAAGCATTTTGTTGGCACAGAGGAGCCCAGATTAAGGGTGAGACAGACAGCAGAGATGAAATACACAAAATAATCAGAGAGACAGACACACAGCCAGAGCACGGGGGCAATTCTGTTCCCTGGAGCCCGCTGCAGCCCATGCTGCTCATGAAAACTCTTCACCATCTGTCAAGCCCTTTTTCTTTTCTATCAATGACCCGGCCTTTTCAAGGGTCCCTTCAGCTTCGCTTCACCCCATGTCAGCTCAGAACAGAGGAAGAAAGGGAAAAAGAGATGAATAAAGTGCTCGGCTGTCCAAACGCCGACTCTGTGTGCCGAGGTCGGCACCCCGCACGACGCCCTCCTCCTCGGCCACAGCCTCCCCCAGTCCCCACGGGTTTCTGCGCGGCACAGGCAGCCTGCTGGCCGCGGCTCCAGACAAAGCCCTGCTTTCTCATCGGGTCCTGATAGCATCTATGACTCAGGGCACGAGTGAGATCAGTGTGTCGGTAGTAACAGATACAATTTGCAAAGCTGCTATGGTGACTGCTCAGCGCTTTGCGTTGCGTTCATTTGGTGAGACAAAACTAGAGCCTGTGCTGGTGGCCAGGATAACGGAGCGGGCCTTATTCTTCCCCTCAGCCCCTGCTAGCAGGTGATACGATGGGCAAGGAGAACTCTCTGCTTTAAAAAGGGTTAGTACGAGCTGCTCTTTCTCGCTGACTTCCAAACCCAGCCCCAAGTCAGGAAAGCAGGGTCAGGGGCAGCACACGGGGCTGTGCGTCCATAGGACACCTCTGTCCCAGCTGAGCCCCAGGTGAGAGAGCTGGGCTGGCTCAAAGACCAAAACAAAGAGTAAATGGCACCTACCTGTCCCTCTGCAGAGGTGGGAAGAAGGGTGAGGTTGCTAGCTCAAGCCTGAATTATGCCTCTGGCAGCTAGTAAGCAACCACTGTGATGGTAGCTGGTGGACTGAGGCAGGCTCCCCTACCCAGAGAAATGGTTGGTCTGCAGGAACAAGCCGGGGTGGAGGGTCAGTGACTCACACCGTCTACTCTCAGCTTTGCCACTGATTTTTTAGCAACTGAGCAAATCAGTCTTGCCTTTAATGCCTCTGCACCACTGTGATTGAGAATGCGTGATTTTCTAAAAGCCTGGCACATTGAGTCACAGAAAAAGTGTGTATGGGAGAGAAGTTTCCAGCCCTGATGTTTCTTGGAGAAAAACCTGGAAGTTTGATTCAAGAGCGCTCTTAAAGCCCTGAGAATCCCAAATGGATTATTGTTATTTTTAACCTTGCGATTTTCTGAGCCTACCTCAATTTGAAACGCATGGGGCTGGCACTGCTGCTTCTTTTCCCCTTCTGTAAAGTGATGCTGAAGTTAATGATCCCTATTTCCTTGTATTGCTGTGCTGTCATGAAGGTTAATTAGGTACAGTTGGTGCAGTGCTTTAAGCGGGGAAACTGTGTTTGTATCATCATGACTGGCACTGACAGATTCCTGTTGACATTCTCAGTAGAGATGCCAACGACAACTTCCAATTTATCTCTGGAGAGGTTTCCAGCGTACAGACAAGTCACAAAGGCAAGAGAAAAGCTTGCCCCTTCCCTGTGCACACCAGCTCGTTGTGGAGCTATACCAGGCAATTGTGTAACTCGGATTTTCAGTTTGAGAGAGAAACTTTTCCAGCACAAGCAGCTGAAGCAGGCAGAGACCACTCTGACTGTTGGGCATATGTAAAACCTTGCTGTATACCTTCAAGGGGGATTCATCCAGGGAAGGGCCAACACTGCGTTCTTCCAAGGCTCCTGCAATGCTGCTGGAGAAGTCTCAGCTAACCCTTGTGAGGCACAGTCCCAGTGAGCATTACTGCCTGAGAGGAAGGAAATGCTGTTGCTGTCCTTCCTGCATTTCAGGATGAAAGATCTAGATCTTGCAGTGTCAAAGGCAAAGCGTTAAAAGGGAGCACTACGAAGTGTTCACACACCTGTGTTTCATTCCTGCCATCGATTCTGCACTGCAGCTTATTGGAAATGGCTCCATGGGCTTGGCAGCTGTGTTCTCCCCAGCCCTGTTTGGCCCAGGCATCAACCACTAGGCACCGAGATGGTTGCCACCAGCAAAAAGCCTAGAAATGCCACATTGAGTTTTCCCCTTGAGTTTTAAGCATTTATCGCCAGAGTCTGCAATCAGCAAGACACATTTGCCTCTCTCTGCCACAGGACCGCTCGGGATCCTGCTGCACGCAGCAAAACGGGGGCAGCTGTCTCCAAACCCTGGCTCACCCCAGGGCTCTTCACTGGCACAATGAGCTTTAATTGTTCCTTGCACATGCCCCAGGAGCATTATTAACTGCTGAAACATCTACCTTGAAGCACTGAGAGGCAGGGTTCAGAAGGGTAAATGAACAGTGATGGAGAGTGGCTTGTTTTCCTCAGCAGAGCCTTCAGGGAGAAGCAGTCTAAGCCCTGACTGGAAGTGTGAGGCTCTGCACCGTGCTCTGAGCTGGTTGGGATTTTTCTGACTAGCTCATCTTTGGTTGGGAAACATCACGTCAGTGAAACAGAAATTATTTGTATAGACACGGTGGTATTGTTGAAACTTTCACTGAAAAGCGAACTCGGGGAGCTTGGCCTCAGAGCAGCTGATAACCCAGCGGCTGAAGCATTAAACCAGCCCTGAGCCAGCCCAGGGACAGCCCCCAGCCTCACACACACCGCTCAGTGCCCAAGCAGCAGAAATGAATGGCATTTCCTCTCTTTCTGTTTCACTTTTTAGGAATAAGTATTAATCGGAGGAAGAATATAAACTTCCTCTCTCACTTTGGAAGTGCTTTCATACCAGAGTCAAGATGTGCTGTGAGAGGGGTCTCTTTCTTTATTCTTGATAAAGATCAGCAGTCCCTTTGCTTTGTTTTTCTGCTTAAGAGAACTGTTCTCCTGATCCAGAAAACTATCTGCTATGCAGTTGCAATGGCCTGCAAGGAACTGCCAGAGTCTTCTAGCCAGGATTCCCTGGGACCCTTTAGATTTTTAATTCTTTATTTCCCCTCCAGGTTTACAAGATTTCAGCGACACTAGTCACAGGGACTGGACGTGCTTTCTCATGATGCTGAAGAGCAGGATGGCCCCCAGCCCTGAGGTAATGCTGCTTCTGCCCTAGAAAACACACATGAGGACAGGCAGCACTGTCCACCTGAAAGGATCAAGCAGGAGCCTGGAGACCTTGTTGTGCTCTCAGCATTATCAGATCTGCTGGGCAATGGTTTCCTCCCCTCTGCTTCCCCTTCTCTTCCTCCTGCCTAGCGGCCTGATTTAGGGGCAGTGTGCCTGCCCACGCAGCTGCTGGGGACCCTGCCAGGCAGCCAGGCAGCAGGAGCCCGTCCCACCTGTGCCAAGCCCAGAAAGCCGGGGATGTCAGGAGCCTGCCCTCTGCGCAGAAGAAACTGATGAGCACTAATTGATTGCTCTCACAGTGCCTCTTAGAGACAATCCCCCAGCTCCCACTGGTGCACTTAACCTCTAATCTGAGAGAGAGAAAAGTGCACACTGGGACAAGGTCCTCAAAAGGTTGCCACCTTCTGACATAGATCGTAAGTGCTTAAAGATGAGGACTTTCCATTTTTATTGGCTTGTACAACAGCTGGCTTTATGAGCCCCTTGTCTCAGCCGGCACAAACGTTATCTCCCACCACTAAAATCATCACTAAAAATCCACAGCATCTCTGAAGGCCACTGACAGTGCAGACAGATGATCCTGAAAGGCATGAGGCTTCACCTTGCCCAGCTGTCTAGCAGCTGCTTTCTACCCACCCAAGCTAACTTCCAGGTCCACATGAGAAACCGAAATGGTGCAGCATGGCAAGCATGACCAGCAAGGGACAGCTACCAGCTGGGCTTTGCTTTCCCTCTCCATTGTGTTAAAAGCACCAGAAGTGGCCATCGGGCTTAGTTTGCTTGAACTTTATGTCCCTTCAATTTATATCTACTTTCAATTTCCATTCTGTTCTACCTATACGCTCTTGATTTAGTCAAGAGGCTTGCTTAAAAGCCTGGCAAGAAAGCATATGAAGCATATGAAGCTGTACCAATGGCTCCTGCTATTCAGTGTCCTATAGGAGTCCCATCACCACGACACTGTGATTTTGGATCAAAAGGACAAGAATTACCTCTTGCTGTGAATATGGCCTGGCACAGCGGGCTCTGGATCTCATTTGGGGATCTGTGGGTGGAACTGGAACAGTCCAGTGAGCTCGATGATTTCCAGCAGCCTTAGGCTTTAATGGGTTGGGGAGGAGAGCTCTCACACTTAAAATACTATTTCCTTAAAAACAACCCTTCCTGGTATTTGTGCCTAGGCTGAGAGACCATCTTTTTAAGCCTGCTCTTTGACCCATGCTAGCTCAGCTCTTGTCAGGGCACATTGCCTGCTCTGTCAGCTCTGTAACAGGGGTTGCACGTTCTTTGCGGAGCTGCTTTCAGCTGCTTGTGATAGCACCTGGCGCAAAAAGACCCCAAATGAATCAGAGGCTCTTGTTAAACAGCCTTGTTAATTCAGCTCTGATGAAGACACGGGAGAAAAAAAAATAATCAATATTTGTTAAATGAAAAAGGACAAAATCCGTTGAGAAATAAAGGTCATTTTCATGGTTCTGTGAGGCCCTCACAAACAATGGAGAGTAAATAACATAATCCAAGCTTATGTAAGAAATGACTTTTCTTCCATGCTCTGGTGCTACCCAGTGGATTTTACACAAAGGCAGACGTGGCTGGGCCTCCCCTGCCCAATGAGGCCAGAAGTGCTTCCCATGCCGACGCTGCAAACTCACAATTTATCAAAAGGTGCCTGAGCTTGGTCCCAGCAGCAGTTTGGGAAGGGGCGTGGGAGGGACAGGCAGTGACATCTGACAAGCAGGAAGGTGCTCTGAGCTGGCACCATCAGCCATTGAAAGCCTGCTCTGTTCATCCAGCAACGGCCGTGTACATTTTGTGTACACTGCCACCTTACTATTAAAGGCTTAATCTGTCTGTGTTATGGGAACATGATTGTCACTCAAACACTCTGCAGCTGAGATTTCCAAGAATTTGTCAGAAAGTACTCCCAGAAAATTTATGAACAGATCCTACCTAAGAGAAGAGGACCCAGGCTCAGGCATTTCTTCTTCCCGCTCCTGGAGCAGCTGAGCAATGGATGTTGATGCTTTCCAGCAGGATGGCTGGCACCAGTCAGAAAGGCAGAAATTGCCCATTTATTTTGATTATGTGCTCCCTGCCTCCCCCCTCAAGGAACACGGAAGAACTGAAGAAAAAATGGATGGAGGCTCAAAAAGCAAAGCCGCAAATTTTAACTGACCTAAGGTCTGAGTGAAGATTTTTGATTGAGAAAAATGACCCCTTCATCCCAGAGGCTACCCAGGATTTTTTCTGTCCATCCAAAGGATAACAGGACAGTTAAGCTGAAAGCTGTTTGCTACAGAAGCAGCTGAGCTGGGGATCCACCAGGGAGGCACAGATGTGTTTGTCTGCTCACGCTTCAGCATGCCAGCAGCGGGCAGGAAGGGGGCTTTGTTATTCTGCTGGTGGTAGGTGTTCGGTGGCATCGGCTCAAAAACTCATTCCCCAGCTCAGCTGTCAAGGGGAGAGCGCGGCACTTGTGAGTGGGCAGGTACACTGCCTCTGGGAGCAAACAGATGAGCAGGCAGACCGTCCTTCCCCCGCAGCCGGGCTGAACGGGGAAGGACAGGACCGAGCCGTGCGTCAGATGATTAGATCTATCCCGGTGCAAAAATCACACCCCTGCACAACGCCCAGACCTCTTGCCTGTCCCCTCGCCTCTGTCTCTACTAAATGTGACAACCAGTCCGCCCACTGTTGTGCTCCTAGCGAGCCTGTCACCTGGAAATCTCAGCCCCGAATGCATAAATTAAAGGTAGCACTAACGCTGTCCAAGGAGACGTCAAACCTGCTTTGTGCTGCACAGACACAGAGCTGCTGCTCGGGAAGGTGAAGCTGCAGGCGTGGCAGCTCCCTTTGCCTTCCTCCATATTCATGTTCTCGCACTTTTCGGGGCAGATCTCAGCGAGGCACAGCAGGGACTCAGCACGTGCTCGGCCTCCCGGTGGGTACTGACGGGCTCTGCGTGGTGCTGCAGCGTGGGCAAGTCGCAATTATTCCGGGATGCTCTCAGATATGCTGGGATATCCAGGGCTCTGCTTGGGGTCAGTGCTTCCTGTAGTTGGACAATATCTGGACCACAAAGTGCCAGACCCATAACCTGTGCAGGCTGAGGGCCTGATTCCCTCGGCTGCTCTGTGCCTGCTTTTTCTGAGGTGTTTCTGGCCTTCAGTGCATCTCGGTGGCACTGAGAGGAAGCCAAACAGCCTCCCACCAGATTCAGCAGGACCTTCCTTAACTAAAGGATGTCCCTTCAGCCTGTGAACTCAGCTCCCAGCAGGGATTTTGTGCCCAGAGGCCAGCACGAGAAATACTGCTAACGCTTTTGCTCTCATTCAATTGACCAACTGCTGAAAATCCTCTCATACGCCTGACTGGAACAGCGATGTGCTGGGGAAAGCTGAATGCCCGGAGAACCCGAGACCCCTCTGGGATCACTGCCCTTCTTCAGTACCTACCTGCTTTGAATCAAAGCCGAGACAAAGGCTGGGATTTCTGTCAGAGCAAAGGGCTCGGTGGAAAAATTCAGCTGCACACCTACGGCAGCCTTTCAGGTCTCCACGTTAAGACAACATTTACTGTCCTGATTCTGTAATGCAGCCCAGCCTAGCAATGGGGCCGTGCTTTTGCTATCGGAAAATTAAATGCAGTATTACTCTTTCTCCACAGATTCCCCTTAGCTTTTCTTCTGCAATCTGCATGCAGGGGAAGCAACAGGGCAGGACAGCTGATTCCTTTAAAAACGAGGGAGTATCCATGGATGCTTTCCAGTACGATCCTACAGAGCTGCGGGATCTGGTCAGGTACCTTCCCAACTTTCACACCAGGATGCCCAGCTCAGCTTGTGGTCCATGTGCAGCCACGTTACCCTCATTCTCAACACAGGATAAAACTTTCAGAAACTCCAGACTCCAGCATGCCACACTCTAGCTTGGCTAGAGCAATCATTACAGAAACTCATTTGCACCTTTATTTTCCTGCTTTTGTTTCCAATCAGATGCATACAGGGAATAACTGGAGTGACATGAATCTAATCAGAGGCTGATGTCGCATCAGAAATCCCATCAAGTTATCTTCCAGTCCCAACAGGCCCTCCACTGAAAGAAAACATCTTGTCGTGGCTTGGAGAACCCCTGTGTTCTATAGGAGTCCCAGCAGGGATTCTTAATGGGCTCAGTGCTCAGAAACTGGGTTTTATTTTAGAAAAGAAAAAAATATCTTTTCTATTTAAATACCCTTTTAGATCTTAATCGTGCTTTTCTGGACTTTTTTTTTCCTTAGCAACAAAATAACTCTGTATTAAGGAATTCCAGGCAGAGAAATCTCAGTTCTCCAGTACGGCTACAGCAGAACCCAAGTGGCCTAGGAGACCCCACACACACCTCATGCCTGCTGTGCACCAGCACACATCTGCTCAAGCAAAAGCTCCTGCAGCAGGACACGTGCAGGGCTGTTCACCACGCAGCCAGAGCAACCTTGTGAGGCTACTTCAACTTGGAAAACCCAGCTGACACCACAACCCCATCCCAGGCTGCAGAGCTCACCATTCCTAAATGCTGAGCCCTGTTTCTGACACGGCCTCACAGACTAACGTGCGGCCTCCAACCTGCACCTTCCAGATTTCTGCTTAATGAGTTTTTATCGAGCCTCCTGGGGCTGCATTCAAGCGTCTTGCCAGCTAGGGTCGCACAGATAGACACTGTCTGCTGAGCACTAAAGGCCTCTCTTCCCCTACAGCAACAACTTGGCTGCCTGAACTAGCTGGCTGATGGCAGCACCTGGATGCCAGCCAAAGGCAGTAAGTTTTTTGCAGCTGAATATGTTTAGTCCCCTTCCTAGGGCACCGTCTCCATTATACAGCTATTGTTTATGACCCCAATTATCTCCCAGAAACTGGTCCTTGCCTGCAGTTAATAACCAAGGCTAAGTGATCAACCGTGAGGACTCTAGCAAACTGGTTGTTAACTTCTCTGTCGACCAAGTTCAGAGTCTTTTACTGCTATTAGAAACTCAGATTAATGATTCAGAACAGAAATGGGCTCTCCTGTGATGTGGATAGGTGAGGCCAGGTGAGGGGGGAAAGACTCACTGGTTTTTCCTTGAGATGAGCTTTCCTTCACCTTCCTTCTCGGCCTCCCCTCACGTCAGGGAGATGGTGAAGAACATCTTGTTTTGCAGAGTACTTCAAACTTTTCTAGGGACCTGGATCGTGTGTATGGATCTATATATAAAACAGGCTCACCCTCTGGAAATTGCTTTCAGGGACCTCTTCCAAACTGTAATTCCTACCCTAGTATTTCAGATTCCCAGCAGTTAAGAGCAAGCCAATACTGCAAACCCCTATGGGGTAGGAAAATGAGACCTCACCTCAGAAGGAAAAGCTGCAGAGAACTAGAGCCCAGTGCACAGAAATGAATCTCGGGTTTCAAGAGGACCTATGTCCAATAACAGACATTCTCAGCTTTTTCCAGCCTACTCATCACAGGTTGATTAGTAAAGCAGCTCTCCAACAACTCATCTGAAAATAGTTTTAATTCAGAAAAAGCTAATGCTACTTCCATTTTCAGATCTTTCTTGCCCTCTGAATGCTAATGAGAGGCCATCAGCCTGGCTCCCACAGGCTCACAAGGGCCACTAGGTATCCTACAGGACATATTTGTCTTGAGATTCACCATCCCTTGGTTGGTGAAAAAGCACGGAAATCTGATTGTGGCGAATTAACACCATGGTCTTTGGCAGCTGCTCTGTCCCAATCTGTACAGACTCAGCCTGAGAGAACCAGAAAAATAAACCCAGGCAGTGCAGCTGTACAACTGTGGAGCCCTGGGATGAACAGACAATGACACGGGGAGGGAAACATTGGCTAGAACAAGTGTAAGGATTCCTGGTTGCTTATCCACATCATTAGGAGTTGGTGCCTACAAATGACTTCGGACGCAATGAGCTCACAGCTCACCACTTTACATCCTCCTACAGCCCTCTTTTCTGTGGCAGCTATATAAACAGTCAATTAATGATGATTTGACTGCCAAACAGCTCTACTTAGTGTTGATATTTGTTCTCTACGAGCCGAGAAAGATGACAAAATTTACTGACAGGATCATTTCTCTCTCCTCCTTCCGCTCACCTTTCAGCTGGCACTCATCATTTTCAGCAGCGAGCTCTTCAAGACCTGCACTCAGGGAAATGCATCTTGTGGTGTCCCCATCTCCTGCTGCTGCCGTGGATATACAGGGAACAGGAGAAGGAAAAGGGCACTGCTTGTTGGAAAGTCTTCTCCTGCCCAGATGGGTGCCTCTCCAGGACCTCCTGCACTAAGTCTGCCATACGCTGCCCAACAGACATTTACCTTCCTACCACTCCGTGCATCAAACAGCAAAAGGCAGGCACGGAAGGGAACTGTTGAGAAAAAGAGAGGGGGCACCTTTCCCTGTGTGACAATGTGCTGGATGACAAGAGACCAAAAGGTGTTTCACCATGGGTGAGGGCAGGGCCACCACCTGTGGAAAAGGTGAGGATGGATGTGGGAGGCAATGCCTGTAAGTCAATGGCCAGCAGCTCCTGACCACGTAACAACTCATGGGGACCTGCATGGTCCAGAGGGGAGCTGAGCGGCTGCCGAGCCCTCAGCTGCTGTCCTGCACCACGGCTTGCAATAGCTATGCGGCCACCATTCCCTGAGAGTGCTCAGGCAGCTTTAAAAACACACTCTTTCATCCTTACGCACAAATTTACTTATTCATGTATTCTCAACAGAAGCACTAACGGCCATAATTGGATCCATTACCGGGGTTATTAGAGCTCTCCGTCACTGCCTCTGCAGCCTTGTGTGGTGCTGGGGAAATGCACAGGGAGAACAAACAGGGCAGAGGCACGGCCAGTGGCAGGGGCTTTAAAAATTCGTTAAGTTGTTGCTGTGGCAACTAAAACAAAATTTCTGGCAGGAACTGTGACATGTGGGGAACTGTAAACTTCTCCATTTGTGGAAAACATTGGTCATGTCTCTGAAAGAGAGGTGGAGGAAAGACAGAAAGAAGGGCTCTTTTCAGAGGCTGCTAGAGCAGGAGCCAAAAACGGTCCGCTTGCAAATTTATTCTTATGGCAAGCCTTGATGACGGTTGGATTTTACATACCAGAGCTTCCCAGGAGCCAGTGCACCGAGACAGAGCTGGCGTGTACGGAGGAGCACTTCGAGGTATTCAGCCCAGCTGGTCCTGATTGCCAGGAGAGTAACCAAACTGCTGCATGGACACCAGCAGCGCTGGAAGCCACTTGCTTCTGCCCTCACCTGCCTCCTCTGCCCTGCAACCTAGCAAGGGTCCCCACAGGAATTGAAGCTCATCTGGGAATTAACTTAGGAATGAACTGGGAATTACCAAGGTGATGGATTCTGGAACACCAAACTTTCCATCCATAAACAGAAGATGGAAAGGCAGCGGATAGGTCTGGAAATACTAAAATTTGGCTAGAAAGACTGAACCTGTTTTCACCGTAAGATTTCAAGGTACTCATTTCTCTCTGAGAGGTCACAACAGCAGTAACCACACAAACAAATGTGACACATCCTGACAGACTTCAGACGGCGTCCACTATTTTAACACCTCAATACAGGCTGCAAACTTTCAGGATTACGTTTGGTCAGCATCTCAATGTCATGTTAAATTACAATGCAGAACCTGCAAAAGCAGAATCAGAGTTCATTTAACATTGATTTAGACTAAACAAGCTCTTGTATCACCATTTAGTTTCCTGGGAGATTCCCCAGATAATGTTCGAGCCTCCTTAGCTAGCACAACACTCCTGCCCCACACCTTCCCTGCTCAAGGAACACAGCTGATCAGTCTGTTACTTCTGAAGCTTGTAATTCACTCAGTTTGGAAACTTAGAATGGCAATGGGTGTCTGATGCGAGACTGAATTCTCTCACGTTTGGTGCATTGGTTGGAGCTAGCAAATGGGCACTTTGCAAAAAGATTCAAGAGCGACAGCAGATGCTGCCAGCAGAAAATTTGCCTACTGAGAGATACCGTATAGGCAAAATGATTGATGAGGATTTCAGTGTTACTCTGAAGTCAGCAGCTTTGCTATGAGGACTTTATTGCACGTTAGGCTTGCTTGGTGGGACTGATTTCCTCTGCGAAAGGAGGAACAAAGGGAATGGGAGGACAACGATGAGGGACTGGCATCAGGTCAGCAAGGGTGAGCGACATCCCCGCAGCCCCATTGTCATGCAGCCAGTCTCCTCTCCCCTGTCCCTGGTGGCACGAGGCTCACGACTTCCTGACCTGGGCCCTCGCGACTCACCAGGCTTCGCTGCATTAATGACCTCAGTGTGAATTTTTTAAGCTGACTGACAGCAACCTGGAAAAAAAACGAGAGGAGTTATGCAGTTGCACCACTGCCAAAGGGGAGCTTGACGCAGGGCAGGCAAGAGGCCCCGGCTAAGTGTATGGGAGGTCTTTAAATAGACACCCTGGGTCTGCTCTGCACAGCATTAAGGTGGTGAGGCTCTGAGGTCAAGGTAAGAAATGAGCACTTGCAAAGCTCAGTGAAGCTTATGCTTACGACGCAGCTCTAATTATCCCGTTAATCAAAGCAAAAATCCTTCAGTTTCACAAATCCAGCCAGCAAAAGACTGCAAATCCACAGCTCAGTCGCTTAACCCCCAACTGCCCTACACACTAGAAAGACAAGTAAAAGGAAGTTTTGAAAGGCTTCGAAGAAATCTGACTCTGTTCCACCTCCTTACAACCTTCTATCTTCATCCCCAGCCTACAATGCTTGGATAAGGACTTCTTAGCAAGGAGCTTTAGAAGAGAAATGTAAAGCATCACTTGTCTGCAGCTGTTAACTCTGTAGTATATGAATATCGTTTGAGTAGACAAAGATCTTTTTTTGGCATAAACATCACTTCAGTCCATACTTCTGTTACCTACTGAAATGTATGGCATGTACCAAAACCTTACGTATTTTATTCTGGGCAGTGGAGTCCATGATATGGTTTCTTCTAGTGAACAACAGAATTTTCTTCACTGCAAACTAATTTTAAAGTGGTTTGCTGCTTTGAGACACACAGACTTCAGTTTAAATGCTACAGTAAAGTACAGAAAAAAAATCAGTCTATAAAACAAGAGAAAGGTAGACCACACACAGATCACTTCTCAATTTCCAGAGTCACTGATGCAGTGAAGATATATGTTGCTTGAGAACGGGCTTGTCACTGGCTTTGGGTGGTGAAACATCAGCAGCAGTTAAGGTTGGCTGGGAAATTTTCACTGTGCACACATAACAATTTTAGTCTTGCTGTTAGAGCTGTTAACACCTGCATCGGAGCATTTCCAAACTTTTAAGCAGTCCTATGCTTTGAGAAAACAGCCTGCTCTCATAAATTAGAACCATATCAGAGTTGACAGGTAAACACAAGTTTTTCTTTAAATTCATCATTTTGCAAGGCTGGTTATTTCCTTAGGATTTCTTTTTAATTGTGAAGAATTAAGTGGCAGAAATTACTGCGAAGCAAACAAGCTACATGTATGATGTCTCTGACTGCAGATACATCAAACGTGGAGGCTGCTTTTTTCAGCCTGATCTTCCCCCACATACAGATGTAAAAGCACAGGATAATTATATTTAGTCCTTCGCTGACAAGTAAGATAGTGGAGGTGCTTACCACAGGTAAGCACGTTATTTAATTCTCATATAACTAACCAAATTCCATCTTAAAAATAGTTGGGTTATTTACCCTAGTACTCTTACTTGGATATCTATAATCTTACTGGTCTTCTGCTTAGAAACCTAATTTGCAGTCTAGATTTATTCATGGGCCGTTTATACCCATCTCCTCTTGTGCCTGTGTTGTCTTTTAGTTTAAATTGCTCTTCTCCCTCCCTGGTGTTTACTCCTCTGATGCATTTATACAGAACATTCATATCTCCTCTCTGCCTTTGTTTTGCTAGATTAAACAAGCCACACACTTCTAGTCCCCTTGTATACAATAGGTTCTGCTTTGCTCCCACCATCCCTGAAGCTTTTCTCTGTGCCTGCCTGCCAGGCAGGTGGATGCTTGGCGGTGTGCAAAGAATTCACTAAGGCCCCAGACAAGGCCACATATACCACCTTCTCCTAAAGGGACTGACTGCCTCATACAACCTAGGATTGCAAATTTATTTTTTTTATTTTTATTTTTTTTCCCAGAATTCCAGTATATTGGCAGTAATTTCTTTAATTAACTGATATACTCTAATTCTTCTCCACCCCAGACCCCCCTAAGGAGCTTTCAGCTTGCATCAGACACTCTTATCAGTCCTTAAGCATATTTTTTTTTTATTTTTGTACTGATAAAAATTGGCACATTTCTATCATTTCAGTTGTTGGTTGGCAGTTTTTGCTGTACGATATCCAAGCACTGCTATCGGTGATATTAATATGCAAAATTTGCATATTATTTGCAAAATATATCACACCTTTTTGTACATCCAAACCCAATGGAAAATCTGTGTAGGACTCCAGAAACTGCTCTCAAGTCATCCTAGGAAAGTATCTTCCAGGCAGAGGAGTGGCTCTCCTTCAGGGCCAGTCTCCACCAGCTGAGCAACCCAGCACTTCATCTGCATGTGATGCCCCCTAACACCGGGCACAAATCATATCCTGCTACTGCCCTCTCGCAAGCATGCTGACTCCTGGCTGTGCCCCTAAGGGTTTGGGGAGAAGCACGTCACCAGGTGACATCTGTGAGTGCAGCAGAGGGGCTTGTGCTGTGTGCCAGCACTGGCCGTGCACCAGCCTACCTTGCCGCCCCAGCTCAGGTGGGTAGGAGAGAGACTGAAAGCAGACCGCAGCATAACTTTCTCTGTCCTCAAGTCTCCTGCAGCTTTTCATTCTGTGAAGCCATTGAGGAGTAGGTTTTTCACAATCTCCTCTTTCCAACATCTCCTTTAATTTGGGATGCCGGGAAGAGAAGCATTACTTTATTCTCCGGCTACCACAGTTGAGGCATTGCAGCCCTTGTGCTAAAGGGTCTGACTTTCTTCCTCTAATTACCTCCCATTTCTCCACTTCTAATTTACTTGTTTTGTTGAGTAGAAACTCTCGAGGGCAAGCATGGCATTGTGACTACAGCACTCATCAGAGACTGCAGAATGCGGCTATAAAATCCAAGGATGTTCGTAATGCCTCCTTCAGATCTCCTGGTGCCTCACTACCATGACAAAAGACATTTGGAAATGCTTATCAATAACATTGATTACAGCCCAGATGCTTAGGCTAGGTAAGTATTCTCCAGTGCTTGTGAAAGCTGCCCAGGAGTGCAAGTCTTGCTTTAGCAGGACTCGAGTTGTTTTAGATGACTTTGGGCCAACAGCAAATTGGTTTAATTAACACCCTATCCATATGGGGCTGTAAGCTGCAGAGCAGAACAAAGCTCTTAGAGGGGAGGAAGAGAACAGAAAAGACCGGTCCTGGGTCGGCTGTTTCCAAACCTGTTTATTTAACTATTAGAGAGGGTGGCTTCTTCTTAATTTATTTACATAGAATGTTTTTGCAACCATCTGCTCTTAAGCTAAACGAAAAATTATCATCTTTCTCCTGCCGCTGCAGAGACTCCCTTGGATGTTCTTAATAATACAAAAAAATCTATCATTTTAATGCAGACAGCTTGGCTAATAAAAATGATCTGTACCATTAGTAATTATGCCACAAATACAATGCAAACAAGCAGCCTTTCCCTGAAGAGGCCAAGCATAAAAAACCCCTCTCACCACTCATGGGCCGGAGATGACAGCACAGGAGTGTGGTGTGGTTTCCCACTTGCCTACCAAAGAGCAGAGAAATAAAGAGGAGGGCAGTTGCACTAAGTTAGTTACCCACTTCTTCAACAGGCATTAAGTCAAACCTAGCTGGGACCCTTTCTCCTAGGAAACACTGCTCCAGGCTATGGATGTAAAGCCATATTCCTGAACAAGGCTACCTTGTTCTACCACCTCTACAGTCCTCATTGTAGCAGAGCCCTCCAGTGCTTTGCTGTGAAAGGGGCAGGTGCTGCTGCCCCAGTCAGCAGATGGAAATTGAGGCAGAAAACAACTAAAATGATCAGGAAAGATGATGGAAAACAGCAGCGAGGCAAGGAAATGAATTCAAGCCATTAAAACATTACTGAGAAATCACAAACATCGTTTGAGGCCTAACTAAAAAAAGCTCCACTGTGGGCAGTTTGCTAGCAAATGGAAGGACAGCACCTCTGGCACACTTGTTGCCTGATGCCATTTAGTGTGGCCAGCACTGGACTAACAGGTGTGATACCTAAATGTCATTTCTCATTGCCTGCTTCTTCTATGAATGGTAGCAAATCACTTAACCTCCATGACTCAGTTTTCTCCCACAATAAAAAAAGCGATTAAATGCTCAGAGGTTCAGGGACAGATGAAAGGAAAACAAACCAAAGTAACACAGAAGGAAATGTTATTTCCTTGAAACAAGTGATAAGGGCAGAAGAATAAGACTGCGCTTCTAATTATATCAATAAAATATGAATATACCTCTTTACTAAATAATTCAATTGATAAAGAAACGTGTGTAAAGAAAGATAATGTCTTGGAGACTCTCAGACCCTTCTGTGGAGAGATTAGCATTGTAAGAATTGAAATGAGCACAAGTTGGAAGGCTGGTACGTGCCATAAATTTTGGTAGCCCAGAGGTCTGGCAACTTTGATCCACTGCATAAAGAAACAAAAGCACCCATCCTGGTGCTGGAAGGTGGGCAGGGGGGAGCAGAAGACCACCCACGGGAGCACCCTTCTGGAAGCAGGACATTTAATCCCGACTTGGCCAACCTGCCTGTTGGCTAATTTCCTTTGCTTAGAATCAGAGAATATCCTGACTTGGAAGGGACCCACAACGATCATCAAGTTCAACTTCTGGCCCCACAAAGGACCACCCAAAAATCAGACCATGTGTGTGAGAGTGTTGTCCAAATACTTCTTGTACTTGGCAGGCTCCGTGCCATGACCACTGCCCTGGGGAGCCTGTCCCAGTGCCCAACCACCCTCTCACGGTCAAGAACCTTTCCCTAACCCCCAGCCTGACCCTCTCCTGTCCCAGCTCCATGCCATTCCCTCAGGTCCTGTCGCTGTCCCCAGAGAGCAGAGCTCAGCACCTGCCCCTCCGCTCCCCTGGTGAGGGAGCTGCAGGCCGCCATGAGGCCTCCCCTCAGCCTGCTCTGCTTGGGGCTGAGCAAACCAAGGGACCTCAGCTGCTCCATCTTTGTAGCCCTCCTTTGTAGCCTTCACCATCTTTGTAGCCCTCCTTTGGACACTCTCTATTAGTTTTATGTCCTTTCTATACTGCGGTGCCCAAAACTGCACACAGCACTTGAGGTGAGGCCACACCAACACAGAACAGAGTGAGACAATCGCTCCCCTTGACCACCTAGCAATGCTGCACTTGATGCTTCTGTTTCTCGGTCTCTAAAATGGGGCTAAGATCAGGTCTGCTGTGGGTAACTAGGAGGGTTCACGTTTTTATACCATTTCAAAAGCTAAAATTTCACAGAGGAGGGCAGATCTTTGCTAGGCAGATAAGCAGAGCAAACTACAACAGATGATAACAGGCAGTCATGAACTGGCTAGTCAGTGATAGTACTGGAAAAGTACTTGGAAAGCATCCATCACTGGACAGATCGTGCAAAACACGGCCAGTGATTTTCCTGAGCCACAGCAGAGGAAGGGACCCTTGAGGCTGTGGCTGTGAGCCAGTTCCAGACCTGCAGGGAAATACAGCGACTTTACTGGATGTTTCATCCTGAGGTTAAAGATGCATATAGATCATTGACATGGGTGGTAACTCACCTATGAAGGGGATTTTTAAGGATAAGCCAAGATACTTTTAAAAACAACTCTTTGGATAGTTGGGGAGCTGATCCTGGCTTGCACCAGGCAGGACTGCAAGGGAAGATTGAAGGCTGGTGCACAGGGCTTCTCTTGCGGATCAGATATTTCAATTACACACACCGACACAGAGGTCACAAGCTGCAGAGCTGAGACTGGTCCTGGGAAGCTATCTGATTCCTGAGCTGCATCCCCAAATCTACCACTGTTTGAGAGTGACAGACCACAGGCGTATGGCAGAGGAAGCCAGAAGAAAGGGAAGCTGTTGTGCTGCACCACGTAGCATTTGCTTTCCCCCACTGCACCACTATTTTTGCTTTGTATTTTTTCATGACCTATTAATATTCATAAAAGACTTTCCATTGTGTTTGCACTTTTCTGTCATGCTCACAGGCCTGATTCCCTTCTTGTCTTAATAGGATGCAAACCTCATGAAATCAGATCTTATTAGCAAAACTCCAACAGAAGCCCTCAGCAACACAGTACCTCAGTCCTCATTTCTGCTGAAGTGAAAGGGAAGCCTTTCACGCTGTTGACATCTGTAGAGCTCTTAATCTAATACGACATTTCAATCTTAAGAGCAGAAACAAATAGGAGTAAAACACAGGGCAAGGAACACCACTGAATGCTGCTGAGTCAAGCCCCACAGCATCACAGCCAAGAGACGCAAAAGACCTTGAAAAAAAGTTACTAATCCTGGCTTGCAATAAACCTGACAGCACAATGGTGCTGGTTCATTACCCCCTTTATCTCTTTGATGGAAGACTGCTGACTTACCCCCAGATGATTTCTTCCAAATTCTCTGTCCTGAAGTACACATTTCTTGGCTTCTTCCCATATGAGAGCAACACCGTCCTGGTGCGCAACCTCATCCCTGGCATTTTACACAGACCAAATTGAGGGGAATTAGCAACAAAAGGCAGTGCTGCGAAGTGGTGGCATTTTTAACTACTATCTCTGCTCCCTGTCCCACCTCTTTTTAAATCACTGACTCTACTGATGTGCATGAATTTTCAACTCCTCTTGGTCTTGCAGAGCCAAAAGTAGAGAACAAGATGGAGTCGGGTGTGCAGCACCAACAAGGATGCTCTGCACTTCTAGAATGCATGCCCTGAGTCCTGCCTCATGTCTGCTCCATAAGTCATCACTGGTGAGAAAGACTCCACAGACTGATTTTTCCAGATTCCAGATTCCAGGTAAAGTTTGTGCCGCTGGCAGAAAGAAAAATCATTGCTGGAGTTGGAAAGTGAACTGATTATAGTTTTAGTCAGTGAGTGAAAATAAATACAAAATGTACAGTGTCACATTCACACACGGTCATTTTCCTAAGTAGAACAGTACATTAACACATTAATTTTAAAAGAATTTCCAGCTGTAATAGCTAACAAGGACGTTGATAGCAGGCTCTTACTCACTGCATAAGAGCTGCTCAAGTCTTGACCCTGAACTGCCCAAATCCTTTCTGCTTAATTAACGACCTTCATTCTGTATCAACAATAACTGATAGCAATTTGATGGAAAATTGCTGACCTAATATTCAGGACACTTTGCCAGTCAGATGTGATGCAGAATTGTTCTGTGGTGTATATCTCCTGCTCTCAATGCTTGGGAGCGCGAACTCCTGCCAAAGATCACATCTCAGTCTTGGCAGACTGTTGAGAAAATGAGACTAGGCCCATATGGATCCAAATTGCTGAGAGCAGAGTTGGGATTTAATCATAGCCTTTCTTGTCGTGCAGAGGTGAAAAGCTCTCTAAACTCACCCACATTAGCAAAAGGTCCTGAGTGCAAGGACCCATGAGTATCTTATCTTTAGTTATTTCTAATTACAAGGCTTTAAATTTTTATTTTATTTTTAACCTGTTGTGTGAACATCAAAGGACAGGAGAAATCTGTTGCTATTATTATCTGTTCATACTTACAGCATGGAGATTCAGCCGTATTACAAGACCATTATTTCTGGCTACCAGGATTTTTCCAGTATATTTGATAGGATTAATGGGAACTGGCACTGGGACCAAAGGATAGCTGCAAAGTTTCAAAAGAATACTCAGACATTTAGATTTTCCAATTACTCTACAAGGTGCATATTCTAATTTAGATCCAGCTGAAACTGCTCAAGTTAACCAGCTGCTCTATGGCACTTCAGCCAGGAGTGGATTACTGCATCCACCAAGGCTTTTTATGAGGGTAGCACCCCAATTCCTCATCACAATTTGTAAGGTCAGGAGGGACAGTGAATTCTGCCTTGTAAGAAAGTTTTAGGAACTCTGTTCTCTCAGCTTTAATCGTCATTTTCCTTGAATCAAGACATCTCTAATTTACAGGCCTCACAAAAGCTTTTTCAAAACATGGGAATAGGGTTTACAACTGAACAGCAGAATTACAGGATACTGCAGTGGCTGCTACCTCAAGATCATATGCGCAGCACACAACAAAGATCATCCCAGCAGAGTGTGATAAAGAATACCCTCTGGATCCCAAATATCTTAAACAAATACAAGCTTTCCCAAGCCTTTCCATCAGTGTCACGGATACATAAAACTGCCCCTTGATACCACACTGAAGTCAATAATTGTGTAATGCCTGGAGAAAAAGATGCTTTGTGCTTTCTCTAATGTGTTCAACTAAAACTTAAAGAAACCTTGTTTCCGAAGCTGTGCCAGCATCATTTAGGTTCTTGGTGCACAAACAAGGAGGTATACAACAACAACAACAACAAAATCATGTTAATTTCAAGCTCCATTAGAAATGCAGAGTTTGGCAGCAAGGAAAATCAATGTTTGTCCAGTGGAAAAAACAAACAAACAAACAAAACAGCACTGATGGGGACACAGGGGATGTTTTCAGGTTTCTAGGAGGATATAAAAATCTTGGTTCTCAATTTCCTCTTAACTGGGGGAAATTATTTTCATATCACAGAAACGATCTGATTTTGACACGGGTGGTATTTTGATGAGAATTACCAGCTCCAGATACTGTCTGGCAATGCTTTCCTTCTTTATACATTTGATCAGCTCTGACACTGGGACCAACTGATTTCCTTTTTTCTCTTTTTTCTCCCTAAAGATGTCGTCAATTCTGGTTTGTTCTGATGAACTCCACAAATGCTGCACCAGATACATACAGATCTCTGAGGGCTGACTTCAGGTTTAGCTGTGCTGGATAACAAGCAGAAAAACCATCATTCTTAGGTGTTACTAGCTGTCTGGGATAAGGCTTATTCACTGTGACAAGAAAAAAATCTAAAAAAAGGATTGGAGGGCTGACCTTTCAGCAGTATCTGAACTGAGGGCAGTTTGAGTAAAAAAAATCTGCCTGGCCTCACTCAGGGAAGCAGCATTGTGAAATTTCTGAGAAATAGCAGGTCCTCATTAGAACCACAGCTTGTTTGTCTTTAGGAAAAATCAAAGTCATTTGCTATCACTGCTAGGTTAATTTGTTTAAATGCAGCAACCCTCTTAGGTCTGGGACCTCCCAGCGCACCGGTGTGCATTAGGCTAAACAGCCATCCACCTCATCTACGAACTCACCAAGCATCGGGGCTGCTGCCTGATGGGAAAATCCCAAGAATTACGCTCCCCAGCAGCAGGCTTGCATGCTGCAGGCTAAACACTGCCCTTGGCCATGCAAACTCATGAGGATCCACGTTCACAGGACTGAGAGCCTGCCCCTGCGGCAGAACTCCGCTCCGAGGGGTGGCTGTACTGCAGCACAGGGACCTGTCCATCCCCTGCCATCCTGAGCACTTATTTTTCCTTATAGAAGCACTAAAATATTCTCCTGTCTGAGAAAAAAAAGACTGACAGGCAAAGCAGAAAGCCTGAGCTTGTCCATTTAAAATAAAAAAGGCTTCATCATTTCCATACCCCTTGCTGGACACTGTCAGTCCCCTGCTAGCACAGTTGAGAGCAGAGAAAGAGCCGATGATGTGCTACGCAAGGAAGGGAAATCGCAGGAGCTACAGCTAGGGAAGGGCTGTTACATGAGCTGCTTTCTTCCATCAGTGAGTAGAAGTCCAGCCCTCCCTGCCTGCAGGTATCCCTACAGGAGTGTGAAAACAAGAGCTGAGCAGGAGATGAAATCCACCTGCTCCGCACAGCGGTCCTAAGCTGAAGAGAGACCTCCCTTCCACAAAATGAGAAATAATTCCTCTTTGTTCCCAATAGATTAAGTCTGTTTTCACTGTCAAGAATGAAAAATATCCTGGAGGAGATCAGAGAATCCATTTAGCAGAGCCTATGCATTAAAGGACTTGTACCATAAAGGACTAACGCTGTCTTTTGGCAAACGCTCCCTCACCTTCTATGAGAAGCACCGCATCACAGCCTGTGTCAGCTCTGAAACAACTGGAGGATCTCAACTAAAGTGCAACTTGTGGAAATCAGAGAGCCAAGATCAGAATGAAATACACCAACATTTGGAGCTAAAGCCCATCTCTAACTGCTGGAGGATTCCTCGGCTCGCATGGCTTGGTTAGGAGGAGGAACGCTGCTGCTACTGGAAAGGCCAGCACGTGACAGTGAAATGCATAGGCCAGATCAGAACAGCTCGCTTCCAGACCAAAGGTTGGAGGTGGAGGCATTTGGGGGTGTAAGCATCACCCTCCACTTACAAAGTGAGCGAGCTGACTTGCTGTTTGACGTGCTGCAGGTTTTTAAATGAGCTGTAGCAAAAGTGAAGATGTTCAAGACAGACAAATCCGACTGGGACAGCAAGGAGAAAGCACGCGCTACCACAGGATTTGCAGACGGTATTGATAAACAAACAAACAAGCAGCTTTGCAAGCCTTACCAAAAGGTAAGTATGAGGCACACTTCGACAATGATACCGCATCTATTATGCACAATCAGTTAAAGAAAAGACCAGGCATTTCTCATGGGGGAGAGCAAGGCCTGTGACAGCAGCGCTCCAGCAGCTCATGCGTCAAAGAACAGGCCCAGCCATATGTGAATTCATTCAGGAATTCAGACACACCAGTTCAAGCTAAGTCTGTCTTAAATTTATAACTTTTTGTGTTTTGACAGCCCTCCAGGGCTGTTAATTTATTTGTTTCTTCCTTAGATTTCATGGTGTCTGTAGCGCATGTATCAAGGGACAGAAAAACAGTGGGTGAAATTCTAAAGCAAAAATCTATTACCCATACAGAAAAGGGGGGAGGGAGGGTGAAGACACATTCGGTACAAATTGTTTTTCCCCAGTGAATAGACTTTAAAAAAAAAAAAAAAAATAACTTAAACCAGCTAGATGTAAAGTCCAAAGGAACTTTTTCATTATAAAGCTCAATTTTCAAGGCCTAACAATATCTCAAGATATTAACCTCTTATATTCAAATTCTGCAGTCATGAACCCTGTTCAAAGGTACTTGTTTCTTGAGAAGTTTGATCAAATTGCTTCTGACATTTTCTAGTATGCTGAGAAGTAGTGAGGAAAGCAAAAAGGAGAATTATGTTAGGGGAGGGATATGGAGAACAGGAAAAATTCTCATAGAAGAAGAATTCTTGTTAGTCTATTCTTGAACAAGCTCCACAGTCAAAAGGTTTTGAAGTCAAAATTGGCACGGAAATATTTCTGCCTGAAGGATTTCAAAGAATAATCCCGGAAGGGTTCCTTGGGCATGGCCTGACTCCAATGGGAATTAGTTTTCATTTGACCCAATTATACATGTTTAAAAAGCACACGCTGAGTATGCTGGTGGGGTTTTTCTGGTAAGCTCATTAGGGACTTGATTTTGTCCTGTACCAAGTGCTCTACCTCAGTCCTGAAAAATGCTTCATAAAACCCAGAGACTAGTTTCATGCAAGTCCACAGGATACTGCATATTCCTTAAAATTAAGCAGGTGTCTATGTGCTTTGCTGGATCAGACAAGGGCTGTGGTTTCCAGTGAATTTGATCTGTGGTCCCCAAACAGATTTATAATAGACATTGACACCCTGGTCCCTCAGAAATTTTGTGGTTTTAGTATAGCAAAAACATATCAACTTGTTTTTCTTAACAGACTTTCCAGACCTCCTCAAAGCAATCCAGAGCCTCCCGACTATACTGGCACTGCAGACTGTAAAGCACTGCACCGGGGCATGCAGTAGAACTGATTCCAAACTCTTCAATCAAATGCTTTAAAATAATTATTATTAGTATTTAAAATAATAAAAATGCCCCCAAGTGTGTTGAAATTGGTATTTTACGAAAAAAAAATACTAAACTAAGATAAAGATTTGCTTCAAATCAAATTCATTTTAAAATTCTTTAGCACAGACAAGAGGAAACCAGAAATCATTGCTCTGCTCCACAGGAAACGTTCAAGTTTATCCAGAATAAAACATGCCCTTTATAGCGCTTGTTAGAAGAAAAAAAAAATTTGAAATGAATGGTTGGATTCACAAAACCAGTGGTGCATTTCCCTTTTATGCAATAGCTCAGAGGAGAGAGCGTTCACCAAGGATAGAAGAAAACTAGGTTTAATGGCCCTAAAGATTCAAACTCTTATCTCCAAATTGCTTGCAGAGTACTATATACTTAGGCTATTCTGTATTTTGGGATGGATTTCTTTTAGTGTTTTCTCCTATGCAAAAATAATTAACCATACAGTAGAGCAAGAAGTGGAATTGGAGCGCTCTCCCTGCCAGCTCAGCACTCTCACCATCAGGCCCAAGATTTCCATCAGTACCTTCACAAGGCTGCTAGAAGCAAAACTAAGGGCATCGGGCTAAAAACATGCTTGAGCTTGTTGGCAAAGGAGCTTTCTAAGGGGTGGAAAGCCTTCTGACCTGAACGGATGGACGTGCATCTGTTTTTCCTATTTTCTGCATGAGTGCTGAAGCTAGAGTCTCAGATAAAAGGTAGCATACGACCACGACGTTCATTTCTTTTGATACCCCCGTGCTTCCTCAATGGACATTGCTGGAAAATTTGGATTTAAATAAGCAAATGGTTAAGCAATTTCCTCACATACCACTCCCCAAACATACTCCCATTATAAAAAATATTGCCAACCTCAGCCATGTATGAGAAGTAATTGCAGTTAAAGGACATCGTTTTACATTTTAGCATAAGCAGACTGACCTTAACAGACGACAGTGCTACTTCATTTCCCTGAGGAAAGAGGGGAAGTTGGATCACACACAGGGTTAATCCAAGATTGCAGATAGTTTAGATCACTATTTATTTACCTTATTCCCTAAATTACAGCTAAGGAGTACTGCATTGGACACATGTACAAACGGCCAAGTCAGGTTCATCATTAGCTGTCTCAGCTCCAGGAAAGAACACGTCTAATAAGGTTACTTGCAAAATTATTGGTGTAAATGATTTACTGAAAATGTCTATAAGAGGTCTAATTCATACACGTTGTGATAATGAAAACAGGGAAACCTAGGGCAAGAAAATTAAAATGCTACAAATGTTTCTAAACTTGCATACAAATTATCATATTCCATTACAGTGTATTATTCGAGAACTATTAAGTCATGGCATTATTAAATATAATATTGTAATGCAAATGCAGCAAAAAGCAGAGATAGGATTTCTCTGCCAAAACTGATGCCACGCATTTTCTTATTTTTGCACACTCTCCCTTGCCCCCTTAATATTCTCCTTCTGGATACTTTCTTTTCTACTTTATAGAGTCTTGCACTCTCTGTTGATCCACGGTGGGACACAGCCTATCAAGTTCAAGTTCAATATAAACTGCTCCCACCAGAAGCCTCCAACTCTTTGAAAAGAGAGCAAATAAAGGAACTGCTGCTAGACCCTCGACTGCAGCAATACTAAGCACTTCTAAGCCATCTGCTGCGATGGTTCATAATACATTTTCATCCTGGGGGAAAAAAGCCCTGGCTAGATGAATGACACACTGACACCCACACTTAATCCACTCATCCACTGGCAGCACCGTTGCTGAAGGAGAAGAAAACCCATTGGGTGAGTCCACTTGCTGCAAGCACCAAATGGGCCAAATCCTCTGCGGACCATAAAACAGACAAATGAATATTTGATAGAAAAATAATTTGAGAAAATAAAAGCCCTGCTCAGCTTAGCAGTGAAATATACCAGTTATTTGACCTCTTGGAGGAATAAATCTGCAGCTTGCACCAATTGCATCCAGACTGTGAGGTGAAAAACCTCCAAAACCAGTTCTTGAGGAAGCAATATGAACCTTTAACGTAAAAAAAAATTACTGTAGCCAAGACATTGCATTTCAGAGGTCACCGTTGTTGTAGTTTAATTGCTTGCCCTGTAAGTACTGCCCAGACATTGTGTTACACTGATGTACTGTTCTACTCCATGAGCTGAGGTCCTGCCAAGCTTACAGCAACCTTTCAGAAGAACCCAGACATTAGATTTCGTCCTCAGGATGTCTTTGAAAGGAATGATGCAAGACTAAACACAAAAACTGGGCGTCACAGAGTGGGAACAGCATGAAAAACACACCGCGACATGAAGCAACTCATAGAGGATTTTGTACATTCTCTCCCTTTACCCTACCTCCTGTTTCATTTCACTTGCCCCCACTCCATGATATGCCTCCATGAACACATGCTTTCATGGGGCAAATCGTGCCCAATGCACCATCACCTAAAGGGAGATGAAGACAAGGAGCCCTCCTCCTCCTCTAGCCACTGCAGCCATGCAAAGCACCACCTTGCTCAGTAGCTCTTTCTCTGGACTTCTGCAAACTTTCTGGAGTGGAGATCTTCATTTATCTGTCATGTCCAGTACTGAGAGAGAGAAAGAAAAGATCTGAAGAGGTGAATTCCATCCAGATTTCTTACAGTCACAGAAAAATAATGAACAGTACTAAAGCTGATTGGTGGCAGGAGATGCAGAGCAGAAGGCTCACACAAGTACAGCGCAAGCCCAAGTCTGAAGACAAGAATGTAGGACTGGATGGAAACTACAGGAGGAGAAAACCTGCTCACGGGGCCAGCACATGCCCAAGCAGTGGAAACACAGAATTGATGTGTTTTCAGACAGAGGTCTTGTCTTGCTCTTAGACGTTGAAAAGGAGAAGGGAAGAAACAAAAAAGGAACAACATAAGGGAAATCAAGAAAGGAAAAGAAGAATTTCCCCACAGACTTTTCCTCAGGAGTTACTGTGGATTTTTGCAGCTACTGTCTGGTTTAAAATTGAGGGTTTAGATCCAGATTTTGACAGATATGACACTTTTTATAAGTAGGAACAGGAAGGGAAGATAGTTCGTCATCATGGTAAGAATGGAGGCGAGTAACAGTGTTAGCCTGGGAGCCAGACACAGAATTATCATCTCATGAGTGAGTCATGCTACAGACTGACGATCTGACAAACCTGACCTGAGCTATACTATAGGAAATCAAGCTTTGGAACTACCTAGGCCTTAATCCTCATCAACGCCTGTGTCAGGAGCCCCTTTCTGACACAAAGCTGCTTTATGCAGTTAGGGCCTTGGGGCCCGAGCTGGTGAAGCACACACAGGTGACGGTCGTACTAAGACAAGACAAGAAAAATCCTGCAGCACAAGTTGTCTGAGCACATCTGTTTGGTATCTGCTGGGGATGTGTGTTTGACGTGTCAACACAGACATCCCAACACTTCTGCGTTAGGCCCCAAATGTGGTCTCAGAAAGCACAGGGGCACAGTGGAGAGGAACATCTGAATAAGAGACAGACCCAGACAGAGAAGCAAAGCCCTCATGCTTCCGTTTGTCCCTGAACATGGCCTGAGAAGAAGAGCTGTGTACTAGGGACCAGGCCCAGCAGAAATAAGAACCATTGCAGTCCTTGCACGGAAGTGATCAGGCAGCACCTGCGATCAGAACCCGGAGCACATCAATTCTGTATTTCCACTGCTTGTGACACCAGAGGAAAAAACAAACAAACAAACAAACACATTATGGCTACAACTGAATCATGCATTTTGATGATTAGCTCGCAACAACCTTAGGGCACAATAAAAAGCTGTGACTGCCATGCTCTGTTGTCTCTCATAAGGGCTGAAATTTCAGACAGCCACAACTCAGATGCATCGCAAATGCATCTCTTGTACATTGCTGTCAACGTGGGGAAGAGAAGAGGAAGAAAAGTGAGGAGTTATGCATCTGGGCTTTGTCAGGTGAAGGTGGTGGCAATATTCCAGCATATACATCACAGAGCTACGCTGTACAGCAGCACGTACAGGTCCTTGGGTCGAAACACTTTCCTAACACCTGCAAAAAGTGTTGCTCCAAGAACCCCAACACAGATGAGGGCACAAAGGGGAAGAGAAAGGATAGCATAAGCAGATAGTCAAGGTGACAAAAAGTTCAGGTACCTCCTTAAACACTCAGCTCTTTTTCCAGCACTGCAAGTGACGTTACACCACTGGGGACTAAAATCATCCTACAGGCCTGCTGGCATTATCCCTGGCCAGGCATCCTGTCTTTGTACTGGGTGACAGCCAACAACCATCAGCCATAATACTTGGATACATCTAGTTTTCCTCCAAGTTTGAGTTGTCAGGAGGCTGGCTGCAAAAATCTCAATTTACTTTAAAATAGTTGTGAATGCTTTCCTGCTTTTGCTCTATAGATTCTAGTCCAAACTCCTCTACACGTAAATACTGTGCCAGAGTGGTGGGATTCAAACTGTATCCCTGCGGAGGAATGGGTCATCTGTCTTGTGACTGTGCATCTGGTAGCAGGAGGAGGATGCAGTGAAGAGAGAGGGCTGGTTTGGGAACAAGGATGGAGAAACAGAGCTCCCACGGCCGTGGGAGGTAGCACAGAAAAAAGGACCTCGAGATTTCCAGAAGTGGAGATGGGCCACAATTTTCTGCAAGAGCTCTAGGACTGGACTGGATCATAACGACGACTGTCAAAGATACAGCATCTTGCCTTTGCTTTTCAGGGAAGCTTTGCTTTCTGTTTTATCAGCTCACCCTTCTGTTAGCTGTGGTTTTCTTAGATGACTGCAGCTGTGCAGCCTTTGAGCTGCTCCTGACACAGCCACCTCCTCCCACTCAGATCTCTCCTGCCTTGCTTCTCCAGCAGGTTCCCAGCAATGTCTTCTTGAGAGGACACTCCATAAGATCATGCTTTCCCAAGCTGAGAAAAGTGGTCCAAGCAATTATCAAGCACTAGGACCATGGAGTTTGGGGTGGGAAAGAAGAGGCAGATGAAAGAAAAGGGTCTGGATGTGGGAGCAATGAAGACAAATAACACGTTCTGAACCTAGCAATTCAATACAGAGTTCCAAACTCATGTTCCTTCAACTTTCAACTTAAACATTACCTTCTGTGGGTAGGAGGGCTGGCAAAACTCGAGTACTCCAAAATCCTTCAAACGCCAATGGGAATGACGAATTCACTCTTGAATTAAAACGTGTGCTCATGCAACGTGGCTCATGGCACCAAGTAACTCAGGAATATAATTTTTCTCACACTCCCTGCTCACAACTTCTTTAAAAGGGAGGAAAGTTGTCTTTACTAAGGAGCTGGGAGTTGCACTAAATTCAGGGAATACAGTAAATCCTAGCACTGGGCCTTCTATCTTAGAGCAACTCGGTGTTGATAAGCCGTAACTCTTTGAAGGCATAGCATCCTAAGTGAAAACAAACAGCTCAGAAATGCAAGGCATCCAAGAGTTAATTTCTCTAAGAAACAGAAAAGCAGAATCCACGTACATTTCTGACATCTTCCATTAGTAAATTTTCTAGATGAGCAATTCGTGACACTGAAGAAATGAGAGCATTAGAATGTGAAATGAAGGGCGATGGATGGAGACTGTACCAAAGAAAATGATAAATCATGATTTGAGCTATAGATCTACAGTTTTGGGGAACAAGGCTTCTTCAGACTCCATTGGATTGTGCTAGACCACAGCTTTGCCATTACATCCCTCTGTATTCTTCTGCTGTGAAATTAAACCAGGGATGTAGCTATCATGAAAGAACTATGAGGAAGGAATTAAGTAGTCGTAAATACACCACTGAATAAATCAATGGAGAGTGCACATCTAGAATACTATGCACAATTATGTTTTTTCCACCTTGAAAAGGATGCAATACAACTAGAGAAAATAACTAAAAGGATGACAGCGATGTTGTGGTGCTGTTGGTTGAGAGGTATAAAACAGCTTCCAGACAAGAAAAAAAAAAGTTTAGATCTATCCAGCTTAGAAAAGATATGACCAAGGATGAGCGTGATAAAAAGCTGTAGAATCATGAAGAGCATACAGAATTTAAATAGGGAATGATTATTCATTATTTTTTATAACAGAGGAACTAGGAAGCAGCCAGTGAAATGATCAAGCAGCAGGTTTAAAACAAATGAAAGAAACGATTTTTCAGACAACACATACTTGAATTGTGGAATTAAACTGCCATGGATTTCTGCGGAGGTCAAAAGTACAAACGGCTCCAGAAGTGATTAGATAAATTCATGGAGAACAGGTCTATCAGCGGCTATTAAACATGATGCTTCAGATGGAGTCTTTGGCTGAGGAAATGTTTAAACTGCAGATTGCTAGAAGCTAGAGAGATATATTGGGCAAAAATCACTCCAAACCTCCTCTAGCAGCAGAGCAGGGAACACACACTAACGCTTAAAAGCCTCAGAAATGCCTCACTGCAAAGGCACGTCTGGGCACCGCTGCGGGCAGAGTCACCGCGGCCTGGGGAACGGCGCGCCGAGCATCTCGGATCACCCCGTGAGTGCCAACTGGAAGAGATTTAAGGAGAGAATAAATCAATTTTACTGTCTTACAGAACAAAGGCAATTACTTGGATTATACAACTGAGAAGAGAAACAGGTGCAGTATTTCCAGAGGAGCTCTGCTGGAGACTTCCACTTTCTCCCTTGAGCCTCGGGAGTAGCTGTGTTACACCGTGACTCTTGGTCTCATGGGGAAAGGAGGAAAAGAACTCAAAGCTTAATTCCGAGCTTTTTTACCTTCTGGATTCCTTCCAATGCTTCCTCTCACATTAAGGTATAGAGGACAAGCCCAGTAACACTTCCCCACTGCGTATTACTTCAGAGAACTGCTTCCTAGGCTTTGGGGCAGAAGGGCTGAATTCCCAAAGCAATACAGTGTTCCACGCATTAAAACCATGACTTAAAAGCATAGTTTCACTAAATGCCCAGAAGTGAACTTGTTTTCTCTCAAGGCAAGGACATCTGATGTTCCCTTCCCTATTCCTTGTCCATTCCTTGTCCTTAATACAGGTAAACACATAATTGTACAGCCAGAGCTCAGTGACATATAGCTAGACAGCAATGGAAAAAAAACAAATTAATTTGGGGACAACTTCCCCTTTGGTGTCAGAGAATTTTCAGATGCAGTAATTTCTTTTAACTTAACACATGCATGGATTATCACAGATTTTTGCTTCCCTAGACAACTAAATCCTCTTTTAGATTTTAGAGCATTGTACAAATCCCGTAGCATAAAATGTATGCATCCCATAATAGTTTTCTAACAATATTATGAACTCTAAGAGTTTGCAAGATGCAACTAGATGCCGCATACCACATCAATGTTGCTGATGACTCACTTGACAACAGAGGGTTTATACACAGATGTCTATTTTCCTGCAGTGCAAGCGAAACAACCCATGCTCACCTGGAGGTTTTTTCTCAGCTCTTCAAAGTATTTTGGGGTTGACTCAGTTAAACTTGAGTGTTTCACCGTTATTATCAAGCAGTCAGAGAAAAGTTTGCAGAACGTCTTACCACTCCTCTGATTTTCAATTTGTCTCTGACAGCACACAGAGACCAAACACAATACACAGACAAACAAAAGACAGTTTAAGAAAGCAAACTTCTGTCCTGTGCAGAACCCACACCTGTCAGAGCATCACAGCAACAGCTCACTTGTTTAAGCAAAGCAGGGAGACTGGCTCTTACCTACCCTATTTTTACTTAAGGTATAACATGTGCAGCATTTCCTTACGAACTTGCCATTGAGATATCTGTGTGTTTTTTTTTTTCATTTCACTTCCCACATTCAAAATGTCACCAGCCATCGCTTCCCGATAGTCATGTCACACTGAAAAAGGCCAGTGACTCCCAGACACTAATTTTTTTTCCAGCACATTAGGTATGTATAAAACCCTTTCAGGCCCAGCGTCCGTGAGGACAACGTTGTTCAGGTCTCCATGGCTTCCCTGAACGGCCCCGAGGACTCTCCGTGCCACGTCACAGCCGCACATCTCTGCAAGGCAGGTCACTGCCACCTAGAACCTCATCTGCTCTTACAAGAGCTGGTGCCAGTATGGCAACACTAATGTGGCTCACAACTCATTTGGTGCTTTTGCTCTCTGTTTCACCCCAGAATTATACAATCAACAAGTAGCAAGCCAATCTATCATCTCTGTCCTCTCACCTATTACTTTCCTTGCTGCATTCTCGGTTTCCCCTGTGCTTGGACTTCAGGCTGTGCTGGGACAGAAACGCCACCTCTTATATTTTGTGAAAAATCTCACGCATTTTGCCAACAACGATGAGTTTCAGTGAAAACTCTGCATGTGCAAGAGCTATGGAATTACGTACAATCTAACAAACTTCAGTGAAAAGATCTGTAGCATCTTTCAGGGAAATCTGGCTTGGAACAGCTACCAGCAAAGCATGGAGATGGTGCTCGCAGTGGGAACTCACGGCCCCGCATCTGCCTTGCTTCACAAGCTTTCCACAGTCATCACCAAAACACGTCAGGTGTTTTTACACCAAGATCTCTTGCCTGGGAATTCATACTGTGAGTGGCATAGGAAACACTTAGTCTAAGACAGAGAAATGACTCAAGGGAGACAGGCTGGGGAGGAAGGGGATACCACCAGAGCACGTACAAGTTGGAAGCAAAGGGGCAGCTCTCTTCCTTCCTGAAAAGGAGTTTTCTTCCAGTTTTGTGTTTTGCCAGTCAAGGTGTAGTCTGAAAAGCAAACAGCTAGTGCTTATTAAAAAAAAATGTTACTTTTCAAACATTCATTTGCAAGCATCTCCCATGTGAAAAATTCCTGCTACTTAAATTTTTCTTTTACGCGTAACAAGAATAAAACTGTTGCACGTTAAAATAGAGGAAGATACTATGTTCTCCTATTATTTTCTTTGCTGTTGTTCCTGAGCACAAGGCTTGCTATACACAATCTTTTGTCCTTAAGATATACTGCAAACACAAATATCCACAGACAAAAACATTTTCAGCTCCTTTTCAGGAGCAAACGTTCTTTGCACCCTGTAGTGCATTATCTCTAAAACGTCTTCCAAAGATCAAATCCATCCCATGGTTCCTATAAAAGGTCACGTTTTGCAATGTAGCCTACAGAACAATGACATTTCAAGGATCAAAGAAAAGGTTAAAATATTCCTATAAATCTATTCTTGGGACTTTTAAGTATTTTCTACGCAGAGGGAAATGTCATTTTTTCTCAGGAGCAGCTGAGGGCTCTGTGATGGGTAATGGGTCTGTTAGGTTTTATACGGTGAAAGAAAGATGCACTTCACTCCCCAACTCATGCAAATAAAACCTAATTTAATTTTAAACCTCATTTATTTATTTAGATTTAATCTAAAACTCCCACATCAAAGCAAACAGAAAAACAACAAATACTATCGGGGCCTTAATAAAAAGAAATTGCAGCAAGCCAAAATAAAACTCGGAGGAGCAGCTTCTGCATAATGTTATAAATTATGGTCTTGTAGAGCACCCCAGCCCGTGAAATCCTTTACTCAGTCAGGCTGATGCCGAGTGAATGCTGCGGATTTAATTCAGTCGCTTAATGCTCTGTAAATCTGAGCTGGCGTTGAATTCTGAGATGTGGAGCTTGGTGGCTGGAATTACAGCGGTGGGGTGGAGAAGCTTTTGTGGCGAGGAAGCAGCCGGTACCCTCTCCGGGCTCCCAGGAGGCCATTTCCAGGTTCTAAATGAAATGAGCTTATGGCTCCCACTCACTTCTTAATTAGCACTAAAACGCACTCACACAGACGGCAGATACTGTACGCAGGGGAAAGAGGTGGCAACCTAGAAAAGGTGTGGGGAGAGTGGGAAGCAGCTCTTTCTGTTCCCTTTTGTAAGTGGCATCGCCTCTGCAGCCCCTTGCTGCGTGGGTCTCTGGCTCACGGTGCAGTTCTCCCCTGTCAGGTTCTTTATTCGAGATGGTGAGTAAAAGGCAGACTGGAAGGCTCGGGAAAACAAGAGGAAAATATAAAAATCTCCGATTTAGGTTGCTGGAATGGGCCTCGTTCAGAGCAATTCCTGGTTAGACGTGATGCTGCACAATAAAAGTCAAAATGCTGCAGGTGTTAATTGGGTGCCGTGTCATTAGCAGTCCCACCGGAGGCACAGGGAGGACAGACCGATCATCTCAGCCTTTGATTCCTGCACAACAAGGATAAAACCCATGGGCAGGGAACACTCTTTGCACATTTTCGACTGGCTCTTTTGATGAAGGAAGCACTTGTTCCTAGTTACAAAGCAGAACTGTTTAACTTCACAAAGCTGGCACAAAAGTCTTTAGGAGTAAGGCACTTGAGGGCATGAACTTGATAGCGGTCAGAATAGAAACTTATCTTCTACCTGAGCAACGGGAATTCTTTAGAAAGCAAAAGAAAGTTCCTCTAGTTTCCACAGGCAGCCTAAATTCTCCATCTTTCATATTTGTGGCTGCAGCTTAGGTAACTGCCTCCGTACCTTTTGCTCCTTTTTGTATACTCGAACGTTGGGTTGGCATTGCTGTCAATAGCAGCTTTGTGGGGTATCCTAGCAGGGTGAGGCTAAAAACAGGACACCAGGAACTAAGTTTTACAGCATGTGGATCACCCACAGTACTAGGCAGAGCTACTGGGAGGCATCTAGCGCACAAGCCACAAGTACTGCTCAGACCGGACACAACCTCCACCTCATTCTGCAGATTCCTTTGTGTTACACAGTCTGACTCTGTCTTTGGTGCTGTAGAAAGCACAGCTCAGGATCACTGAGACATCTGTGGCCATGCCCTGATCCAAGTATACCCCATTTGCAAACTCCATTTCTGGAGAATCGTCAGAGATTTCATTAAATCCTCATTCTAGATGGGGAGTCCTCATCCCAGGCATCTCAGTTTGTCATCATGGCCTTCTGCATGGCCATGCAGCTTTCTTAATCTATTTGTTTGCTTGTTGGTTCTTTTTTTTTTTTTTCTTTTTCTTTTTCCTTTTTAGATTTTTTTTCCTGTGTATCTTCCCTGTTTATTAATCGTCAATCACTGATTCGTGCCAGAAGTTTTCCCAGACTGAGCTGCTAAAAGGTTTATTTTTGTACTGCTTACTCTTTCCTTGTGTCCATAATTTTCCTTTACCACACTAATTGTGAAAATACTGGAGATCTTTAGAGTTTCATCAGGCCTCCTATCGGTGCTTTTTCAAATTTTGAAGCATACAGGTTCTGCTCCCTCTTCTCATACCAACAATTTACATCCATTTTAGAATCTAGACAGAACCTCCTGAATTCTTAAAACTCTCCACAAACCCGGTCCCACTGCAAATTTTTGCAATCATACTTGACAAAGAAGACTTGCTGAGCTGTGGCTGGGAGCCAAACAATTTTTAGCCCAACAGGCTTCTTTGATACAGAAGGAGTTGTACAATAGATTATGTGCTTGTGCAAGAGAACTCACCAGACAGACCTACAAGGACTTGTTACTTCAAAGCTCGCTTGTCTTTTTTTTCTGCCTACTGCTTACAAAACATAAGGACACGAACAAAAGATTGCAACCTTCAGCACAGCGCTAATAAAGACTTCCAGCTATGATGGAGACCAAAAAAAAAAAAAAAAAAAAGAGAGACAAAAAATAAAGGAAGTTAAAAACAATGGTCTTATTTCAGGATTGCCTTCATTACTTATACTAGATGACTTTGCTCTGTAACATACCAATGCATTCTGTCCCACTTTCTTAAAATAAAAAATGGTCTGTGGCTTGTCAACAAAGCTCCATTTTCAATCATCCAGGGAGACTAGGCAGAACGCCGCTTGCAGTGTCCCTATCTCTGTATGAAGGGTTTGGGGGCACTTCAAGCTGAGAGTTTCTTCTGCTTTGCCTTAAAGTGATTTGCTGTCCAAGACATGACAGATTTACGTTGACAACTGGACCTGAGAGTTTAAGGAAATTCTAAAGCGGGAAGAGGATATTTATTGACAAGCTTGTGCCTTGCTGGGGATATAAAATTCTCTTTGTTCCAGACCAGAGCAACCATTAAAACCATGAAAATTTAAGATGATAATACAATGTCTAACAGGAATGCTGAGGGTGTAAAGGGAGATGACCTTGCACAACTTAATTCAGAATACTGCATCTCTGTCACAGAAGGAGTGATGTTAGTTTGCTGCTTTCAACAGGACTTGTGGCATTTACTTTTCATATTCTGTATCTTCACCTTCTGCAGAGTCAGGCTGAGCAGAGAAAGAAGCATCAACAAGGATTTTAGTAAAGAAAAAAATACCAGGGATGCAACGAAAAAATCCCTCTTTCCCATCTCCTAACGAATAAGCCATAATCCTACCTGTACATAATGTAAACCATCTTTGAACCTTACAGTGCTGCCAGGATTAAAGGAGATTAATTTTTAAAAAATGAGAAAGATATTAAGATTCTTCCACATGTATAAGGCATCGACAGCAGCTGAGCTATGTAGTTTGAGTGGAGAAGCAATCTACATTGTGTGTGTGAGAGAAGAAATGAGTTGCTCACCTGGGCTGCCTGACGACCTTCATAATCAACAGAAATATAAAAGATACACTGACGAGGGCAAAAACTTGCAGGGGAATTCAGAAGACAGCCTGCCCTGTCCCCTTCTTTTTGAAAAGTCCAAGAATAAATCAAAAGGGGGATGAATAGAGAACAACCGCACAGAGCTGTCAGCACACTGCTCTTCTTGGCCATTCAGTTTCCACATCAGGGAATCAGGGATCGGTTTCATGTGCTGACCTGACCACGGAAAATGACAGTGAAGGACAAGGACGTATAGGAGGGTTGTTAGCTGCAGAGTTAGTGGTAGCAAAGGTCTCCGAACTGGTCTGAATAAATCAGCACAATTAGACCTCGATTACAGCCTTTAAGTGCTACCACAATATAAATATTTAATAAGAAGCATGGTGGCTAGAAGATCATTATTAATCTGCAGCTAAGCAGTATTAGCAAGAGCATAGCTTCTGGGGAAGACGAGCTGTTCCAAAAAGTTACACAAGAACACAAGGTCCTAAATTTAGCACAAAGACGCTTGGTAAATTTGGTCCTGTGTCTGTACTTGCTTTGGAGGTGGCGATTCCAGCTAAGGCAGAAGAAGCACAGGCAATGTGAAGAACGAGCCCCCATCTGGGAGCATCTTGTCCTTTTTGCTCAGAGACCAGGACACTGGCTGTGCGGTGGAAACCAGGGCAGGAGGGAGAAGTCCAGAGCTGCAGGTCTGAGTGAAAGAGCCGTGAAAGTGCTCCAAAAGTCCCTGGAACCTGGAAACCCTGAAAATACTTTTCATTCAAAGAGTTGTAGGGAAGATACAGACTTCAGCAAGATTATTTTTGGGTCAAGTGCCAAATACAGCCCTTGTAAGAGCTGGCATAAAAGATTTTTGAACAGCTTTACAGAGTAAGGTAGATTCTAGCTAAAGCAATGTCCTTAAAGTGGCTAACGAAATCCTTTTAAATTATGAGAGATGGGATAAAAGGCACAGGAAAATGTTGGAAACCAGAAGTTAAATTACAGAACTTCCCAAAGCAGAGGGCATCAGAGGAAATTGTTCTATGTAGTGTAAGAAATGAAAAGCACACAGAGACTAAAATAGAGCCTTAAAAAAGCCTTTTAAGTTTCAGTCAATATGCTTTCAGCAAGGTACAGCTTTCTCACATTTTTACTGCATGCTTGTATATAAATAACATCCCTTAATAGAACAGGCCCACTGGAAAACATGAACTTAGAGATTGGCAGAAGGAATTTATTTTTGAAAAAAAGTTTAAAAGAAACTCTGAGTCTTTAGAAGAGCCAGTAGGATGGCAAAAGACGAGCCCAAAGAGCCAGGTGAGGACGGCGATGTTTCCCACATAGCAGGTAATGCTATGCCTGACAAAGAAAGAGTCAAGAAAGAAGGCACCTTGCCTGATGGGACAGCAGCAGGTTAAAGGCATGATTTGTCTGAAGATTAAAGACAAACTGTCAGAAAGCTTTAAGGTGGAAAAAATAAGTGTGTTCATTACCTCCAAATGCTGATTCCCTCTCCACAGTGGCAGAGACCATGAGACATCGTGCTCTGGTTTGGGAGCAGTATGTCCTGACATGGAGAAGCATAACTGGACGCTGCGAGAGGGGACAGGCACACCTCCCTTTGACAATGATCTTTGCCAGAACCACACACCTGCTCCAGGTGTGATGTCCTGCTTGAGCAGACATCTCCCAAGGTCCCTTCCAACCTGGGCCATTCTGCAGTTTATATTCTTGATTCTGTCACTGCACCTTAATGAGACCCTAACGTCAGCACTGCCACAAATACAGCGTTACCCCTTGTCAGTGCAAGCTGGAGCTGCACCTCCAAGCAGGCTTGAGTTGTGGCTCTTAGGTAACACATTAGAGAAATGATGATTCTCCTTGGGCCTAGCTTTAATTGGAGAGGCTGATGTGTTCTGAAGAGATCTGTAAAACACTTCATGCGTGTATCTAGGTGTGCACATGCACTAGAAGAGCTGTGACCCGAGACAGACTCGGGATGAAAATGATATCATATATGACTCCACACACAGGGATCTCCTCACGGTTATACTGCAGTACAGGAGAGGTAGCAGGACGTGCCATGGGACCCTGCTGAAGTTGTGTAACCTGCCTCTATAGCTCGAGTTACACAGACGTAGGGCTGGATATAAAGCAGAAACCCCATTAAAACCAGATGCTAAAGATGAATGGAACTTTTCTGAAGAAGGATGTTATACAACAAGATGAGATTTTGTTCACTGAGTAAACTTGTCCTGAAGCTAAAAGTAGGGAAGCCTGACCTATTATATGAAGTTAAGGGTCAATAACAAATTAATGGGATCAGTGGCCCCATTAATCTTCCCATAATGAACAACAGCTCAAACAAATCCTTCTTCCTGAAATACTTGAAGACATTTTATATTGGCAACAAATTTACCTTATTGAACCTGAAATCATATAAAAGTGATTTAAATGTATTGAACTCGAGGCATTTCCTGAAATACAAAAGGTATTTTGAAACAGCACTACTGCAGAAGGTAGATTGATACCATAAATTCGTGCACTAACCTTCAACCCCTGGAGAACTGAGCAAGGTCACTTGTGCAATAAATTTTGGCGTTGCCCACACAGCCTTTGGTGGATATTTGCCCACTGCAAGAAGTTGCACGGTATGGCAACATGCTGCAAACGACATCTTCCGCTCAGAAATAGCACGCAGCTGGGACAGATGGGGATATCACAAGCAAAGCTATTCTGAGTTAGAAATAAAGCTGGAGAAAGGATGGATAAACAGAAATAGAATATGAATTTTACAACAATTGAGGACTAAGATGCACTGGCACATTATGGGACATGACATGCCCATTTCCTGCTCCGACTTCCTTTTTCTGGTTCTTAGTTACTATTCCAGCTTTTTTTTCTGATCTCTTTTCCACAAAACTCTGTGCAAGCAGTAATGAAACCAGGCTTAGCTGTTAGCATTACCAAATGGAGATACTGCTTTCATCAAAGTCCAGGGGGCTAAAAAGACTGGCTAGCACAAATTGCCAGCTGCATTCCTGCCTCTCTTGATTTCAGTGATTTCTGCAGCAAGACATGAAATGAGATGTCTGAACAGCAGTCTCTGAAGTGTGTTCTGCCTGCTCATCAGGCACAAACAGGAGCCAGATTTTCAAAATATTTTATTTCCCAGGGAGGCACTAAAGAGAAACAGCCAGATTCTCAGTGGGAGCTGAATATTACCCTCATGTTAAGAACTTATGAAAAAAAATGGCCTTCTTCAGGCCAAAAAAAAATCCTTCTTCAGGCCAAATATGATTTTGCTGGAATTCCTGTTCCCACTACCAAGAAGCGAACGTTATCCTGGATGACAAAGCATCCTGTGTACACTTAAAAGCAACACGGATACAGTCTCAATCTCAGAAAGACTCATCTCCATGAAGACTTAGGGCTTCCTGTGTTTTGGTAAGGAAAGGAAGCATGAATTATAGCCCGACTGTTGTCTGGGGACTGCTTGAAAATAAACCTATGTTCTCTAGAAATCACGCACTGAGGGAATTAAACAATAAACCCAAGCCGTATTTTCTCACTTATTACCAACTTATTCCTTTATGCCACAGGTGGGGAAAGAAAAAAGAAGGAAGGGCAAGTCAGAAATTCCAGTGAACAAGCATCCCTCCAAGGCTGACGTGCGATCCTCACGTGTTCATCAGGGACACGACCAGCTGTGCAGCACGCTTGGCACAATGGGGACAAAGCGCTTCTAGGAACAAAAAGAGAGCGTGCAGATTATTTCTAACTTGGGACTGTGTGAGGGAAGTCTCTATCCTGCTCAGTCTCCTACCAGAGCACATTCCTCCAGTGGGAATTTAGTGCATTTTATAGCAGAGGAGCCAATTTGTTTCATTGCACATGTGCTCACGCATGCACCGCTGTCGGGGTCTGAAAATGTGTTCCCCCAGCCAGCGCTTGGATTCTGAGCACATCCTGACCCAGGCACAGCCACGCAAGGCAAAGTCACCTGTCCCCTCCTCCACCAAAATCCACACCGACAGCGGAAATGTTGTGCTGGGTTTCTGAAAAATAACAGATTTTAAAGTGCCTACATGGAAGCGCATTGCTCATTAGCTCTGGCTAACAGCGAGAGCTCACCTTGCAGCTCAGTTTGCCCTGACGGTCTCAATTTGGTGTGTTTTATACTGGGAATTTACTTCCTCTATTGAAGGCAGAAACCTGGGTGTTGAATGCAAAATGAAACGCAAGGCTCCTGCACAAAGCAACGCTGAGGAGACTGCTGAAGGACGCTGCTGCAGAAAGGGCTGGAATAATACACAGCCTCGTGTCCCACAGAGGACTATATGCTAACTCAAATGAGATTTTAACAAGTTTTCACTGAGAATTTCCATTTTCCATTTAAACACATTGTGAAACTGTGTGCTTTGCCAGTGAAATTGCTTAAAATGGCATGAAATTGAATGCCCCCCCCCATAAATGCCACCTGACAAGACTGATAAAGCAAATACTGATACTGAGACCAGACAAGATTGAATTCTACTATTTAGAGTGTAACAGTTTGTAATTAGGGCAGCAATAGTCTTTGTTGGAAATGTAAAATGGTTTCATACCGAATGCATTAGAAGGATCATCAAATTCTATCACTACTTCATAGCTTCGAATAAAGATTTTATCATATACTTGGGAACTCTCTTTAATAAACACTTTACCTGATAAAATAAACCTATTAATATTGAATAACTCCCTGCTCATCTGCAGATGCAATACAATAGCAAACCAGAGACGCCGAAAAGGATAAAACTATTCACTGAAAGCTTCTGCACAAATACAGCCATTTATTGCTAAGAAATTGCATTAAAGACATCGGACACCAATGGAGCTTTCTAGGCGGCTATCAAAGCTGCTGCATGAGCGTTTGTTGTGTGTACCACACACAGCAAATAATCAAATGAGCTATTTTTTATTGCTATTTGCTTTGTGGTTTGCACTTCACAGTGGCAACGGGACAGACCAAACAAAGCATTTCCTGAATAGCAATTATTTACAGACAATTAAATCACTTTGGTTTAGGTCATATTTATATACAGAACGGGAAGCAATACACCGTAACTGTTCCAAGAACATGGAACCTTACACGGGTGTTTCTGCTTTATAACAAAATAGAAACCTCTTTAACTAATACCTGTTCTAGTAATTAACCTATTATAAAGAAAAAAATAAGTCAATGCACCAAGGTTATGCTTCTGAAAGTACTCTACTGTGTTTCTTTCATTTAAATTTCAAAGCGGATGTCAATGTTGTTTTGTATCTACAAAGACAATTATTTCGTGCACTGTCAGGTTACTTGCAAATCATCACAAATACACCAGGGTCTACGAGGAGACCGATTTCAAAGCGCATTGATATTCCACAGTCTTCTCTCTCCGTAGTAACTGGATGGATTGGATTCCCTAGTCTAGCTTTCAGTTATTAAACTTTTCCTTCTTCCAGATGAAGAGAATGAATACATGATGCAGACATTTTATGTGATCCTTGCCTTTTCAAGGTTTGATGTCTAGAAATGCAGGCTGTCTCTAGACTGTGTTGCTCATTTTCATATGGACTGGCTTTCACAGTCTCACAGCTCTCAGCGAAGAGAGCTCCCGGGCAGGACTGGCACGCTATGGCAACCCATATGGTCTCAAGAACAGCAAGTTTTTATGCTCCCTTCCTCTTCTCCCCTTTTCATACTCTGTTGCTTCAGGCCACCGTCAGGTAACTGAAGATAAGTGTTCCCAGGTTCCCGCCAGCCTTCATGCCAGTGCAGACTATACTGCTTAATATTTTCACTTCATCAAATTGTGGACAGAGTTTCGGTAAGAATTTGCTAGCTATCTCCTTCTGATCCCTTTGAAAATAATCAGCCACAATAAGAAACCTCATGAGATGGTCTCTGGAGCTTGGACTTCTAGGTACTGAAGTTGCTCTGCAACTCAAGTTCAGGAACAATACAAATCTTACAAGGGTTAAACACACCTCTTGTGCTACGCAGTGTTGTTCCACACATTGCTACTACTTTCTCTTTGGTACAAAGAAAGGGATAGAGACTTTTTATTCAGGGTGAAGTTTTTATATTTCCCTGTCACAAAAATATCTGATCTTATTTGATCTTTTGCTTAAATTGAATCCCTGTTAGCTCACACTAGCCAACTCTCCCTCTTCATGTTACTTTCAAGCTCTAAATACAGTAACCACGTCTTATAAATTGCTCTGTAGTCAAGTTTCACATACTTAGCTTTTCAAAGTCTGAGTCTATTCTCCTAACTCTGTCCCACACACTCTTTAGTCATCACTGCTGCTTGTCTCAGCACAGCGTTTTCACTGTGAACCTATAAACAGAGAGACAACAGACATTTTGTGTTATCCCATAATGTGCAACAATTGATCTCACTTAATGGGACCCAATACTGAAAATGACAAAACAAGATTATTTATAGGCCATGTGATTGGACCAGTATGGATAGCCCTCGTATACAAGAATAAACAACCAGTGCTGGTGAGCAGGATGGGAGCGCACTGACGGCCAAGCTCTGAACCATGGGACTCCAGAGAAGCCATAAGCCTAAATGAGCATCATGGTTTTTGGTAAAGAGTTATGATTCTGGCCATTTTTCTGTTCCCCAGGCAAGAGGATGCACCTGCTGTCTTCAAAAAGCAATGTACTCGTGGCATAAGCAATTGCTGTATTTGTTCCCTAGTCTCTTAATGATCATCCTCAAAGATAAGCTTTCTATCTCAAATACCACAGTAAGGCTGCTGTTACAGGCAAGAGCTTGACATCTACAGCACGCACGTAAAACCTGATGCATAAGGTCAAGCCACAACCACCCAAACAAACAAAGCAGCACCCAGTTCTCCCCTGTGATGAGCAGGCGTTTCACTCACAAAGATACCTCACAGACAGACTGACATTCAGAGACTCTTTGGCTTGTGGCTGCTGCAGATGAGGTGAAATGCAAGCAAAGAGAGCTCTCTCCGGAGCCCAGCACACAACCTCACACCCCACCAGCTGTCTCCTGCTGCAAGCGGGTGCAGGGGAAGCATGCACGTCACAAGGGACCGCAAAGCAAAATCCCACTGTCTGACGATCCTTCCCCATGCACCCCTTACTGCTTCCAGAAAGTCAGAACACTGGGCAAACAAGAAGCTCCCAGAGTGCAGATGGTTTGCTCTGAGCACCTTTTCAGCCTAAAGAGAGCCCTTCTTCCTGCACTGCTTACCCTGAACAGGTGGACAACTCCCAAAATTCGACAGTAGGAAACACTTTACCTTTAACAAGCTCCAGCCACTCTAACCAGATTGTCAATAAACAGAGCATATTGCACAGATGGACTAATAACGCAACCCTAATTCAATTGCCTAGAACCATCTTCTGTGCATACTCTATTAAAAGCAGCCACTCGGCTTGCAGCAGCTGAGAAACCAGGACAGGGTCCCCTTCTGAAGGAGAGCACGGAAGAGGGTTGACTTTGATGGGCTGGCAGCTGTGAGCCAGCTCTCTTTGCAGCACACTTGCAAGTTGCTGCAACCTTACCCCTGTGTGCTGTGGCTCGGGGCCACCTCAGTAGTGAAAGCTGCTCGCCCTTATCCTTGGTCACCTCTCAGCCATGTGGCTTCTGAGGGGCTCACCTACCTGAACCCACAGCCAACAGCCCCGATCACTGTTCTGTGCCAATCTGAAGTGAATAATTCAATGGTGAACACTAAAACCTGTTAACCTATGTTCTTCTCCTTGCCCTGTTCTCCAAGTAGCCATACAGAAGAATGAGGGCTCCCCAAAGGAAGGGGAGTCCTGGAACTATGCCCAGGTCACGGTGGGACTCTTTGTTCTTTAACTTACATGCAACTTTCAGCCTGATTTTCATACTCTTTCATTCTCTCAACACACATTTCACCAGCTAGGCAGCGGTCTGAGCAAGGTTTGGCTATGGGAAAGTAGGATAGAAACCCAAATCCGCTGGTATTATTTTCAAAGTTTGTTCTATCTCTTTTAAAGTCAAGCTGCCAGAAGCCATGGGCTGATGCATAGCAAGGGATTATCTTGCACAGACATTACCTTTGAAGTGCACAAGATTCAAATCAGTTGCAAATAGGGGACCTGAGGCCCATCAGCAGCAGTGCTGCTTGGGGCCAGGAAAGTCCAAAGAGCTGGCTCATCCTTCCATCTGCACTCCAGATCGAAGGGATGTAAATCAGGCCATGCAGAGCCTGGCTCGCTTTCCACACGCTGTTGCTCTGTCTGCCCTGGTTTCAAGGTGGGAGCTACACAGCACCTTATACCAAGCACTGGGACCAGACATGCATGGAGAAGACTGATTAGAAAATGAATTTAAAAGAGCTTTTTATGTCATTTGCTGTTCTTATTTCCAGCTTTGCTGTGAGAGCACCCCAGAGTCTCCACACTCCTTCAACGAGGAATATATTCATGCAGAACCATGACAATTCTTAACTTTTCCGTTAATCTTCTTTCACTGACTGTCAAACTGGGCAACCCAGTCCGCCCCCTCTGAGCATCCTTTCCTCCGTCTCTGCTCCCGGAAGGCATTAGTATGCCTGTGAGAACCTGTAAATGCTGAGCCCCCTTTGAAGTTAATGTAGGTGGATGGCCCATTGTGGCCAGCTGTGATCAATTCCTACCCTGCTCATGGCAGAAAGCTCTCCAGCCCACAGCTTAGTGGGATTAGCTACCTCCTTGCTACTTTCCCTACCTCATTTTTAATATATATCATTCACTTGAACGTTATCCTGGGGCAAAATTTACTGGACATTTCCATGGGTGTCATCTGGGGGAAGGACTTGGATTTTTGCAGCAGTTGTTCTCTTCTCTGACATCTTGACAAGCTGCTGGACAGAACTGCTTCAGAACTTGCATCAGCGTTTGCACTTTGAAAAGCTCTTTCACAACAGCCACCCACAGGAGAAAAGGCCAGCGGATGAGTAACTAGGCAAGAAGAGATTTGTATGTTAATATAGCCATGTCCATGTGCTTCTTAAGCAGTATGTTTAGGAAAAAAAGAGGCTGTGCATTTATAACCGGCTCTTTTGAGAAAGCAGCTGCAATAGCAATGGAAAACTCAATTTAGTCAAAGAACACATTGTGATGAATAATAAAAAATTAGTTGAATCCAGTGCCTGTGGTAGTAACGAGCTCAATATGCCTAGCTACAACCAAGCATAATGTACATAGAGAAGCTGCCTAAAGTCCTGCCAGCCCCTTCCAAATACTAAATTCCCTATTCTAAAGGATTGAGGCTCTCTAAATACCACCCCACTGCTGCAGTAGCACATCCAGTGACATCAAGGCCTGAACTCCTACTCCCTTTTTTATCATAGAAAACCGGGAAAAGTATAATTTCAAAACAGGCAGCATGAAAGGAAAAAAAAAAACCAACAACATTCAGCATGTTCTAGGCAGAGTTTTCCCAACTCGTTTCAGCTGTGACCCATTTGAAATCTGAGATCCAGTGCAATTCATTGCAATACTTAGAAGCCTCAAAGTGGTTAAAAATTAACCAAGATAGAGATGTCTGACAGATAGAAATTTAGCTGACTGATCTTGCATGTAGATAATGAGCTAAGAAAAAAAATATTGTTGCAAAAAGAAAAAATGTCTATCAAAGTCCAAGTATGCTAATTATCAAGAATTTAATGGAAACTCGCTTCCTGACAAATTGCATGTTGAGAAATGAGACAGACAGCTGAATATTTTAATACAAGATCTCCCTGGGGAAAGGAAAAGGGGGAGGGGAAAGGAAAAAGATTGTTTTCTTCATCATAAAAATAAAAATCTCATTTAAGAAGTTACCTCTTGTTACGTGAGTTTCTGGGAAATGAGGCAACGCAGCTATTCATCTTAGGAATCAGTGGCAATGCTTCTTCTAACAGAGACCTGCAGCCAGGTCCATCTTCCTATAATAACCTTACTAAATAGTTGTCATTCATGCAAGGGAGACAGAAGGGTCGAAGAGACACAGCAGGTAGCATGACAAGCTAGCTAGGCCAGCTGACAAGTAGTCCAATGAGTCAAGTCTAAGTGGAAGCCTGAACACAAGGAAAGAGATTAGAGAGAGTACTACATTCTCTTTGCTCCACATTGTGTGTTGACAACACAGGCTACTATGATTTAACTTGCTGCCAGAGAACATGCCAAGACTAGCTGTCCTTTTATTCATTTCTTCTATTGCTATGCAGTCCTAAAGAAAAGGCATTCGGTTCTGCTCAGAAAATCTTGGACGGCTTCTTTGGAAAATGGGACCGATCAGGCTTCTGCACTCATGGCTACCGATCACCTTGGAGCTCTGCAAGAGCAAGCAGCCCGATGAATTAGCTTAAGGAATTACTGTCATCATAACAATGTTTCTGAATACAATAACAGACGGCCAAGTCTGCACAGTTACGTTCAGAAAATGTTCACTAAGTTTGAAACAGAGGCTAACTTAGAAAGAAAGGAGACACAAAAAAATCACCCTCATTTGCTACATCATCACTTGGTCATTGCAAAGTTTCGAGATCTGCTGAATTTATTGGTGGACAGAGATGAACTTCAGCCTGAATCGGAGCCATCAGTTTGACCCAAGTGGTGCCACCTGGATGCTGTCCTGCAGTGGCCTATACCTGGCCTGCAGCCGCGGCAAGAAGCAGGGAAGGTGCTCCAGCAGTGGCAGGACTGAAAAGCAATTTGCAAAAACTCAACAAACCCAAACATGACTCGCCCGCCAAGAGCCTTTGGCCAAGTTACTGTCCAAAAGTTCTAAACCAGCTATTAATTTAATTTAATCCCTTTCTATATGTAAGGACGAGACCACCCTGGGCTTGATGATACACACACAAGTAAATGCAGGGAGGTTTTGGTCCGAGATCAAAGAGAGGGCTTGAACGAGAAGGCCATGAACATGGGGGATTAGAAATTGGGGCCTGCTAATGCCCTCAGAAACAACTGGCCTGGAATATAAGACACCAGAGAGAGGGAAAACACCAACAGCAGCTAAAATAGAGGCATTAAGACAAGCACATCTGAAGTCTCAGTCACAAACATCTCCAGCTGGCACCCAGAATTAAACAGAGGATTTAATTGGCACTATAGAAGCAACTGCATTAATTCCACTTTTCAAGGACAGTGATAAACCTTCCATTCCTCAAACAGCAAATGTATTAAGACAGAATATCTGACTCTTTCCAAAGGGGAGCAAGCACCGTGAATGCAGAATAACTGAAGTCCCATACCTGCTCAGGAAACAAGAAAGCATCCTGTGTTGGAGCAGCTCAGAGGCTCAGTCCTTCCTCCAAGCTCAGGCAGGCTCCATTTTCTTGCTGCTTACCAATTCCCTTCAGTCTGTGCTGGCAGAACCCACTGCTCTGCCACGTGTTCTGCACTGCCACACCAGCTGGGACATTAAGTCTGCATTGCCTCTGAGCTGCTGGGACAGTTACGGTGGGATGGCGCAAAATGGGCCTGCTTTCCTCTTCCTAAGGCTGCAGCAAATCTTTGGGACAACAGTTTCTGTGACTTACATTGATAGTATCGGAGCAACTAAGAACTTACTGTAAAAAGCAAACAAACACACTGGTTTTCTGGAGATCAACAACAGAATTTGAACAGCACTGAATGCAGTCAGTACACGAAAAAAAAAAAAGAAGCAATTTCTAAACCTTAAATTCCAGTGGGCTCAGGTATGTGAGGGAATAGACATAACAACATTACACAAAAATTTGAGAAAGGAAGCAAAGATGAGAGAGTCCAGCTGAAAATGCAGACACACGTTGTCGGAAGGGAACTGCACACACTGAAATCCAGCCCTGCACTGGGCTTTGACAGCTCAGCTTTTCTGAAAGGAGACCTGGGATCTCTGGCAACCCCACTGCCTGAGAGGACCTCAGGATCACCCCAGATTTAAGATGGTGCTTCGCTTGGAGAGGCAGGAGGAATCCAGAACAGAAATGTGAGAGTCCTGGCAATGCCCTTGCTTCTGAAGCCATGGTCACATATTCCTCTTCCATACCAAAAGTGGTGTTAGGAGAGTGCTGAAAAGCTAAAAATGTATCTACTTTTTTCAGGTGCTTTGCAACATTAGTGCAACAGTAATGGCATTTCAATCTTTTGCATTACAACACGTTTGCACATAGAAAGCATGAGTTTTCTAACAATTGCTGAAAACACAAACAAGGCAGAGTAAAAATAAATAAATAAATAAAAATTAAACAGAACAAGGGCAGATTTTAAAGGTCACATTGGAGATTTTATTCCCTAACAAGTTCCTCATTAACACAGCTCTTGCTCAGGATGGTGCATGCAAGGGGACACAGAAATCTCATTTTGGATCATATATGAAGACTTCACTCAAAATCTTCTTTACAAAGTGGCTGGAATGGCCAATATTTCAAGACTCAGCAGCTTCCCCTACAGTTTACAGCATTGCTCTCAGAAAGCTGAAGAGCCTATCAATTTTTCCAGGGGTCCTTCTACTGAATGCCAACCATTATCAACCTACTCCCACACCCTCTGCTCTCCCTTTGAGGTACCTGGAAGGAATATCTGCCTGGGAAACAAGAATCTAGAAGGAGCTGGCTCTAAACACTGCATACAGTGCAAATACACAGACAGGCATTCACGTGTGCCTGCATTCCAATGAAAGGCTTTAGCTGGGGTACAGGACAGTCTTGCAGTCAGTAGAGATTTGTAGGAGGATGAAACATAGATCTGGGTGTAGAAGAAGTTGACGAGTTGCCTGCTAATGTGCTGGACCAGACCATGGGGCTGTTCAAGTGGCAGAGCAGATGCTCAGGAAGACAAGGCCATAGGAGCTCTTTCAGCAAGCAAACATCCCAGAATCCATGAGAAGGTAGGCTATGCCCTTACCAGAGAAAACAGATGGCTTCTCTCCATTCAAATATTTTCCTCTCCATCCCCAGTGCGATCTCTGTGTCTCCACAGGCTACACACATCAGAATGAACCTTCTGCCTTTTCGGTGGCCAAGAAAGATGGGTTTGCTTTCATCTTTCAGCATGAATTCCAAAGGGAGCCAGGCGAAAGGGAGGTGTGAGGAGAGACAACATTTTGACAGTGTGCAATAATGAAAAAACGACAGAAGCCACAGACAGAGGAACAAAGAGTCTCCCTGCTTCCCATGCACAATGATAGATAAAAGGGAATGGATGAAGGATCAAGCAGCAAGCAGGCTGCATGCAGAACAGACAGTGCACAGCCTTGTTCCACTGGGACCACCAAGTTTTGATGGGTATGCAAGCAGTTACTACACCACTCCCATGCTTTTTCTGAATTCTGAGCTAGAACAGATGAGGACAGTTGGGCTTTTTCTGATGTTATTCTAAAGGGTAGTAACCCAACTGCAAATTAACTTCACTGTGACAAACACTTTGTTTGGGCCAGCTGACTGATGTTCTGGAGAACATGATCCCACTGCCTTCCTCACAAAGTGCATTATTAAGGATCTTCAGTCCTCCAGACTATACCTGCAAAGAGGACAAGTGATTTTGCTGCAGGGCACTGTGACCCACTAAATATACTTGGCCAGAACAGACTAAGTGCCAGGTGAGATCTCCAATTAGTCTGGGGGTGGCAGAGACCCACTGCTCCATTCACACTTCACAAGTGCCCAGTAACTCCTGTGAAATAGCAGCCGAGGGATCCACTCCAGTTCCTGAAAAATGGCATCCACATCTCAGAGCTCTGTACTTCATGCAGCCGTTCAACATGCTAGTTTCCAGCTGACATTTCAGCAGAAAGGCCAAGGATGAAATTGGCCACCTCTTTCTCCTGCTTAAGGAAACCCTTCACTACACAGGGAAGATAGGATAACGTGGGGCTGGTACAGGTGCACTGCTGCCATCAGTGCTGTACCACCACATGTTTGGTGAGTCAGTTCCTCTCTCTCAGCATACACGTGTGAGGAGGTGGAAAGAAGCTTTTAGGACTGGCAAGAGGATTACTTTTCTCACCAGGGATTGCTCATTCATTTTTAACCTAGTTAACCAACTGCTCTTTGGAAGCTGCTCTCAGCTGCCACAATTCATCCTTCCTCACAGATTTGCGGTGCCTTGAGCCCTTCCCCTTTTCTTGCCCTCCCACTCTACTTCTGTGAGCACTATCATTATTCTCTTCACCAGTGTACACAACCTTAAACTTCTCTAATTTGTTTCCTTCTCGTCTTCCACTCCATATTCATATTGTTACCAGCCCTCTTTTTTTTTTCCCTGATGGAAACAGTGTCCTGGCCAGAGCCTTCTGTCACAATAAACTCTGTTTTCTGAAGCCCCGTGGGAAAGATGGGATCATTACTTGCCAGGACACGTGCTCAAGTCTATCATTATGCAAGTCAGTGCTGGAGCCATTTTGTTTCAATTTGCTTTTCTTCAGGGCCCAAGGATCTGCTCACTCATTATACTAAATGAGGTGGTTTCCCAGCTTGAAAGTGCATTTTTAAAAATCTTACTCTGCTTAATGATTCTTTTTGTTAATTTTAAATAGATTTTAGAACCATTCTTTCTGCTGGTAAAGGACCCACAGCAGTGGAAACTGTATTTGGAGCTCTCACTCCATGCGATGCATTCTTAATGCTATGAATATTTATCTGGAGGAACTTCTCTCTCTATAGGTGAGATATAGTTCACGCTCCTCATTAACACAGGACTTAGCTCCGCTCGGCATAGGAACTGTGCTGAGCTTTTCCTTACAAGAAGCAATGAATTAGAGATTTTGGGCGCTCTGATGCTCTGCGCGGCATCTGAAATCATACTAACGCAGCTCTGCAACTGGTATCACAGGTGACAGGTCTATTGCTCATGATCTTGTTGTGAGGGAAATATCACCTCAGAGATCGCTTCTTAAAGGTCAACAGCTGCGAGTCTGTTCAGTCTGAGGATGTGTACGGATAGGGCACAGGCAGCCAGGCTGCCAGCACGGGCCGAATTCCACCCGCACGCAAACTTGGCTCCTCCCAGGGGAAGATGCCAGCCCCTGCTTTTCCTTAGAGTCAACCCCCGTGATCCACAAACCATTTAATTGCACAGTTAACTTTCCGACACGGCTACTGAGCACTGAAATCATTTCATGGAGATGGCCAACTGAATGTTACTAATAGTTTAATCATATAAAAATGGATCCTGAAGTAGCAAAACATGTAGGAAGGCAGCCTGCATGTTGAGGTGTTTCTCTCACAATTAGCTTTGTTTTTCTCCTCTACTTCCTTCTTGCATTCACTTGACGGGTTAGAAATCACAAAACTGAACAAATCTGAAACAATATCACACCCACTCCGAATCTAGCATACATCCAGAATACAAAGACGACAGTGCCAAGATATTTCCCCGCTTCCACCGCTGCCAAACATGTAGGCTCCCTAGGGGACGAAAAGTCATGAATTCCATGGCAATCAATACATCACAATTGCTTAAAAGCCCAGGAAATGCTGAAATCAAAGTAAGGCAGTAAGTACAAGAGAGGGGACTCTGAGTGATGCATGAATTGCATGCTACAGACACAATGTTCTAAACAATTAATATGCAATGTTGGTTAAATAGCAGATTCAGCAAATATTTTTCTCCACTGAATGTTCAAATGAAACAGCAAAAAATATTTGTCTCTTTGGATTTCAGTGAAAAGTTTGCAGGGTGGCTCTGTTGGCCAGTTAATTTCATCCTTGGACTAGCAAGTGTTCAGCTCGCTTTTCAGGGTCTGTACTTCCTACAAGCATTTTTGGTTTTACATAAACTATAAGGAGAAGCAAGTTGTTTACTTTTCCTTCCAAGTTACCTTGTTCAAATTGCACATCTGACAATGTTCCCAGGGAGCCATTCTCCACTTCAGAGCAGTGCCTACAATTTGTACCCTAAAACCATACCGTATAAGGCTGGATTTCCTATTGATTGCTTCTGATAGCAATGCTAAGCACACGAGCTAAGCTGCAATAGCTGGTTAATTTTATTAAGCTTAGATACTGAAAAGCCCTGAAGACATCTAAAGTGGACTTTAATATTTTTGTTTAACAATTTGCATCCCTTACTGTCTCTCTTAATGTGTTTGTGCCTGTTTAATCTTCTGTAAACTCTTATCTCTGTCCTTCTGATGTATACGAAGTACTTTTGAGGAGGGCAGCAAACAGAAATGGGAATTCTTGGTAAACAAAATTTGACACATCCCTTGAAGGAAGCCTGTTTATTGCCCACGCTGTGCTCTGAGCGCAACATACTATATTGTGCAAGCAGGGGCTCACGGTGCAGACACCAAGCCAGGCTACAGCAGAAGCCCCACATTAAAGCCTGCCTCAGGCAACCATTTATTATTGCACGATACACTTCTGAAAAATATGGATGCAAAAGATGTTATCAGTTTTGCCACACATTCGGTTTTTCAAAGTCAATTCTATTGTCTAAGCAAAACCGGGCACGTTTCCGGCTGTTGTCATGTGAATTTTCACTTCATAGAATAAGGGGAAAGAAAATCATTTTGTTACTTTGATGAAGACGCCTTGTACATTTTGACAAACTCAAGTCCCTCCAGGGTGCTTACTGGCCATGAAGCTCTTTCATATCTCATTCATTATCGGAGAGAGACAGGAAAATACTTCCTCATTTCTCTTGCGTATGAGTAAATCAGTGAAAACCACAGAGACCTGGTTTCATTAAAAGTGATGGAGTGAGACTGGCTGCAGCCGCTGCACAGTGGGGACTGGGCTGAGCTGACTCAGTGCAGTCTGCCCGGCGAATTCAGGAAAAAAAGATTAGCTGGAAATTTCTCTGTTGAAGCACTGACTGCTTACTGCAGCCAAATTCCAAGACAGCTTGAGGCCGTAAAGTCTGAGCTCCAAGCCCTAAACTCAAAAGCTAGTTGCACGTCTGATCTTCCTCAGCTTCATCACTCCATAGATTTTAGATGCTAGACCTGCATCTCCCTGATAGTTTCAAACCATTGCTATTGCCATCAACAACTGCTACGGTTTCTACTAAGTGACAGCCAGTGGGTGGTATTTCTGGAGAATCTTTCCTTATGACTTTGCCAGGGGACAAAAAAAAGCCCCCAGACCCCAGGATTAACTTCGAGCTCACATTACAAAACAAGAAAAGGGAAATGGGACAAGTGGCCAAGACAAACCCCTTCATTCCACTGAAAACTTGTCTTAAATCTTAGATCTGAGATTTTCACTGTTTCTGTCTGAGAGTTAGGCACACCCCAACGTGTGGATGCAGCACGCTACCTACCTATGTTATGTGTGGCTCAAGATACTGCTCCAAGTCTCCCCATTTTATACCTTTTTTCTTCATCTGCTGACTTCAAAAGTGGCAAAAGAGCCACCTTTAATCAAAATCAAGCCTTTGGCAGATTATTTATTAAAGTGTAAGTCCTGACTCTTGTGTTGAGTTAAAAAAAATCCACACAACTCAGCTGGTCATAAGATCCCCAACCAGGTGGCAGAACCCTGTGCGGATGACTTAACACAACTGACTTCTAGCCCTACTTAGCTCAAATTTCCAGAAAATCTGTGTTCCTACTGAGCGTGATAATATACTGCACATGCTCCTTTTCCGATGTTTTGTCTCAGAGAAAGCTCTCAACTTTCTGTGCGCTATTCTCCTGTGATACAGAACACTATTACCCCATAAAGCTCACATCTCACAGATGGATAATTTCACAAATTATGGGATCAGCTACGTGAAAATCTGAGATTTTAGGATATCCAGCACATACCACGCATCTAGGAATCAGGAACTAATATGGATGCTGAGCTGTGTGCACATTCGGCCCTTGGTGGTGACCTTGCCTTTTTACACAACTCAGCAAACTGGACAACCAGCCTCTGAGGCGGAAGGGTAAGAAAACATAACCTGATCAACTGTCTTGCTGCCACTGGGCATCACAAGGGAGAAGGCAGGACCTTTTTCTATCTACAATGGAAAAATGAGCATACTTCTCACTCAAAACCGTAGCAGGAACAAGTGAAAGTAATTCAACCTACCCCTGCTCTTCAAGATCACTGGTAAGACAACAGTACTGTGTGGCTGACACGTCAGAGGGTTGGAAAAGGACGGGGAAGGGGGAGGAGAGAACAGCTGCTCTGCAACAAGAAGCTCGATGGAGGCTGCCAACAAAACAATGCCAATGGCAGGTAAGTCATCCCAAACTACCACATACTCAAAGCCACAAGGGCTAAAAAAGCTTAATAACGTGTTGTTTCAAGAACCACAAATGGTGGCAGACGTAAGATGCAGGCTACCTGACAACACTCACGTCTTCTCTGACGGTGCTGTGAGGGCCCCATATTCTCACCCGCCCCACAGGGTGAGCAGAACAGAGCAGGGTGTGCAAACCATCTTTTTCCCTCAAAATCTCTGCAATGTGGACCATGCGGCGCTGTGCGACTCCTGGAGATGCTACGAAATGCAATGACCTACTATGAAACACATTAGTTTAAGCTGCACAACCCCAAAACCTCCTTTATTTCACAGCCCATTGCCAGTGTTCTTCGGTGCAGAAAGTTAGCCCATGTGAGTTATTCTCTTATCAGTACCCAGGAGATATATGGGCTGCACTTACATTTCATGTTTGGGAAGAAATACTAATACTGTGCTGTACTGCAACCCTTCACCATTAGCAAAAGTAGTTTTGTCGAATAGTGTTGTCATAAAACAGCTGCTATGTTCCTCTTGAGGCAGCTATACCTTAGCAGTGGGAAACTTGGCTCCCACATAGCCAGCAAGACCGTGCCTTGCTCTAAAGCGTGGCGGTGTCCTTCTGAGGCAGCCCTAGGGCAACGTGGAGCTGTTCTGGTGATTCAGAGCAGGACTCCAAGGGAAAAAGCGTGTATTTCTGGCATAAATGTGACTCATATCCTCCTCTTGAAGTTTGCTGACAAACAGAAATGGGAGCACAGAGCTGGGGCTGCAGCTCTCCCCAGGCCCAAGCCGATTACCTCTGTTCTACAGAAAGACACCGATATGTCATGGGGTGGGAAGGGATGGGCCTGACCAACCCTGTCTGCCTGCAAATCAAATGTGAAGCAGGGAAGGAGAGAAAGGAAAATGAGAACAGCCTTTGAAACTTCCAAGCCGTTCTTTTTTTGCAAGAAAAGAGTTGTTAAGAGACAGCGTTTTCTTTTTTGATCCTGTTACAGAGAAAAAAAAAATAAATCCCCAAACCCATTTTGAAGCATTTGGATCCACTGAATCCACAGAAACATTGCCGTGAGCATGGTATGGTGATGGCAGAGGGCTAGGAGCGACTCTTGAAGACCTTTTAACTAGAATAAGGACTCAACTTTTCAATTCCTTGCTTGGCAGGCTTGTGTCAGATGCACATGTGGTATAATTCTGCTTCAAAGTAAAGCTTGTATTGAAACTTCTGCCTTACTTTCTTATTTGAAGTGCTTTTGGTGGAGATTTGGAGAATGACAAGCTTCTGAGAAAGCCTTCAAACACCTCACAAACCAAGCATTTCATCTTTTTTTCTGTTATAGCAGAACATTTAACGGAGAAGTATAGCACGTGAAGGAGGAAATCTTGTGTTTGCCAGTTCATACAACTGACCCATTCAATCTTGCATGTTTCCAGCCCTCCAGCACTCAGGCTTACACACCATGTGCACAAACGAAAGACGATCACAAATCCTGCATGAAAAATACAGTCTGTGGCCTATTTGCTCAGGACACGATTCTGAGGGATCCGCACACATGTGGGCAGCGAATCTTTTTTTAAATCCTCTAGTCAATAAAACAAAAATGACTGCCAAGGAAAACATAATTCAGCCTTAACCCAAACTCAGTGACTCCATATTAACCTTTTATAAAGAAAAAAACAAACAACGATTACAAAGAAACACTTGAGAGCACAACAGCTAAATGTGTAATCTGTCCCTGGCTAGTCACCTTCTTCCAGAAGGAAGAACGCACACCCCCGTGAAAACTGCTTTCGGCCTGCAGCTGTAACCATGGCACTGCGACCACAAGGCAGCTGGCTTCAGCAAGCTTCCCAGCCAGGGAATTGTACAGGACCACATGCTGGCAGTGCCAGGGTTAATCCGTAAGATTTCTCTGGTTCCAGCTACTTGCTTTCACCACAGCTTCAATACTTTTGCTATGAGAACCGAAAATATAAATTCAGTTCTAGAAGAGCAGAAGCACAGAGTATCTGCAATGCAGACTTCAGATGGGGGTAGGCCTCCATGAAAGGATGCAAAGTCTCCGATTTAACAAGCCAAATCATTTCACTGCGAGCAGTGAAGACAGAACAAAGCGGTCACTGTGTGACCAAGACTATACAAGATTGCTTTATTCCTGTTTGTGTTGAGGCAGGCACTTGTTTAAAACCACTACCTCAAATATTTCAAAAGCACGGTGACCTCACCTAGCCAGTTGGAGTCGGCCTGTGGAAACTCATTCACAACTCTCTTGACACTCTTCCAAACAGAAATCCTGCTGGGATGAAGAAAGGGAACACTGATCCCTCTGCCCCCCTTTTCTGCACCTGATTCTGCTCCCTGTAATTGCCGTATCGATACCTTTTCGATCTGCATCCCTCCTCCTCCGCACGGATCCTCGTGCTGATGCATAAAGGACGAACGCCAAATCAGGGGTAAAGAGGCAAAGCCACCAACTTCCCATCCGCAGCACCCAGACAATATCAGCTACTGTCTCCCTGTTTGTCCACTGGCAGTGGCTTGTTTACAGTCCCTCCTCAAGGGCCGGCGAGCCAAAGAAAACGTCTTTAATGCAGTTCTCCTGCAACACCAGCCTCTCGCCTGTGGCTGACAATTCCTACGGTCACAGTTACTTTTCTGTTACGGCCCAGATGAAGCACGGTGCTGTCATCAGAGCTCAAAGACCCACAAACCCACCCCGAGTCTTGCACATAAGCCTCACCCAGTGTCTTGGGACCATAAGAAAACTTTCACTGAAGTAACGGTAGTAAAAATGAAGGCTGTTTATTTCTGTGCAAGCTCATGCAGACATTTTCCAATCAAAATAGCTAAAAACAACATGCATTTGTCTGGTAAAGGCCTCATCCAATCTAATGTTTTTCCCAATTAAGTGGTGCAAATCCCTCTCTAGACATTCTTGCTTCAGCCTGAGAGCTGGTTTTGATTTGACCTGAATTAAGTAGGCATTAAAACGTGCCTTTATATATAAATAAAGGAGAAGGGAGCTCAGGGATGAAGAACCGACCACATGCGAGAAGCTGGGGAGAAAACAGATGAGGACAACCAATTTGAACAACAAGGTCAGCACACAGAGATAAATTATACCTCCCACTGCTATGCAGGAATGTCTCTGGCGGTGGTAGGAACAGTGATGCAGAGATCTGCACAAAAGTATTTGCTCTCCATGGTTGTGAGGGGATGGTGATGGGCTGAGAATAAAGCAGCAGGAAACCCTGAAAGCTTAGGCCCAGACCAGAGAAAAAATTAAGAGAAAGAGAGCAGAGCAGGAACAGCCACTCCCAGTGGTTGGATCAATGTCTGCAACTGGTTGCAGAACAAGGATGAGAACTGAACTAGAAAGCGAGGGTAGAGGCCAGAATATAAACTGAGGGACAGGAGAAGATTTAGAACAGGAGCCAGAAGCTCAGCTGTTAACCTGAGGAGCAACTGTGAATTCAGTCCCCATTAATCACCGAAACCAATCACGCACGGTGCTGCTCACAGCTACCACAATTCACTTAAAGGCCAGCTCATCTTTTAACTGCCTCAAGTCCCACCTGAGGGACAATTAGTTTTAAGGCTGACAACCCCTGTTATTGTTCAAAAGGCAAAAATAACTCATTTATGTTGAGGGGAAGGAAATCATGTTATATTTGTCTTTATAAGAAACTCGGTGCAGTTGTTTGATCCCATTTATTTTTGTTAGGTGAGTTACAGAAGACTATCTTCTAGATATCCTCGAGAGAGTGGGCGCAGCTAGAAAGGAACAACACGTTACTTCATTTGCCAGCACACTCTCTGTGGACAACTAATGGGTACCTCGGAGTTTAGAACAACTTAACAGGGAAGAATTTAATTGTTTTTTATTTTATTTTTTTTAAAGAGGGAGGTGGAGGGGGTGGTAATAGATTTGGAAGATACACATGGTCTTCAGGGAAGCATGAAGACTCAGCTGCCAACAGGCACGACTTCAGGGGGCTGCAGACCGAGAAGTGGTGCGCCCACAAGCTCTAAGGAACGGGAACGGAGGCGGCTGATTCGGCAGCTGTGCAAGTATCTTCTGCAGCTACGATGAAAAGTCTCGCTCTTGGGGAGAGACACGCTCTCGTGGTGTGGTTGCCCTCCGAAAACCTAATTACACCAGCCCTATATTAGGTATGCCTCAGTGCCAGGCCAGCTTGGCAATAACTCTATCTGCAAGAACTCTCATCGGAAGAGTGAGCCTCCAGCAGCAAAAACAATCAAAAAGCAGGCAGGAGCAAGGCTAATCCATTTAAGTGAGACTAAAACAGCCTTTATTATTAATAATAATAAAAAATTGGCTTAACTAGTGATGCTAGAAATTATCTGTCGGTCAAGCAAAGCACACACCATGCAGCTGCTGAGTGCAGCCGGGCCTGTGGGAAAGGAGGGAAGGGAAGGGAGAACGGGGGTTTTGGAGACTTGGAAAGAGGCAATTCACTATCAGCTCTCTGAGCCTCTCACAGCTTTTCATTGGCTTCACCCCATCAACTCAGAAATCAAAGAGCTTCAAGCATCAGACATTTGCGTCTGCTCCATCTTCATCACTGCCAGACACAGCCCCGCGATTAGAAGAATGGAGAAATAAGGAGCTTACAGATTCACTTTCCCCAGTTGATACGGTGACTCACTGCGCTGAGGTATCGATCCACAGGTCTGGCCTCTGCCGATAACTACACGCCACAGGGGTTAATTTAACTCCCCATCACCTGGCACTGTCTCAGACGCTTTGCAGAGAACAGTTATAAATTATATAGCCCTCCAAAGACAGAAAGCAGAGGAGTATTGTCGGCACATTTCCTTTGTTACCCATCCTCCCGCAACTGGACTTGTTCTGCTGCTTCCAAGTCTCATTTGTTTTCTTCCTGAAATTATATTGCAGTCGCCTATTTGAGCACAAACAGCCCGATGCTCTCAATTAGAGTCAGAAAAAGGAAAAGGGTAAAAATGACAACTAAAAAGTGCATCCTCCCAAAGCAGTCCAGTATTTTATATAATATACCAGTGCACAGACATGCACGTGCATACATACACAGATGCTGGAAAGCAATTTCTATAATGAAGTTGTAAGCAAACAGATAACTAATCTTCTTACAGAAAAGCTGGTGATCTTAGAGATAGTGGTATCGAGCCCTTGAGAGGGCGTAACAGTGATAATTAGAAGGATAAAAACACAAGTTGTGATGGTGATTAGTCCTCCACCCTGATATGGCAATGATGTATAGCAACAGGAGAACTTGTTGGAAGTCTCCTTATTTTAAAATTCCTTTGTCTAGTTCTAATCTGTACCTAATTTATGGGCAAGGAACCCTTTACGGTGTAGCAAACAGGGAAGAAATTTGCTACTTTTCAATCCTTGCAGGTTTGTTGGTTGTATCAGAGCTCTGAGTTTTACAGATGGTCGTGGTATCGCTCAGCAAAATTTCTGGTGAGTATAATCCCACATGAGCACTGAATTGAAAATCTGACTAACCATTAAACCCCACACTCTTAAAACACTAACCACTAGATTTATGTTCCCGATCCCTCCTAACATCCCACCTCTTCCACTCACCCTATGCACAAACCACTGCACAAATCCCACCGATATGCGTCAGAACCTTGGTAAACCTTTCTTCTGAAGAGGACACAGGACAACTGTTATCACCACCTTTTGGTTGTGGCAAGTTGTTTACTAGGTCAATACATGGCAAGAAAGCTTATTTACATTCCACAGAGAAACACAACTTTTTGTTTGGTTTCTTTTTTAGTAAAAAAAAAAATAATAAAAAGACCCCTCAGCCCACTTCTCCCCTTACTGCTGATGATCCCCAAATTCTTAACCAAATTATTGTGATTTTGGTATTTTGATATTCTCTTAATTTCCTAGGCATTCAGTAAGAGCTCCAGCTTAAAAACTGAGAATTAAAATAGAAATTGCCAGATACCAGTATTTCAAATTAACATATTTGGCTGTTGAAATATTTGGGTTAGAAGCATTCAAAAATGAAATTCTATTTTATGCACTGGCTAAGAGAGATGCTGTTAGCCCGGCCTGCAGCCCTGCCACGGAGGCTTAACTCAGAGTCTGGAAATGCCTGTGTTCCTCAATCAGCGAGAGGTCGTCCAGCCCTCTCCTCTGTCTCAGACAGTAGTCAATACCAGAAAGTTTAAATCAAGGTGCAAAACCACCCTGTAGCAGACTATTACAGAATAATCTGCACACAGAATAAATTTTCTCCTTCCCCTTACTCCCTTTAATTTCAAATACTATGCAGTTTTCTTAAGGAGATGAAATTCTTTCTTTACAATCAGAGATGATTGTTTCAAGAGCACAGGTAACTAACCATGCCTGGCTGAAAGGGAGAACAGGACTTTTATCTGATAAAGAGTGACTACTGCTCTCTGGACTGTGCTGAGTTAATTAAATATGGCTTGTTTCACTTAGGGCATACCTACAATTAGAGGAAACTTAGGAACGTTAAGCCAAATTAAGTACAGGTGTAAGTTTAAGGTGCATTAACTAAGGAACACAGAACCCCTATACAGATGTTTTAGGTCAGGAGTAAAATGGGGTCTGAGCAAGCTAATGAGAACTTAGAGCAATTTATTTCTCAAGGAGAGCACTGAAGGAGGTTTACTGAGCTCTAACATATCTGAAATTCAACTCCTTCATTATCTTGGCTTCACTTAACCAAGTATTTCTCTGCAGACAGGCCTGAGTGAAGCTCTGCAAGCTGCTTGGGCCCTTGTGATTCCACTGGATATGGCATGGGGACAAATGGAGAAAAAAGCCTAATTCATCTTTGCATCTAATTCTGTCAGATCTTATGCAGGCGCTTGCCTGTTCACGGATGAGTATTTGTCAGTAGCAGACAGAAAGAGATACCTACCTCAGCTTGAGATTTTGGCAATTTTCTGTACATAAGCGTGTGTAAGATGCAGCATAACAGCCCTTTCATTTTGTCTCACTCTTTTCCACGATGCTTTTAGAAACCAAAGTAGGACATTTGTGCATTCTGCGATTATAATTTTATTGACAGAAGAAGATATAATAGTTACATCTAATGCATCCCTAAGGGTTGATAATTGGATGTAGATTGTACTCTGGGATGGGAGATCTGACTTAAATGCATCTAAATCTCCGAAATAGACTGGAATGTGATGGGCCGGAAGGTAGAGGCGGGAGAATGATGCACCAGGTATGAATATAAAATGTGCTTTCATTTCATCATTCCCAGCAAAATTTAATGGCTGCATTCATCCACTGTCCCACCACAGTCTCCATTCAAAAGTATACAGCAAACAAACACAGAAGAGGGAACAATGACTGCAAACAGAACGAGCAGTGTTCTGGCTCTATAATTTCTATCAGTAGGCAAAAAATCCTAATTTAGGAATTGGATCTCATTGATAACCACCATTTCCTGAGCCTGGACTACGCAAAAATACACTGCCCCTCTAGCTGTGAAGCACCTCTAGGCAACAGCAACAGCTGGAAGGATCATGGGCCAGACATGCTGCTGCTTTTTCCTGGTCAGTGGAAAGCTGCAGAGTGTGTACAGGTACAAAGGCAAGGGACAAGTTTCTACCACCAAATAGTTTGATTCGTGGACTAATGGACTTTTTTTTTTTTTTTAAATTAACTGTAGGATGAAGCTTTTATGGGTAATACCAGTGGTGAAAGGGGAAAGATGAGAAGGAATGGTACTGTATCACTGGGGATTCAGGGAGAGACCCAGCCCCTAGGAATGGGAGGCATTACCTTCTCAGCTGTGCAGGAATGGTTTGATTCAAATCTCAAGTACCCTCATTGGCACTATGCAGGGAAGATAACCAAAGTAGCTTTAAACAGATACTCTGCGTACTAAAAGCTGTGCAGCTGCATTTAACACTAAGATCCTTATGGGGAAATTCACCTATGCACTGTGCAGAACAAGCATATGCTCATCTGCCAGGATACTGAAAGAAAGCCTACAGAAATCAACGCATGCCCAGATGGCAACACACAATGTGTCTACAGGTGAGCAGCAATGGCTTTTTTCATCCCATGCCACTCCAGGATTTCATACGTTTTTTTGTTCCCTCTCTGAATGAAACCAAGAGGCTTTTCAAGCTCTTACATCTGAGAGAGACCAAGAGAAACCCCACCTTAAAGTGCCAACAGGTCTTTGGCCAGGACTTCACCCAGCATGGGAAAATGAAGTTCAGGCTCTGGTCTTAATTAGGGAGAAGCTGAAATCTGATCTCTTACATCTCTAGTGAGAATACTGAACATGGAAGAGAGTTTCTCCAGTCTTACTTGAAATTCCTTCCTAGAAACAGGATACTCTTCCCATGAAAGTTTCTGTAATGCGAGCTATTCTCTTTTGATAGACTGGCATTTCCCAAGTATTTAATTTTCTCAAAATGCCTTCAGGTAGCTTCAGGTAGGAGACCTTGGAGTCCTGCTGCCACCCCTGTTTCGCTGCCTCTGCCACACTGCTCAGGGAGCCCTGTGCACCAGTCTGGGAAGCAGCCTACAGCACATGTACGACAAATCAGGTGTGAGGAAAGTGCAAAGTTTTGATCTAGCAAATAAAACAAAAATAATTTGGTTCAATTCAGGGGACCTAAGAGCAACGCATGGTTCTTCTGTTTCAGCAGAGCATCCATCACCATCTATTATGTTTGCCTCAGCCCCCACGATCCAATGCATTACAGCACAGTTAAAAGACGTGCGTGCTTTGCTGTTCAAAGTGTGCATATTTGTAGCATTAATACTGACAGATTTAATGCTGATTCCTAGTGCACAGATTTGTTTTTCTTTACAGCATATTACTCAGTATTTTTCAGCCTTTTGCAATTTAGAGACCCCTAAAGGCATTTTCCAGGGAGGGTGCAGAATATTATAAGCAAGCCTGAGTCCATGAACAATCGGTTTGTTTTTCTTAGTTGCTTTTAACAGACCCCCACCCCTCCAAGCAATGCGCTGGTCCCCAAGGGCCTGCAGACTGGTTGAAGGGATGCCTACAGGGAATGCAACATCAGTATGATGCTGGCATAGGAAGCTAGACGCCTCTGCCAAGTTCAAGAAAAGCTGTGAGGGCGCAGCAGAGAGAGCAGCCAGAAATCTTCCTGAGCATTGTAACTGTGGTTCTGGAAATAGGTGTAAGTTACAAAGAGTGAATAAATACCGAGGAGCGCGACAATTAGAGCGTGTCCTGTTCTGCAGGAGGAAACTCTCAAAGTATCAGTGACTCGTCCGGCTGCCTAGATTTCTACCTACGAAAGCTGGAGTTAAAAAAGCTTCAGCTAAACAAAGAAGAATAGACGCCGAGGTCTGAATGAAGCATCACTTCGGCTTTGGAGAAACTGAACAACATGTACACATAATAACAGTATTAGAAAGCTGCTGCCACCTATGGTTAACCACGGGCTTTATTCACCCGGATTGCAGTTACAACAACAGGGAGGCAGCTGCCTAATTGGCTCATAGAAGGAGAGAAGGTGAGCCAAAGCACTTTCCCAGTTAATACACACCCACTCCTTATAACCAAAGCTGCTTGCCAATATGCCTACAAAATGACATCCTGTAAGAGAGCAGAGGTTAGCCCATAGAAGATGCACAATGCTCGATTAAGACCCCCAGTTGCTGTCCTGCCAGCCAGCCCATAGGGAGTGGGTCAGCAGCTCCCCTGGGAGCTGTGCTCAGGCACATGTGGGGTGATAAAATAGCCTCTTCTGTCTCAAAATCACCGTAACCAGCTTGGACGAAGCAACTCCAGGGCTACTCAGGCATTTAAAAGCAACAAGAACTTATCAGGCCAAAAAAAACACAAAAAACAGAATAGGAGCAGGCAGCACACAGAGTGTGCCTAGAGCCTCAGCTGGGAGTCTCAATCAATGCCTCCAAAGACAAAATAATAAAAAATAAAAGCCACCAAAAAGCCTGATCGCTTGAATTTGCACTTAAGGGCTAGAATTGTCATAGAAAGGAAATTCAGGTAAAGTACAAAAATGACCAAAAGATGAAATACTGTATTGTACCACGGGAAAAAAAAACACCAACAACATACTTTTCTGAAAGAAGCTGGTAGGAGAAATGAAATTGTAAGAGAACCGATTAGGCGAGAAGTGCTGACTCTGCTCCCAAGCAGCTTCCAGCAGAATTTCTACCCAGTCCAAACGTTTCAGCTTACTGAGGGACATGGAAGAAAAAGAAAGGCAATTTTTAACAAGCAGACATACAATATACGGTGGGCTTTGTGTGTGTGTGTGTGTGTGTTTTAAAGGAAACCTTTCATGCCTTGTCTTTCATACACTACCACCTCTTTTCACCTGTCAGACCAGGGGAGGGACCTGAGCAGCTTCTAGGCACAGTTGAAGCAGTAGGAGCACGGTAGACTGAATTTCTGGGCAGTGAAAGGCCACCCTGGGCACTATGACAAGGCATTCACTGCCCAGTAGCGTAGATCAAGGAGGAACCTGGCTCTTTGGATGGCTCGGTGTGCATGCAGCTCCCATTAACATTAAATGCAGGCTGCGTATGGGCACAGGGAGCCTGCCAAACGAGTGACAAACAGCAGCTCCTCGTTCAGCAAACACGAGCAGAAGAGGGGCACAGGACACTCAGCTATCTATTGCAAGCACCTGAAAACTATTTAAGCATTGAGTCAAAGCCAGGAGTTTTATATAACCAAATGACAGAAAACATTCGCTGCGAATGCTATGGGATACAGTACACATGCCACAGCTTTGCAGCAGGTTTCTGCATAGAAAGGAGAGTTCCAAAAAGATGATAGATGTGCGTGATAATGTACATAAAAAAGGAAAAAAAAAGGCATTTTTTTTAAGAGATCGCCTAGGGCATAAATCCTCAGAAGCTTGAACAGACTTAAGCTAAGCCAAGTTCTCGTGCAACTAATAAAAATGTTCCATTTTCTCCTCCACACATAGAATATTCAATTTTTTGGCCTATACTCTAGATACAGATTTGGACTAAAGCTTCAACCATTGCCAAGAAAGCCCACAACAAAAACCCAGCAAAACAAAGACTAAGGAAAGACTTCACGTTTTGACCCTGCCATTGAGACACACACGTTCAAAGAAGAACAATGAATTCTTCAGTCTAAGATGAGAGGAAAGTTCGAAAATGACTGTATTTCCAAGCGTAGCCTTTCACAGAAAATGCCACTTCTGCAGTGGAAGGTCTGAGCATCCACAGCGTGACCTGTTATCAGTGGAAATTTGTAGGGGCCATCAGCCAGACAAGCAGCATCAATCCCTAGCATCAAGAACCCCAAAATAGAAGCAGTGAAAACAACATACTGTGCCTTGCAGGAGCCTAGGCTAAGCTTAATGATTTTGTGTATAATTTCCATCCCTGGCCCCCTAACCTGGGGCTGGGAGAGAACATTACCGATTAAAGGAACAAAATTGCAATGGTTCTGTGATGTGAAAAAAAAAAATGACATTACTACTGTCTGCAGTTTTATGCTGCATGGAAAAATATTTCCTGAAATTATAATAATAGTAGTAATAATAATAATAATACAGCGCTGTGCATGTTTATTGAAAACAGTACATTCTACAAAGCCCCAGAGAGCCTGCTAAATATTTACCAAATAAGAATATTTAGCATTTAATAAGACACTAAAGATTAATGGAAATAAAAAGTAATAGACGTTTTTCTGATGCTTCCAAGCATTAATTCCAGCCAAATGATGCTCTCCTATCAGAAATGCTGCTCAATACTTGGACTTCCAAGATATTCGACATCGTTGCAAGGCAAGTGCTGTTCATCTCTTCAACAATTCATAGTTCTTTTAACAGTGGTTAAAACTAATTGAAACAAGTTCTTAATAAACAGTAATAGATTTACCTTCCCACCCTCGGGGGCTGTTGGGAGGATTAGTCGATATTTGCTCACAGCTTTCAAGTTGGAAATGCTGTATGAACACAATTATAATATTCTTGCAGAAACATTCTTTAGCCGCTTACTCTTGTCTGTAATTAGATGCGGTGATCAGATTATATTTTATATTACGCTGCCATTTTCCTTTATCAACAGCCAGCAAGTGGCTCCAGAGGGCAGCTACGGCCCTTTAATGACTTTGCTGTTTTTCAGCTAACGACCATCAAACAGACTAATCGTATCCAACGAAAATGAAGTAACCTGCAGGTACGCACACAGGGAAAGAACAGTGCTTCCCTCCTTCCACTGACTGGGCTTTGAGAAATTAGCTAATGGTAATGATTTAATAATGAAACAGATGCTCGACGTAGCTTGGTTGCTTTACGCACGAAGAGCCCCCCAGGAAAGCCACCAGCCTAGTTGACTCCAGAAGCATGCCCAAGCCAAGTTGCCGGCTGCAGAGCAACCTGCCCTTGCATTTCTCACATCCTGGAGGTGCCAGGCTGCGTCTCTCAGGTTCCTGCCTTACATTTTCTCTATACAGCTCTCCCTCAAATGGAATTATGAGGCTTATTTCTGACGGAGACCGGCAATTACCTATCCGTACTGTAATAACGGCAAGGCAACAAGTAGAAAAAGACACTCAGACTGTCCCTCTCTGCGTACTGCAGGTTAGTGTCAGAAATCATATTCGCACTGCCTGTCCTATATACTTTACTGAAACAATTTGCGCAGGAGCCGAAAGGTTCAGGAGAAAGACACCGGCAGCAGAATTACATGAGGTCCGTGCCTTTCAGAACACGGGTTCAGTGCCGATTGCTCATGCAGGATGAAGTCAGAATAGCTGCTCTTGTATTAGCTGCTCGGGGTCACACGCTTCCATCTGCAAAATCACTGCCCACGGATACAGCACGACTCAATCTCTTGCTGTGGAGAGGCCAAAGAGTTTGAAATGGCATCCCATTACCAGCCTGTACGCAGCTGAATTGTCCTTGCATAGCCGACATCGCTCAGCGTCCAGCTGTATCTGGCTGCAGAGGCTTTACCTAACACACACAAAATATACTGGGGGAACAGAAAAAGTCTGCACCTCTCCTTTTTTGCTCGCCCTCTCCTCCCTCCCAGGCTCTGAAATACATACACTCCCTGCACCACGAGATAAGAAGGCCAGTCTGTGATATGCAAAAACGAGAAGCAGCTTCATATTCTGTTGTGTATAAATCCCCGAAGATCATGTGGGTGGTATTCAAATAAAACCTCTCCACTTGTGCCATCTTTAACAAAATCCAAGTGCCAATGCTTTAACGCGCAGCAAAAACTTAAACATTTTTGAGGCAGCTGAAATAATAGCCTTGCAGGCTGAATGTGATAGATCTTCTGTTCTGATTCTCCACCTCTTCTCTCTCAGTCGCACCAGGAATGCAAGGGGGAGGCTGCAGGGTATTCGTTTCCAGCCATCAATAAATAAGTAAAGTCTGCTTCAATTCTTTTAAAACAAGCCAGAATGGAAGCAAAGAGAGTCACCAATCAGCTACAAAAGATTAAAAATAGTAACCGCTTGATGCTACTGTGACAGGTCCAAGAGAGGAACTGAAGGCAGCTCCAATAAAGTATTTATCTTTCTGCAAGACTTTCACTGCTGCAGGGAGCCAACATCCCCAGCATCTGCAAACACGGGGGTCCAGGGCAGAGCAAGGTTTTAGCTGAGGCTACAAAGCAGCCCACGCCAGCCACGCTTAGAGGTTTTAAGATTACAGAGACTCTGCAAAGCCAGCATTGCTAATTTCCGAGTTCCCTGCTAATTCTCCAGCCGAGACCAGAAGAACATCCTGCGCCGCCGCTGTTCCAGCCCAGTTCACGGCTTGAAACTTGTCACTTGCAGACATCTTTAGTCCCAGACCAAATGGTGTGGTCACAATTTACATTCACTCTCCCTAATGCAGGGCTCTAAACGGGGTTTTTCTAGCCTTAAATCAGTGTCAGCCCATTACCAAGGCAGCGCGGAGCAGTCAGGAAGCTAATGGATTTAAAGGGCGGAGGTATTGATGGCTGTGAAGTGGAAACTATTTATCCCGTAAATACTGTAACAGCTAAGACAGCTCATCTCATTACAATTTATTTGTTTCAGACACCAGCGGAGGGAAGGTTGCTGCTGCAGGTTGCTGTTCCTGGGAGGGATGTGGGACAGAGCTGCGGCAGGGCGCTGCTGCTGGGGATGAGCAGCAGCGGGGGACCCGTGCTTGCTCGCCGTGCCCCGACTAACCAGAGGACCTTCTGTGAATAACAGGCGCACATAAATATGCCTCCATGCCTACTTTCGGAGCCATGCTGTCTGCCTTTCTACGTGCATGGTCACCTACTCTGCTCTACAACCCTCTCTGCTCATTTGGGAAGGCGCAGTGTGAATCACCCGTTGGTTCTCAGCGCACGTGGCTGGGGTGAGACCTCCGGGAGCTGGGACACTTGGTTACCCTCCCGCCCTTGCCAAACCTCAGAAAACAACCTTGAGAAAAAACAGAAAAAGTAGGGGTGATGGATTTTTCAGCCAATTAGTAGCACATCCAATAAATATCGAACTGTTCTGTCCGGATAGGAGCTTGTGAGCATCTTAAAGCCTCCAGCTTAGCGATTCCAAGTCTCCAAACCGTTCAGTTCTATATAACCTCTCAACTGAATTATCTGAGAAAAAATTGGGAGATAATCCCAACGATTTCCACATAAAACCCTGCTAGGCCCTGTGAGCATTAGAGGACCGGAGTAGGAACGAACAGCAGGGAGGGAGGGAGGAGGACAGTAAATACTCCGCACTTTATTTTCCTTCAAGGAGTAGAAAATTTACAGCTTCGTGTGAGGGTTTTTTTTTTTGGTGGTGATGGTTTTTTTGCTTGGTTAAGACCTGTTTATTTTGCTTTGTTTTCAACCCAGCTAGGATGCAGCCCTTCTCCCGCCTGCCTGTACAGATGCCCGCAGGCCGGCAGCAGCCCTGCTGTGCCTCATTCCCGGCAAAGGACGCTGCCAGGCAGCACGCCGCATTAGATGCTCCTTCAGCATCAATCCCGGTCCCCAGTTTCCCTGCAGCTACGATTCCACGCTTTTTGACCACAGAAACACTTTGCTTTTACATACAGCTGTTTAATAACCTAGTGGTCAATGCCTACCAGCTTAGCCACATGTCCCGTTCCTCAGGAAGACACGGGCTCAGTTTTGAGCTCCCTGTGTGTGACACCCAAAGCTTGCCTTGACTCCCCTGATGCCAACAACTTCTGAGGCTCTCACCGCAGCCGAGATATCCACGATCATCAGGTGAAAACCTAAAATTAGAGGCACGTGCAGTCCCACTCCAATCACTGGGCCAGATGAAAGCACTTTCAGATCAGGTTGTAGGAATGTCTAAAACCCACTAAGGCTAGCTCTCATTTTGTCACTAGCATATGCTAAGTTGTACTAGGAGGAAATCCAAACAAAAACACAGTGATGCTCTGAAGCGACCATGAGAGAAATCAAGACTTTAATTCTCAAATGTTAAAAAAAAAAAAAGAAAAAAAGAAAAAAAAAAGAAAGCCCTTTCAATTCCCGATTCCTGGCTGTTAACTTTCATTTGTTTAGATGCCAGCATACTACACTTCATAAAAATTAACACTTTTTTTTTCTTTAAACACTTACAAGCTTATTTTCCTTTCGCCTGTACCAGCTGTTTATCTCCTGACTTGATGATTCTCTTTGGAAATGTGAGTTGACATCTGGGTATGAGCGGATGCTGTAAATTGCCAGCATTTCTGTCTACTTATGCAAGCAAAGATTAGTTTCTCCAACTACAGTAGCATCCCTCCGAAGAATGCAAACATTAAGATACATAACAACCCTCTTCTCTGACTGCTATCGCTACCTCCTTTTCATTCAAGTACCTTTTTCTTTGGCTGAAGGCAAAGCAATACATTAAGGCACCAGGCAATACAAAAAAAAAAAACAACAAACAACAAAACAACTCATTAGAAGAGAAAGCGTTCCAGAAAGTTCACATTATCCCTTATAACAAGCAGCATGGGCTGGGTGAGAATGAAGTACAAATCCTGGAAGAGGTCAGAGACCACAAAATGAATTGAATCCATGGGCTCTGCCTAACAGAGCTTGAGCACAGCAACTGAGGAAATCTGGCCCCAAACCTTTCCAGGGACACAAAAAACAAGAGAGACAGGCAGCGGCATGAAGCACCAGATGCTTCACCATGGTTTGGTGATTTGACCTGCCGTAGTTGTTTCCCTTTGTCCCCAGTTTTAGTAATTTCTTTCACTACTTTTCTAATTGTGTTTGTGTCATGAGGAGATGTCCCAGTAATGCCTTATACCCAGACTCTACACGTTCCCCCAGAGCTCTGCAGAGTGAGGGACTTTTCCTCCCTCTGCCTCCACCCCATCCAATTCTCCTGTCTTCCTCACAGCACACGGAAGTATCCATCATTCATCCTAAAGGATGACAAATTCAGACACTGGCAAGACAACACATGACAGGTATCACAGAATCAAACGCCTCAAGTCAACCCATTCCTCCTGGAACCAACTGTTGGTACGATGGAAGTAAACAGATGCACCTGAGCTATATACACACCACACACCATTCATCCTATTTCAAGCTCTAAAGGGTACAGTCAAGACTTAAATCACACGAGGAATGCAAGGCAGGCGTGGGGCAGAAGTGTCACACACTCCCCTGAGAGAGATGTGTCTCACACAAGGCACAACACAGTCAAAATCAGTTTTACACACAGTCCTTGCAGGCAGAAAATCAACACTGGTTGAGGTTTTGCCACGGCTTTTGGGTTATGGGAGGCTCAATGGGTAATACAGTGGCCTCTCAAATATTGTTTTTCATTAGCTGAGAGGTTTTGTGGCTTTTTTTGTATGCTAAATGAAAATTGTCAAAACTTTATTTAAAAGCCTTCCATGCCCAAAAGCAGGGAAAACCCTGGCATTCTTTGCACTTCAAAGAGCTTTCTGCTGTGAATATTAACTCATAAATAATGATCCTGAAACAAAAAAAACACCATGACGAGAAGAAAAGAAAGCACAAAGCAGCAAGGAATACACTGGGCTATTGCAGTTTCTACTGAGGATGTTATTCTACCTTTGGATACAGAGAACACCAAGGGATAGAAATAGGGGAAGGGGGAAAGAAACTTGGGTTTCTGCTCAGAGGAAGAGGATGATATTTCTTCAGACAAGATCAGCTGCATGCAAGTGCTGACAGACTGGAAGAAGAATGTGTTGTTAAGGAGAAAAAACAACACACACCAGTTTTATATGTGCTTGTACATGAACGATCCCTTAAGCCCAGCTTAAAGGCAGTCCACCACTGTGGTGTTAACACCTGGGAGGAAGGTGCCAATGGAGTTAGGCCTTCCCCTCACAGTGAGAATTCATTTTGGTAACTTCGGAGTCACAGTAGCTCTTGTTTACTCCTCCTCAAAAAGGGCTGCTCCCAACGTTCAAAGACTGTCCCATCACATTTCAGTCTCCTTGCAAACTTGCTTTTGATTTTAGGAGAGGAGCCAAGTCCTACACAGACATCTGGAGACACTATGAAAAAAAAACCATGACAATCTACAATTAAATGTATGCAGATTACTTTACAACGTAATGCGAGAAAATAGGTTTTGGGCAAGGAAGAGGAAGGCAAGAGGCACACACTGCTATTAAATTACATCAACACTGCTTTTGATTGTGCTGAGACTCCCATATCAACAGACCAACTTGCTTGCTCACTTATCCCTTCCTGCTTCACACCATTCCCCCACTCACTCTTCCAAAACAATCTCCCTTACTCATTTAGCTTTTACAACCATAAGGGAAAACGTTTCTAAAAATAAAGCTGTTCTGATGTTATTCTGAGCTCTCAAGCTCTTGCTTTCCCCACCAGCCCCAGCCACTGCTCCATCTCAAGGAGAGTACTCAAATATGCTCAGAGGTCGAGGCAGATCTGTTTGCATGAGGGGTTGTTTGCGGAAAGGTTAATTTCTTTGTGATTCCCAAAGCCGAGAAGATAGTAATCTGTGGTGACACCACAGACACAAGGTCTTCATGGAGACTCCTTCACCTACTATGCTTAACTTCTGCAAGCTTGCTGGTCATTTTGAAATTGTTCCATTTTGTTTTTTTCAAATGGCTCTGAGTATCAAGAGAAGAAACAGCAGAAACATTTCCAGGAGTGCACATAGAGCAGGAAGGATGAAGAACTTCAGTGCTTCCCACTACTTACTTAGTGCTCTTCTCACCTTGCCTGTAGTTACACTTTCTGACAGCTGCAGTTTCCAGTAGAGCTACTGTGACACAGGGCTTGCTGCAACATAGACCTGGGATTTGGTAATGTATTGAACCACTCGGAGAAGTGAGCTGCAGAAATCTCTTCCGAGCACAGGCAGCTCCAGCTCGCTCCTCACAGCAAAATGAAGGACAGTGAAGGAGACTGGGTGAAAAGGAAAAAGATTTCCAGGAAACAAAGAGCAATACTATTGACAGTCAACTGATCTATCTGCTTTTTCCAAACTGAAAAAGATCAAAGATCCGTCTTTTTCCAAGAACTTTCCCAACTAGCAAAGTTGTTTTAAAAAGGGCAAAAGTCCACATGCACAGTCCAACTAATTGTCAAACAGGCAAGACACGTATCTTCCCCCCAAAAAATGGACACGTGCAAAGAGCTATTGCCCATCTTTTGGAAAGCAGAAGTCACACCGAATCTCTGGGTAAAGACAGATGTGGCAATTTTTAGATGAGCAATTCCAGAATACACTACACTGCAATCTTTGCCTATTCCGAGATCTGGAATATTGTACCTGTACTGAATCGCTCATGCAGGAAGCACAAGATGTACTGCATGCTAAGGGATGGGTGACTGAGCTTCCCTTCCCATTTCTTTTTAGCCTTTCATATAATGTCCACTGCCATTCTCAGGAGACAACAGCTGCTCCGCATCCTCACACAAAACACAAACACAAAACAAGCAAAAAAATCTGAGGTCTGAACATGTTTCTTTCTGAACACAAAAGCTACAATCTTCTGTAGTTCACCAAGCATTTCCACTTCTGTGCCTGCACAGCACCCACCACAGCAGGACATCAGTCCTGCTTAAGTCTCAGGCCCAATGATTTTCTGACAAACTTCAGTTTTCCAAAGCAATCTCAAAGGGCAGCTTCAGGAAAGGGACGAGCCCATTCACCCCCTGGAGTTTGTCCGCCATTGCCTCATCCAGGAAGGTTACCGAAATCCTGAAACTTGCTCCCCTGCCAACCCCTCCACCCTGTTCCCATCAGAACCGCGAAGTGCTTGGTATGTCAGAGCACTAAAATTAAAAAGCATAATCATCACTACACCCTGCCTAGTGAGTATTTGGGTTTGGAGGCAACAAAGAAGTTCTCCATTACTAATAAGAAAAATAATTAAAGCCCTTGACAAGGCCTGACAGCTCACCAACATAGGGCAGAGCACTACAGGAACAACTGTCCCCATGGGAACTCGCAAGTGCGGAGCGCAGGAAAATGAGAACTGTTTGAATTAACAAGGAACATTTGCTCTAAATAAAAGCTATTTTGAGGAATTAAAGCAAACAAATGTCAGCTCCATGCAGCGGCGTGTTGGGATGTGATGTGCTGTAATGTGTTGTGACACTTCATAAATTAAAGCTTTTTCTTCTCCCCCGAGGGGAGAGAATTCAAGTGCAGTCAGACACTTGAACTTGGAAGTTGTGCAGGTTTGACACCTACCAGTTTGTGACTCCACTGATCCCCTGTGCCGAGATACCTCTGTGCCTGCCCTGTGGGCTGCTCTGTCCTCCCTCGGCCTCCAAGCGGACGCTGACACACGAGGAGCTTGGAGCTGAGGCGCCCACACCGCTGTCACCACCTCACCTCTGCTGCCAAGCTCCAGGTAACACTCATCAATCTGCAAGGTGAAATCCACTGATGTCACAGCCCAAACTCTCCATCGGCGCTTACGCTTATTTCACAGCCAATGTGTCTGACCAAACAGAACTAATTTGAGCTGTTTACTGCATATGAAGCCATCAGCCTCATAAGACCGTGGTATTAAAGACCAAAACTCACATGCTCAAACACCATCGCACTTCTGCTGGCGTGGTTTGGAGATGGGATGAGAGGGTGGGCTCAGGTGTCTGATGAATTCTCTGGCATGGGAGTTTCGCCACACATGGTAACCCTATTTCTAGAAAGATCAACACAAGAACTCATGTTCTGGGGGGTAAGAATGTAATCCTGTTCACTGCACCACGGCTCTTTGTCACGTTCCACTCTTTGAGAAGACCTTCAAAAATTAAGGGGGGAAAGAAAAAGAAAGAATGAGGAAAAGATGCAAGAAGACAACCTAGATGACCTTGCTTGTAAAAGAATTTAAAAAAATCACCCTACCACTTTCTCCAGAGCATTTAACAATCCTCATTTGGAAGGTTCCAATAATGAGCTCAGAGCTGAACAACCTACATAGATGCCAAGGGAGTTCATTAATTAGACGTGAAACCCAGAAAGCTGAAAGACACCATGAAATTACACAAACGAACAACTTTACACACAGAAAATATGAAGGGATAGAAGAACTAAAGTCCATAGGAAAAGGTCTTTAAAATTGATTTGATTTTCAACTCAAACTTGGAGCACAAGAGCGTGTTTGTGACTCGGGTTTGCAAGACGAGAGCTACAGGCAACAGCAAGACTCAGTAGTTGAGGAAGACAAAGTTATAAACTAATTTTAAAATATCCATGATGTATAGACACCATGAAGTCTACACCTAGCTGAGGTCTTCCTCACGTTAGCAAAATAATTGGCTGGTTTAGGACCCAGTTTTGATTCTAAAAAAGTCACCAGCAGTACTCTGACTAAGTTGAACAACAGCAAGACTATCCTTTTCAGCTAGAACTTTGCAATTACCCATGCAGACAGGCTCATCCAAGAATGATAGCTGCTTAAACCTCAAGTCTTTGATCTATTGTCTAAACTCTCAAGTAATAAGGGACACTTCGCTCCTACTTGTAAGCTCAGACCACTGCTAGGCTCAGACAGATGCACTCTCAGAGTTCTCAAGGGAACATTTCAAAGTTTTAATGGAGGTGGCAGCTGCTCTTTATAAGCTGAAGGCAACGACACTTCATTTTTTAAATGAAGGCAGATTCTGATTTATAAATATGAAAATTGAATGTATGCAAAAGCACAACCCTGCTTCTCTTTGCGCATACGCAATTCAGACAGCTGAACTGATCAGTCACCAAACCGAGTTGAAAGTCATTATGCCAAAGAAAAGACCTTGCTTGCCTAACCTCAATCCAGAATGAATCTAAACCTCTATTTTCCAACCCTCTGAATATGAATAGGGACAGAATGAATACGCTGACAGGTCTTTTATTATAGCTAGAGGGTGTAGCAATAATTAAAAACCAAATCTTGTATGTATGCAGCTATGACACCTTCCTGAAGAAATACTCTTACTTTGTCTTTTTGCAAGATTAGGTTGTCAAAATGATATATTTTTTTTAAAGTCTGTAAGAAAGCATTACATGGGATTTCCAAGTAAAGGAAGTTCTCCAACCCTCCCTCTACTAGTCTGTGCATATAACTGTATGCAAAACACAGTGGCACAATGTTACAGCCGACAGTGTAATACACAGAGATTGAGAATTTGAATTTCCCCATCTCTTTCTTCATCAACGACTCACTTCTAAAAAGCTAGGATCCACAATTAGTGGAGAAATCAGCCCGTGATGAAGTTAGCACAGGCGTTGTGGCCATGCTGCTACAGGAGCCCTAACACCTGTGCGTTTATTACCTCAATTATCAGGTAAAACATACCCTCCACCTACTTGGTTTTAACTAATTTCTCATTTGATCTTTTCAAGCTCAGCAAAGAGCACATTTCTCACTGAGCACCACAGGCAGCACAAGAAAGTGTGTGAAGTCAAAAGGGATATGAATTATTAAAGAGCCTAAACAACTGAGGTTGAGGTGGGGAAAACAGAGGGAAGGAAAGCTCTGATAACCAAGGAATGACAACATGGGTATTTTAAAACACTCAAAAACGTCTTTTTGAGGCTGAAACAAATAGTGAAATAGAAAGCCTACACAGTGAAGGGACTAGCAAACTTCAGGTAAGGAGTAAAATGCCAAGGCCAAATGCAGGCCATAAAGCATCTTAGCGCTGGGATAGGGCTCATCTCCTGTGTCCAGAGAAAGGCTTCTCCCACAGACTTTGCACCTTTGCTGTTGTCTGCTCACAAACCTGGAAGGAGCATGCAAACAAAGCTATGTCCTATTATTTCAATTCGAACTGTGGATGTTAAGCACAGGCTGCACAGACTCTTGTCTCAGACAGTACTTCGTAGAAAATCAGCAGTTTCCAAGGTCCCTGTTAGACAAACATATGAAATGCAATGAAGTTGACCCAGTTGTGCTTGAGAGCTATTTTCACATATGTCACCATGGAAGACTTCACAGCTTTGTCTGATTTCCTCCTATAATAGCTTGTTCATCGATACAGAAACTGAAGCAGCGCCCAAATACGCAGTCCCAGTGATGTAGGCCTGGGCTGTACCTCAGGACTACTGCTCGGACATCACTAGCATGGATACCTAAGCTCAGCAGCTCGTTTTGCTCTGGTCTAGCAGGTCTCAAAGTAAGGATTTGCCGCATTGACATCTCCTACCTCTCACTTTGAAACTACAAGCTGGTAGCTGCCCCTGGATGTGGTGCTTTTTAAAATAATCACCGTTTGTCACATGCTACGATCCACCTCCCCCTTTTGTCTGACTCCTGAGGGTTTCCAGACAGCTGCTTAATGCTTGCTTTCTCCAGGGATTTATATTTTCCCATATGCTACTGAGCTGCAAGTTGAACTATTGTGTAGCATCTCACATGCCTGCCAGAAGAAAGAAACGTGACGGCAACTTGAATTATTGGCTCTTACTCCTTAGGATATATAATAGTTTTCCCTCGTTTTCTTTTGCATTTGTCCTGCTCGCTCTTCTTATGAAGTCGGAGCGGCATAAAAGCACTGCTGCCCGAGTCAACAGAGGAGGGAAGCCATCCTGCATTAGGCCAGGCAAATTGCAGCAGTGGGCAGCCCAGCTGGGCCCCTCATCACAGAAGAGCAGTTGTGCGCGGCAGGCAGCTTTACCTGGCATTGCCGAGTGCCCCCGCCAGGCTCCCATCGAGGCACCGAGGACAAAAAAGTACCTGTAATAAGCTCCATTTTCCTGAATTGTTGAGGAGGAGGAGATAGAAAATCATTCCTGTGGCACTTCTGGAAAAACTTGAAGAGGTTATTGCTATGGAAACTGTTCCAGCCAAGCAGGTGCGGAAAAGGGGAGAAGCAGAAGGAGCGCGGCGCACAGAGAGGCGACTCTTAACACCCTAAATGAGAACCGCGCACCTCAGGCGACACAATCTATTTTGGATAACATCAACAGTTTGCCCTTGGTTTTATATAAACAAAGCCACAGGTAGGGGACAATGAAGTGCAAAACCTGAGGCGGTGCTGGAGAGCCCTACATGCAGCACCACGCTAACAGAAAACAAAGCACACTGTATGACAGGAGAGAAAATCTGCTATACAATAGGACTAGGTGGGTTTGGGGGGTGTTTTGTTTTGCAAAATGAACTGCTCGGTGAGGAAACAAGACAAAAAAATCAGTTAAAAAAGCAAGGTGACAAATAGGAAGCTCTTTCGAAGAGACTTTACCCTACAAATAAACTGTGAGCCCTCACCAACTGTTCTGGGTCGTAATAATAGCTATGAAATCTGTTCCTTTGAACACATATATAGTTTGTATAGTTGTGTAGAGCTTCGTATGTCTTGTGTATGGTGTGTATAGTTTCATATTCTTCATATTCTTCCTATACAAAGAGTGCAGCCCCAAGCGTGAAGCACTTCGGTAAATGTTCAGTCAGCATTAGTAGGGGTTTGGTATATGTTTAAGAGATCTTCCAAACTGAGGTTTCTGCCTGACCAAACACACCTACAAACAAGCAGAAGCTTTACCTTTACGTGAAAAGGTGAAGTAATTTCTGGTGCAACGATGTCACTCAGGTGAGCTGAAGGGTTTTAGACGACCACTAATGGAGGACAGATTACCCAGGACTGGGGGAGGATGATGACCTATGGCACTGGAAAGGCTTTGGAGATCTCAATATCTTCAGGAAAATAAAAACCTGGCCCCTGGGATAGAATTTAACAATGTCCTTTTAAACTTGGCTCGTTTCCTTTTTGGCTGAATGCACATCTGTAATCCCCAAATTCCTGCCACTATCCCCACCAGCTGGTGAAAATGAAACGGGTCCAGCAGAGGAAGTCTGATCCCTGCCAGCACAATTAAAATCTGACACCGTGCATGACGCAGCTCCACCACAACATCAAGCGATGCGGTGCTCTTGGAAACAGGAGAAATGCAAAGCATTTGTTCAACTGTGAGGCACTGATGAGAAATTTCTGCCTTCCCCAGCCGGAGAAAGATGTTATCCTGCAAAGATAACAGTAAAGGGCTCCCGAGACCTCCCGGGCTGCTAAGGGTTAAGCTCAGCACTGGCAGCACATTTCCACTCAAGTGTCTAAGCTTCTGCTGGAGGGGAATTTTACAAATAAACTTGCAGGCTTTGCAGATCAATTTTGTACTTGGTTTTATCAGTCTTTCCTCGCAAACAGACCCAACGTCTTTCACATTCTTTTTCAGACACATTTTAAGTTTTAGTGCCATTTTTGAAACAATACAGGCCCCTCTATCCCCCCTTTTCCCAGTACTTGAAACCACATATGGAGCTTCAGTGGTATTTGTATTTCCATCAAGAGTATTTAGGAATAAACAGCTATGAAAAACATTACCCTAGGGCTCCAACACTGCAGAGCATGCAGTACAGACCTTCACTGTCTGAATACACAGCGAGCATTTAAATGACAATATTACATTAGAGTGGCGGCTGTAGCCATGTAAATAATTGTGCATTGTCCCTGCTCATTGATCTGTTTTCACACGTGGACACATACACGTCTGAAAAACTGCTTTAAAAAATCAAACCCCAGACAGTAATAATCTAATAAACTCTAAAGTGAATCAATAGACTACTTAACAGCAGAGAGATAAACTGCATTTAATAAGAGTTGGAAGGGATGGAGGGAAGGCTGTGCAAGTTTCAGCCAGCAAAAGCAGAAGCGGAGGAGAGGGACCAGGCAGCACAGGCGGCAGTGTCCTTCAAGAAAAACCAAACTTCAGTTTACAAAACGCCAGTCTCAGAGCAATAGGAATCAGGACATTCTTGACATAGATCAAATGTAACACAACCCAGCAAATCTCTGGGAAAGGATGACTTTTCAAAGGAACACTCAGCAGCTCTTAAATTTAGTTTCTGCTAATGCAGGGGATCTCATATGGATGCACAGCTGTCATATAAAAACTGGGTCTCATACAACTGTGACCCCGAGGTTCCCTCATGAGAAAGCACCAGACATTTTTATTCCAGAGTTGTTTCCAGGGACTGGTGGCATTTAAAGATACAGAAATCGAGCCAAGAAAATTTAGTGATGTGCCAAAGTTTACAAAGAATCAGTAGCAGAGCTAGGAACAGAATTAGTTCCCTTGACTGGAAATCCTGTGCCCTTTTTCTAGCCCTGTTTTCTTGTTGCATTGTGCCTCACGATCTCTAAGATAACAGAAGTGACTTCAGGAGATTACAGATTCGTGTACGCAACACAGGCAGAATACTAACAGGGAAAGTAACGTACGGCAGGACCACCTCTTCAATACCTATCAGGGCATTACAACTTCATCTCATTGTAATGTATCTCTCACTTCCAATTTATGAAACCTCAGCAGCGGTTCACAGCTACCCTGCTCCTAGCTGTGCCAGCAAAAATACCAACGCAGGATCCAGCTACCTCACTGCCTCTTCTTAGGTCAAGTCTGAAGTACCTTAAGCAAATATGGAGAAGCCTGGAAGATCTGAAAAAAACAAAAACAAAAACAAACCCTTTTCCTTGTCTTATTTCTTCTTAAAACTAGACATCTACACACATCTAGCATAAAAATCCCATTGTGGCATTCAGAGAACTCTGATGGATGAGGTTTGTTTTTGGAATTAGGCAACACCTAGCAAGGCGCTGCCATTTTGGTTCTCTGTTACAGCTAGCTCTCCCTGAGGGATTTCATGACAGGGAGAACCTGAGAGAAACGTTAAAATGTTTAGAGAACAACTGAGTGGATCCTGAGTGGATTCATCACCTTTCAGGAGAAAAAACACAGATGAGACACCACCCAAAGCGCCCTGTTTCTGTCACATAACAAAAGCTTCCAGAACTGGCACCTGGCACTCGTGCTGTCATTTTCCTCTCAGATGGAGAAAAACACTTCATGGACCTTACCAAGAACCTGTGCTTTGAGTGGCTTTTGGGTTGTGCCCAGTGCCAGAAACCTTCCCACTCACAGTTTCACAACTATGAAATTCTGTCAGTCAAAACAACTCCAACCACACTGCTCCAAGAGGACAATCCTCGTGGCTGACATCCACACCCAGGGCCCATTACCTACCTTTGTGGTACCGGGATGTTGTCACCCCACAGTGGAGGTATACAAAGCCTCCCCCCCACAAGCTTTAACCAAGCTTTCTGCAAATTCAAACAGATACAGCACAATATATTTGAAAGACGAACTTTCTGAATGCAACACTCCTCACTGTAGCTCATCCTTTTCCAACAAACCTCAGCAGAAGGAAGGAGAAGTGGGAGATGCCTAACCTTACCCAAAATAATGAAAATAAGGCTCTCCAGTGCCTCAGCAGCTTGCTGCAGGAGTTCCTATCATTTCAGACCAGTGAAAGTTCAGTGAAATAAAACATCTTCTCACCTCTCACAACCTTCTAGAGATTCCCTGGGACTGAAAAGAAAGTACCATATGGCACCAACCATATTGAAATGCTAGATCACCTCAATAAAGGAGTTTTCTTAAGTTCTAGTCAACCTCAGCAGAGCAAATTAAAAGTGTTAAATAACCTCCAGCACCTGGTGAAGGTCCTGTCTGACTACACAGACACATTGCCCGATGCTGCAGCACTACTGAATCATGAAGGATTTTAAGTTGTGATCCTTTTCTTTACCTTTTATCTCTCCCTTCCAAGCAACATTTTCCATTTTCTTATCCCCTTTCCGGTGATTGTTACAGGCTGCTGAAAGAAGATGAATGCCATCATCTCTGACACAATACAATGCTACTGGAACCAGAGGCACGCGTAGCATCGTGGCAGTGAGCTGGCAAGGAGAACCAACCGCCCTGCCAAGCAGCACGGTCTCTCTGAAGTCTTGCACAAAGCTTTCTCCTCTATCTTCAAGTCACATTTCCCACTGCAATTGTATAACAAACAGATGCGCTGACACTTGCATTCAGGGGATGGGCCACAGACCATGCTGGCTGTCACCAGAGGATATTCTGCACCGCCTGCTTCCAAGCACGGAGGGAACATGCCAAGAGCCAGCACTTCTCGCAGCAGAACTAGCACTCCTTCCAGGTAGTGCAGAGGTTCACAGCTGGTTTTATTACCACTACAGAAGATGAATTAATCAAAGGAAGGTTTTGAAGAAAGAAATAATGGTTGGTTAGAAGAAATAAGAAGGAAGGGAGCAGGGCAGAACATCGTTCTGTTGATGTTGCCGTTGCTGGGTTTTGTTTTGCAAATCCTCAGCTTTCCTTCTTTCAGTCCTAGTCAGAGGCATTGTGCACTCAAAGCTGCATTTTGGAGGTACAGCTAGATAGTACACTGGGAAGAAAAGCTGAGGCATATGAAAACAAATTACAAAAAAAGTTGAGGAGAAGGAAGAAACAAGGTTTTAGTTCATTTTGTGCTAGAAAAGCTGTGTCTACTGGCCCTTACAGTTCCTTTGGTTTTATATGGATGAAAAACAGTAGGAAATAACTTTTGTTTTCAGGCAGAGAAAAAAAGCAAACAAACCAACCATCCCATGTGGATTTGCAACCACACTTTTCCTGACCATCTCGAAAGGCAATCCAAACTCCCAGCTGCTTCTTTCCTCACTGGAGCGGATCAGAACCACGCTGCCAAGAAACAAAAGTGAAGATTCATCTGTTCTAGGGACTATCAGATTAAAATCTCCAACACCAACACTATCATCACATCCGTTCCTTAACAATGTATTAGAACCGAGATGAACAGTATAATTTTCTTGCTCAAAAGGTCTATGGCTTCCTTTCTCCTTGCCTCCTCTCTGTTCTCATTTGTTTTGGTGGAGGGCACATTTAATGGAAGAAGAGAACAGCCCTGCTCTTTCTCAGTACACACTACAACTTCTTTAGTTATGAATCAAAACTGAAAATTGGGATCGCTTCAGTGCAACGGAGGACCTACCATCCCCTCTAAAAGCAGTTGGTTGCACATACTTCTGTCTTGAGAAAGTAAAGCAAACAGACTATCCTACTTGTTTTGGTATGGAGTAAAAAAAAATAAAAAAGGAAAGCCCAGATACGGAGTCTTTTGGCATAGCAGAAAGCAGCGTTTGAGTGCAGTGATTCAGTTCAAAGAGCAGCTCAGTTTTATGTAGGTAATTACAGCACCCAAGCACTAACATAACCCTATCACAACCCATGAATCTCTTCTGTATCCCAACACAGCCAGATAGGAAAAGAAACAAAAGTCAGAGACAGGAGAGACATTTTGTAGCATGTCAGTCTGCAAATCCACAGAGAGGAGATAAAGCTACTCAGTTAATATAAATCAAAGTAAGGAGCTATGCTGACATGTTACAAAGCAGGTTCCCTCAGTCTGGTGATGATGATTGTACCAGAGAATCATAGGGATGCTTTCTAAAAGTTTATTATATAATCCTTCTGCAAGGAATAGCCCCAGACTATACAACACGGTACTAGTCAAGTCTCTAAGCAGCAACACGCACACTCCTGACTCCAGTCAGCACAGGCTAATAATAAGCACACTTGAGAGAAAAGCAAAGGAATCAGTAAGCAAAGGAGAGAAGAGGCAGAGGATGCCCAGGTGATGGAGGAAATGCATATGGGTTGTTACACAGAAGGATAATTATTAAAAAAAAAAAAAAAAAAAGCACTGGGACAAGCTCATCACTTGCCACTGTAGCAACCCTCATGCCTCCAAACTCAGCTAAAGCAAAGAAAGCAAAAGGAAAGGCAAAGCAAAATCTTTTTCTCTGTTAACAGCTACCAAGAATTTTAAAGATACAGCCTAAAAGAACAGAATTAACTGAACTCGATTTTTGTTCTGTGTACTGGAACTAAGGATTACCTTAATTCAAAATGCTTAAAAAAATTTAGGTTCATTACTTCCAGGTATTTTCTCCACATGACTGTCTTCATTCCAATTGAAGTTATTCAATAAAATTAATTACATTTGTAATTCAATTAACAAAGAGATACATTTTGTTAAAGCAACCATATAAGAAAAGTCTGGATCCAGACTCATTGCTCTCCAGCTGGTTAACTTCTCTCCCTTAAACAGGGAAGTTTTTCAAAACCATTCACAGTCACGAAGAATAAGGGCAGGTCAGCACAGTCCTGGAGTCAGCCAGGGCCACTTCTCAGTAGGTTTTGCTTCGGGTTCCCCTGGTAGCACTGAAATCCCAGGGCAGTTTATTTCCTCACCTCAAAGCAAGCTGACAGCATAAAGAGCTGTTGTCAGGGGACCGGTGGTCAGCCACGGCTCCTTCCTTCCTCCTCTCCTATATTTGCTAATTTTGCTGACCATTTTCATGACCGTATTGAGAGCTGACAATGAGTGAAGTTAATCTGGCTTTAAGACTTTCCTCAGTACAAAAGCACTGCGTGAGCTAACGCTCCGTGCTGTATTGGTGGGTAGCTTTAGAGGGCATCTAGGTTTGCTGCAGAAAAAGGGCAGGGAACAATGTAATGACATGCTTATTTCTGCTTAAAAACCTCTCCCATTTATTGGCCCTGAAGGTCACTGCCAGTCCCTAAGAAGGAGCTGCTTTCTAGCTAGCACAGATTAAGATGAAGCCACGAAAAGAAGGAAAGAAGCATTTCTGTACAGTGAGCAGCTATTTCAATTAGCTTTGTTGACAGGAAATACAGGGACATTTGATCATACATCATTCATGAGGACTTTTTATTTAATAAACATGCAGTGTATGTTTTTGGAGGGATTTACAGCTTCTTTCTGTTCACTAACCAGCCATTTACCAGCCTTCCCAAACCAGAAAGCTCCCTAATGTCCCAAGGGGGCACAACGCACTTGAAACGAGGCAAGATGGTCGCTGCTCATTTCCAGCTCTGCTATCTTCCTTATCACTTACTTCCAGCTGCAACCCAAAACCTTCACACATAAAGTGGAAAGGGTTTTCTCTCTGTCGCTTTATGTATATTTCATCCTCTTGAACATAATCATTACCCTTGTAACAAGCATCTGCTTGGTGGTGGCTTCCCAGTTCTTCCCAGACCATTTCCCTGACAGCTGACTGGTAAATCTGGAGACTCCTAGCTCTCCCTGAGCAAACAGCTCGTGTTTTTCACCCCCACGCTGAAGCAGAGCTGTGTCATGCCCATGGACGGCATGATTCAGGGCTCAGCCACGGAGCCTGAAATAAGCTGAGTTTATAGTCTCTTGCTGTTGAAGCAGGCACACACACACACTGAAGGCGAGTGCACAGGACAACTGAAAAGGTCAGACACGTCAGCCATCCGGGGCATTACCAAATGGAAACTGGATCCTTGGATTCGGGTGGGTTTGCCTATCAAACACACACCACATCGAGCCTATCCTGTACAGACCGACGTTTCAAAGTTCCCAGAGCCTCTGGCTGCAGTCCCGCTAACATTTAAAGCTAGCATAAGCTGACAGTGGTGCTGGAAGCAATCCTGTCCCTCCCTGCCCTGGCCTCTTCCTACACCCTTAGGCTGCCCTGTCCCAAAACCCCCCTGTCAGCTCCCCAGCCAGATTTACTGTAAAGCTGCACAACCTTTTGCACTGACAAAAGAGGCGAGCGAGGGAAGGAATGGCTGGGGGCTGAAACGACTTCTGTCGAGGCAAAGCTGACTGGAGACATTATCTCGCTGGAGTCAAACCACAGCTAAAATACTAAGGGAAGATTATGAGCCGTTTTATCACAGAAAGCAGAAATTCTTTGGGTTACTTCAGAAAGGAGTTGCACCAGCAACTCCTTCTCCTACAAGGAGGTTAGAACCAGTTGCACGTGCGTACCTACATATATAATTGCATACCTACGTGGTAGGCCTAACCAGGCTGGTTTTAGTACAGCCCACAGCTGAGCTTCACCTCCCGAAAACAGAGAATCTGCTTCACAGTTGTCAGGGTATTTACCATAAAAGCCGCGAACAGACGGCAGCAGAGCTGTCCTTAATAAGAAAACATTGTAAACCCGGTTTGCAGTCTGTATGATGTGCTTGCTTAAAACAAACAAAACCACAAACCAAAACGCAGAAGCCCAGAACCCAGCGACAACAACAAATAAAACCTGTTCCGTTTCTGATCAAGTAAAGCGTCTCCCGAGTTTGTGACAAGATAATGCAGCATCTACTGAGAGCACAGCAACCTTATTTACATCCAGACACCATCACAGGCATCGGTAAGGATTTACTTTCAACCAAAAGCCTTCACAGGAATTGCCATCTTTTCCACATTATAATCTGTGCTTCTGTTAATGATTATATTTCATCATAATATGGAAGCCTGAGCTCTGTAATTTCAGAAATTATCTTTCACACAAACAGAAAGCACCACAAAATTCATTCAAGAGCAAAGCTAGTGTTGGCCCGAAGAACCATTATAACTTCCAAAACCAGAAATAATCATCACGAAGCACGTGAAGGCTCAAAAAAGGAGAACTTCAGCATGAAAGACAAATTGATATCATTTTGGAAACGGTCGCTGCCCTGCAAACTGAATTCTTGCTTGGAAACAAAAGGCCTCGTGAGTTACTTCACAAAGACGTTGCTAAATGACTCCAGCTGGTTGCTGCAGATAGTACGGGCAAGCCAAGGCCGCAGGCCAAGTTGCCAAGTGCAAAGCAAGGCAAGGCTGGAGCAGGACTGGTAGCCCACAAGGATGGAAAACAGCATCAGCAGGAACCTACACGGATCCTGTGAAAAAGCCAACTGAGTTTCAGTCCAATGGTCTCCATATGGAAAATATGTCTAATACCGGCAACATCACGCAGAAAATAATTAGAATTGTTTCAATAATTGTTTAATACAATGACAAAGAGACTGTACACTTGTGAATGTCTGTGTGGATGAGCAAGCGTATTGGTTGAAGGACAGACAGGCATCATTAAACTCTAATGGCTCCCGAAAGGGGGTGACCTACCTTCTCTTGTGGGCATTCCTTCGATGGGTTTGGACAATAGGACAGCATGCTGCTGATCAATATAATACAGGGGGCTGGCCAGCTCAGCACACTAGCAGTGGATATTTTCATTTCCAGTTTACCACTCTGAATACAATTCAGGCTGGAATCCGGCCAAACCTTTGTAATATAAAAAACGAGTCATCTGCTCTACGTGGAGCTGGGGCTCTAGATCTAATTCCTCGACAGAGTTACTGAATTTTCATCAACGCAATCGAAAAGGTCGTTATTATCTTTGTCCTCACCTATGTCAGGTTTTGTGGGATGAAAACAGGCCGTTTAGAAAGGAAAATTTCCTGCATTTTTGCCAAACCTTTCTCTCCAGGGAATAATCAACTTTAGTTAAACTCACAATCTCTCACAAGCTCCAAACATACTAAATCCCTTCATAAATCCACCTCAACCATTTAATCTACTGACAGACCTGCCACAGCCACACTGAAAACTGCTTCTAGGATGTGTGTACCTTATTAGCATGAAAGCTGTAGATGAATGCAGGAGCCTCTCACAAAATGTTCCTTTTCATTCAGCTAGAAAGTAAAAACACCCCGAGCACATGAAAAAGTAAGAAATAATCCTTGTTAAGAAAACTCCTTAATAAAAAGAAGAAATGGCTCCTTTTATTGATTTCTTTCTTTTCCTCAATGTACTGGCAAGTGTTCAGTAGTGCAGGGTATTTATTTTCTTTATTTTCATCTCTTTCTTCGGGTCTGACATCCAGGCACTTACCAGATATATGTTGAGGCTCCGCACTGCAAATAGACCCCTTTGTTAAGCAGTATTTTATGGGCCTTGTTTCCAGAGACAGACAATGCTCTGACCTCTTGAATCACAACTCCTTTAGTGAGACGGATTTTCCCACCTACCAAGGACAACCTGAGAACACTGGTGAGAACCCTGGAAGCGGGCACTTGAAACCACAATGTTATTTATGAGAGAGCAAAATAAGGGAAAGATTAAAGAACACTTTGAACTTTGAAATTAACAATGAGTTTGCCATTTAAGTCTGACAGAGCTCAGGGTTGTGCTAAATGATAAATACAACAGTAATGAAAAACTCCCTCCTGTGCCATTCTACATGCTGTTTGCTCTCAGTTCATTTTCATGCATCTCCTTCAAAAACACACGGAATAACAAAAGATTATTTGAAAGTCAACACAGGTCTTGCAAATTGATTATGTCTATAATCTGAAGCAACTTAATCTTCTATCCATAACATTGCCAATACTTTGGATTTTGTCACAGAGCATGCTATATTAGCGTTATGTATAAAGCGTAAGCTCCCAGACTTACATGATGAAAGGAGGATCTCATCTGAAGTGTAAGTTAAAAAGACAAGCAGTGTGTGACCACTAAGAATAAAACATAAAATGTATTAAGAATATAATCGTTTATTTCATGTTTATAGATTTTATATATCTATATCTATCTATATAAAAGTAACAGGTTTGCAACTGTATCATTTCATTACCAGGGAAACCTCAGCATGGCATCTGATGTTCCCGGATCTCATCTTTTCTCATGGTGAGACTCTATCCTGCCCACAGATCACAAACAAAGGTATTCAAAGTATAACTGCAATTCTTGTTGGTGTACATATATGTATATATATATATTTAATTATTATTAAAAGCTGACACCTTTTGCCTCAAGCCTTCATTCATACTTCAGGATCAAGAGCACTGCATCATCAGCCAGCTGAAGTGCAAAATTATTTTTCAGTCATGAAGTCTGTCTCAAAGTGTGTGAAACAGACACTAGGTATTATGACATGTGACAAGATTGTGAAACTATTTAATTTCTCCATGTCTGCACTCTAATATTCTGAGTTTTTATATTCTGCTTGAAAAGCATAGGTCAACATGTCACAGCACAAGAAAAACTAGAAGTCCCAGCTTCAGATATGTCATGATTTGGAAAATCTGCCAACACAGAGCTGAAGTACTGAAGACGGTATCTGTACATGTCAGTGTAAAACCTCCACTTTGGATGTATGGCTCGTTTGTGCTTTCCACTGGAATTTCAATCTAGTATGAAGAGAAAAGACAAATGGCTAACAATACAGGGTTAACACCAGAAGGTTACATGTATTTTATTTCTAGAGACGCACATTAGGCAGAGAGCTACATTATCATCCAGAATTAGTCTACCCAGCCAAACACATCACCTAGTAAGGGTTATTCATGTAAGGAATTCAAATTGGAGGAGTGTTATCTGAAACAGGGCAAGAATTTATAAACTGGTTGTTAACGAATATAAGGACACCAACTCTACAAAGACAGCCAGGCTCTCTGATTTAGAAGGGAAACCATGAGCAGATGATGATCCTGGACATTCTCATCAAAATGCTTCATAAGGAAGGCAAGACAGCTAAAACATCTGAGTGTCTGAGTAGTCAGTATTACCTGCAGGGCCAAGGCAGCTGCGGTGTGACATCTCACTTCTCTGATAAATGGCAGATCTGCACCTCAAACACTGCCTAAATGCAAAGAAAGAACAGGTACCTGAACTGCCTTTTGGCTTGAAAAGATTAAAATTGTACTGGTAGAACATGAAGGTTCACAAAAGTGTGTGTGTGTATGTATGTATGTATGTATGTATATATATATATGCCATGTTTAAAAAGTTACAAGAGCATCAAATTAAAGTTTTCTAATTCTGGAAGGAAAAATGATTAATTAAAAATAACTGTACTACATGGATCTGAATGTGTCAAGAAACAAGAAACGGCAACTGCTGAATTTTTACAAAACAGAAGCGTATGGAGAATCTGCTACAAACTGAGTTGCAAGTTCTGGGTGGGTGTTTCTCACTGCCAGTTTCTCAGTGAAGGAAAGAAAGTCCTTTGGGGGGAACTACCAAGTCCACGGCTGTTCCATTAGTGTTGTTAGATCACACCAGAAACCACGTAAAAAAAGAAAAGGAAAGGTCAGCTCTCTTTTAATGATCATTTTACAGCTGGACAGGAGCAGGGTTCAGTCTATGACACTGGGTTTATCTCTTAGGTCACAAACAAGCGTGCTGCGTTGCAAGATGGATAGTGCAGCAAAGCCATCGCACAGGCGGGCCAGAGACACAGACAACTTATTGTCCCTGCGTTTTTCATTTAACGGTGAAAATGTTATCTTGCCAATGTTCAGTCGCAGAGTCAAGCAAGACAGCAGAGTAATTTTTCAGGCAACCCTCTTAAGCTTCCTTCCCAAATTTCCCTCAGAAAACTATGCAGCTTTGTATTGGGCACAGATGTTAAGCATCAGTAATAAGCATCTTCTTAATAAGAAACAGGCTTATCTGGAGAAAATCCCCAGACCTTTGGCACCTGCAAAGTAGCGATGACTGATTTTTCTTTGAATCCTTCATACCAATATAGAGATTAGACTACTGCTGACCCTCCCACAAAATACACAGAAATCCAGAAGTCTCTAGTACTTTCACAATCCAAGTGATAATTGTACATCGCATTACTAAAAGATACCTGAAAGATTTGGTCACTGAAGTGCTCCCTCTGCTCATATGGCATCAGTTTTCTCTATTGTGTAGAGGCATCTCTCCCTGTCACATCCATCAACATTTTTGTGCGTGCGTGCGTGTGTTCATTAGGCCAACCAGAAAGCATTTTTCCTCTGCTGTTTACCTCAGTTTTCCTCACCTCACGCCTTCTGTGTTTCATTATTCTGTAAACAAAATGGAATTGTACTTTTTGTATGTGTTCATAAAGGGAAGGAAAAGTCTGTATACGCTCCTTTTGTGCAGAGGGAACTTCTTTGCTCCCCTGGGTCACCAGCTAACAGAGACCCATCCACGCGGGTTGAAGCAGACACAGAAAACCCTCTCTTTGTGAGAACAGCAGCAGAATGAAGCACGGAGCCTTATCTCACTGCTCCGCAGTTAATCCATTAACTTCCCTTTTTCTTCTATTTTCTTTGAATTTCTAGGTCAAGCTATCAGATGTCATTCTGCTAGCCAAAAGAGTGGATTTACCACAGCTTTCCAGGCCGTTGTGTGCTATGAACAAACGACAAAAGCTCACCACACAGAAAGCTGTCTGTGAGGGAGATGGCTGTGAGGGAGAGGCACAGAGGCCTTCAAGTGAACCACAAGATGGTCACCTGCCACCCAGGAGCTTCAGGGCACTGGGTGTCAAACAGGCAGGATGTCACGGGAGGACAAAGTTGGCCTGCTGGTGGCAGAACCCTCAGCACTTACTGGGACCCGGTCTGGAAGTGCCTCCAGACAGCTGTGAGATGGCAGCGGTGCTCGAGGCCCAGCCGTGACAGAGCTGGGAAAGGGCTCCTATGGTGGGGCTATCAGCCAGACTGCAGGCGATAAAATCAGGACTTTACTTCTTTTTATTCTTTTTATTTTATTTTTTTTGAACACACAATAGAATATGCAGCAAGGCACAGGCTGGGTACACTTTCAGGATTTCCTGGTAGCTCCCTCTGCCAGCATTTTATGATCTTTCCATCCCCATCTTCAGGCCACCGCTGACACTCGCCTTTCCTCTGTATTTCTTCAAAGTCTGGCAGGCGCATAAAAGGTGGGAGCGTCCTCATTACCATTCTAGACACAAAGTCGTCTTTTATGTCACCACCTAGACAATATTATCTTTATTTCAACACCTCTGAATACTCTCATTAGGCTGTTTCCTCTCTGGTCTGTGATCTGTTTTCTGCTAGAGCTAAATGTCATAAAAACAGCATTACCAGATAGTCAATCTTTCCCAGCCACCCCTCCAGTCTTCTTTGATGTGGCACACTGGGTTTCTATGAAATCCTCTAGAAACAGATAAGCATTTGGTAGACACAAATCCTGCTGCTACATTTCTTTTTTAAAAAAATCCCAAACCAGCCACAAGTCTTTCTTTCTCTATGCAATTTCCCACTCTGAATGACAGTTGGGCTCCCACTGATATCTGCCTGAAATGCTAGGGTAGGAGTACCAACAAGGTTATCAAGTGCACTTAAAAAATTCTGCATTTTAATCCAATTTGTCACACTTCATATCCACTTACTTTAGTTAATGTATGAGCAGCCGTATTTACTAACCTGAAGCATTGCACTAAACTAAAATGCTGGGACTTCGAGATTTGTGGACAAAGTTGCCACCACGTCTCCTTCCTTTCAGGATACCATGCACAGCAAACATCAGTTTCTCACACAAACCCTCTGTCCCTCAGTTAACTGATCTGATTGAGGTAAGTGGCCCCTTTAGATTCATCTTCTCCTGCTGATTAAAGCATCCACACGACACTCGAGTTAAAGAGCACAACAAAACCAGATGTCGTTGTACCAGTCCTACAAATCCTTTTCTAAACATACCAAGGGCACTTCTGCCGGCGCACATAACTAGGCACGCTGCCCCAACAGAGGTGCTCTGATAGCTGAACTATTCAATTACACAAACGCCCAGTGACCTGTCTCCTTCAGGTTCTCACTCTAATTTGAAATTCCACTATGACTGGAAATTGGTTTGGGGTCTGAATTGTGAGATGCAAAACAAGCTGTTGGAGCTTTGCTAGCAGAAGTGCCTCAACCTCTCGCCTGCACATCTGCACACATTTACTTATACAAAAGTCATACAGAAGGTTACCGGTCAGCTGCACTTTTCTCTCACACAACCAAGCCTATTAGATGATGGTAACATGCCACCTCCCCCACTATTTATCTGTTAAAATTGGAAGGAAAGAAAAATCACACAAGCAAACAACAACTCTTTAAAATCAGTTGAATTTTGAGTGGTGTGTTGACACTAGGATTGCTTTCCTTCACCATCAATAATAAACAGACTGAGCTGCTTTCAGACATTCCCTTCTTCACAAGGAAAATACATGAGTTCATCATTGGGGCTTCCCATTGTTGAAGAGATTGAGAAGTTGTAGCTGTTCTGGTGCAAGACAGTTAAATGCTTTAAAACAGACGGCTGTTCTCTTGTCATGCCACTGCTGCTCACACATTATCCCAACTCAAGCATTATTTCTGTGTAACTACACTGAATAATCCATGAGACAATCCCTACAGGTAGATATCTTACCAGGATGCAGCGTGTCAAAGATTTTCCTCTCCACGAACGCAACTCCCAAGAACCTGAAAGCCTGGTCCTGACTGCCCAGCTGCCCCTTCTCCACTTCTGGCCAGTGCAGATGTCTAACTAACGGCATGGTGGAGCCCTGCATATAACCTCCTTAATATCCAGTACACATATTCAAGGCAGGAATTTCCAAAGACTTGGAACCAAACAAATATGAGGTAGCATGACGGGATGAAAAGACAGGTGGCAGACAATTTATCTTGGTCATCTCAAACAGAATGGATTTTTTTTATTATTTTTTTTTTTTTACCATCCACCATGCTGCTCTATTTTAGGCTATTTTAAAGAGTTCTGAGGTATTTTATTGCTACTATTTTCCATATGGCATATAAAACCAGGTCAACTTAATAATCCAGATCCAACTGTGCATGCCTTGGAAGCAAAGGGAAATTGTAATTGCTGTATTTTAAAAGCTGTAACATCACTAAAATAGTTCTTAAACATATTAAAATGGTGTTTTATTAAATTCCCAGATATCCTGGCACTTTTCGGGATTAGAAACAAATGTGTATATTCTGGCGTCATTATTTTTTCCAGTAAAAGTGCCTTTCTGTGTTCCTTACAATTCTCCAAGTTGCATAAAGGAGGCAAAGTTCCTACTTGAACCAGAAGTGCGCAACGCATGCTTACAGCCTGCAGCCCCAGCCCTACACAGTTGTAACCACTTGAGCAAATACTCGTGCCTCTGAAGAATCACATTCACTTCATTACTACTCTCTCCATGTCACCGTTTCTGCATATAATGAATTAAATTACAAGATCAGAGTCACAGAGAGAAAAAATCTATAAAGATTCTAAACCATAACAATAGCGGAATGAGCAGAAATAGACAAGATTAAAGGAGTGTAAAAGGTACTATCCAAGGGATCTAAAGTTTGTACAAAAATGCAGATGCCTGAGAAGCACGATGTGACAAGGTAACTAGATTACAGTGTGCACATACATATCTACATACAGAAAAAGAAACAGGATTGTAGATAAAGCACTAATATTGATATGGCCAGACTTTTTAAGCATGAAAATGTGGCATTCTCATGCTTTTCTTCACATTGCATTTCTGAATGCAATATAAAGTGATAGAAGACTCCATATATAACGCCAAGGTCCATCATCGGGCCCTTTTGCTACTGAACTATAAAGCCTTCAAATCAAAAGCACGCCTTGCCTGTTCTGTTTTGTTTTTCACAAAGCAGTTTTCTTGTAGAGTTCATGCATTAAATCAGGTAAAAGGTCTTCAAGGAATCATTCTATAAGCACCAAGCCAGACTTTATCAGAGGACGCACAATCACTTCTTAACAAGGAGTACTATATGATAAATTTAATCTCCTTACTCAAGGAATCCCATTGATACTACATCGCTCTGAAAACAAACAGACTGTCTTTAGGGACCAAGGAGACATTTTATTCACCCCTTTTGTACTCAGAGATGTCCCCTTGAGATTTCCCAGAAATATTTACCTTTGGGTGGAGAAGAAGCCCAAGAATTTAATGCCTAGTCTGACAATGTGAGCAAAATTAAGTCACTGAAAGCAGGTTCTCAGAAACTGAGAACGCTTATGTCCTAAAGGAACTGACACCACATATGAACGTGAAATATGCATGTGTAAAGAAGCATAGAATAGGAAGGCAAAAATACGTGCTGTTCCTCCTTTTCATGAGTAGGAATCTGTTTTCAGTTCCATCTGGGTGAAATTTCCTCTGTGCCATGCATTAGAGATCTTTACTCTGGAAAAGGAACAAGACACTGCTGGCCCCGGAAGGGAGGCTGTGACATGTAACACAAGTGTTACACGTATATGCACAAACACTAAGACAATACAGCCAACTGTGCATTTAAACACAAGACCTATAAAAACAAACCTATTCTGGATTCATTGCGCACTTCCTTTCTTTTCTTTGAGAACAGACCTTCAGCTTCACAGTGGAAACCTGACATATGAAATTGGAGTGTAGGTTGGAAGCAAGAGGATGACTTCAATATGATGGAAAAGTACTCATTTCGTTTTCTTGTTAAGTCTAAAATGAGACAGGCTAATTATACGTGGGGAACGTGTCCTACCCCACAAGACAATGAGTATTAAGGGGTTTATCAAAAAGAATGTGTCAGAAACAGATTTTTCCCATGGTTACGTTGAAGTTGCACATGGAAAAACAACTGTGTTTCAATCTAAAATGACACCAAAAAGCCAATAACTCTTCAAAAGTAATTTTCCCTTGACAAATCATTTGAAGAGCCCATAAAGATAAGTGAATATCCAAAAAACAGCCTTCTTCTACACAATCAGGTTCACCGACAAGCCAAAATGACACGGTCACTTCATAGAGAGACACAGTGCTTTTCTAGAGTCTGCTTTCTGGATCTCTTTCGTGAAATCTCAAAGGAGTTTTGTTTGTTTGGCATGGGCAGTGGCAGATGGGCAATGCAAAAGAATGCTTTCCTCAGTGCTTCAGAGGAAAATGCTCCCAAACTCCAGCTGTCACATAATCCCTGTGATCCACTGAAGGGGAGAGACACAACTGGGCTCCCGCAGACCCTGCAATTTTCAGAAATAGCCAAGCCCCTTGGAAATTCCTGCCTATGGATTCATGTTTGTCCCTGCCTAAACTTCTCACTGTAAGTTGCAGAAGATCTTAACCACAGCTGTCAAAGTCAGGTGCTGGAAGCTGAACTCCAAGCCGTAGACATGGACACTGAAAGTGATCCATTCCTCATAAGATTGGAATAGATCCCACTAAGACTTCTATAAAAAACAGATGTCTTATGCTCCTGAAAACTTCAGGTTAGGTATCACTGAAGCAACAATAACTTACGACCAACTAGCAGAGGAGAAATTAGGCTACTATACTTTCTGTAAAAAATAATCAAAGAGGTATAGTGAAATTAGAGCAGTTTTATGCACAAAATGCATGTTATAATTTAAAAGTAGCATTATTGCTTCATAGGAAGACTACAGCCAATAAAAAACACCAGCTTTCTGAACAGCAACATAGCTGTTATCCTCTGATGCCTAACAGAGAAAACTGGACAATCTGCAAGAAGGACCAACTGATGCTAATGAAACTGTTTCAGTCCTTGTACTTGCTGTGTTAGTGCTTTAATTACACCTGCTTAGCAAGTCCTTTCTATCATTTGTCTTGCATGCAGTTATCACGTCTCAGAAGGGAGCAGCATCTCCTCTACTTCTCCACACTCCGTTGTGGTTTAACCCCAGGAGGCAGCTCAGCACCACACAGCTGCTCGCTCACTCTCCCCAGGTGGCATCAGAGGTGTGCACGGATGAAATTTCTCTAACAGCTTCAGGGTTCCACAAATCACCACAGCAGAGATTTTTAGAGGAAGAGTCGAATACTCAAACACTATCGGAAGTCAATGCAATTGGGAAGCTAGCATCTTCAGGCTCTCCTGAAAAACTTATGCCTAGATAAAAGGTAAAAACAGAAAACTGCTTTCTCTCAGTGTACTCAATATCGCTACCAGAGCTGACATATTGCCTATCGTACAGTTCCGTGCAAAGCATCACAAGTTATGCTGCATGGCAAAAGGATCATTAGGAACAGAATTGTTAACTAACATCAGCAAATATCTGCAGAAATGGAGGCCTAGCATGCAATAATGGAGGTGAAGCCCTTTTTTAAACAAGTTGGTATTTACATATCTTCATTAATAGTAAAATGCATTAATGAGTAAGAGCCAGTGCAGCAGGAAACCTCTCAGGGGATCAATTAAGATAGACTTACTTGAAATAAAGCTGTTTAAAACGAAACATGCAATGTAATGCAGGGCAATGGAAATTCTCTGTTTAAAGAAATGGTTGCTTCTCAAACCACGTTCTGATGAGCTTTCTTCACTTGTTTCAGACACAAATTCTAAGAGAAATGGAAGGCCTGCGCTGCAGTTTTTCCACTTGTTGCTTATTGTCACATATAACGAAGGAATACATCCACCTGAGAAGATGACTTTGCTTCAGCCAGCAAAATACAGAGTTCCACAGAGGAAGTGTGATGATTATTTTGTCACCCAGTACAGGTTTGCCCAAAATCTGCCTCCCACTAGGTCCAGGTTTACCTCAGAACAGAGACAGTCTTTGCTGAACACAAAAGCATTGCTGGATAAATGGCAGATGCTACTGACGGTACAGCCTAGAGACCAGTGTGAAGCTGGACAGGATGGAAATGTAATGGCCGAGTCTAAATACCCAACTTGGAAAGGCTTTCTTGAGGAGCATCCCTGTAAGATCCTAAATAAGACATGTTCTCCTGCCAACAAGTATTGTGCAAATAGTCTAATTAGGAAGTGTTCTCTGCTGCCAGAGGCAGTCTGCTTCACAGCTTGGTATTTCTGCCAGACCACTGTGAAGGTGGTGTGCCCCAGCCTTTAAGATGCTCACTGCAGTTTCTCATGTTGAAATGCTCGACATTCCTCTCCACAGACTCCTCTAGGTGGCATTCGATTTAATCTTCTAATTAATCCACTTTGCAGTAGCATTAATCAAGGGTGGACTCTGCCCTGCTTTTTACAAGACCTTTTGCATTTCCACCTCCTCCCTCCCTAGATTCAATTACCACTACGGCTGGTTGAAACTGCTTCCTCTTCTATTTTAAAAAGACCAGTGTTATTTTCCTGTCATCAGCTACAGTGACTCTGCTTCAAATAACAAGGATATGCTCACTATCAAACATTCACATTTCCCAAGATGGTAGCTGAAGATGCAAGAGTTCTCAAGGTAGATATCACATGAGTTAGTGTGGAAGCCAAGTTGAAAGAAGACCAAAGAAAGAGATGCTCTTCGGTGGCATGCGTCTGCCCTGCTTGAAATTTACCGTTAGTTTCCCATAATGCCTCCTTTTTATAGCATCATTATCACAGAATAATTTACAATCAGCCTCACTAGTTGTATTAAGTCTCTTGCAAGTTTATAAAAAGAACATTGTAGCAAGAAATGCCAATTAAAACCACATTAAAACAGATGCACTCCGTCTGCACTGCTGCAAGAGACAACCAGGTTCCCGCCCCAGCCTGCAAAAGAAACAGAGGCAGCACACGCAGCCTCCACAGCTTTTTCAGCACCCAAAGATTGACTAAAAGTGGTGACCAAACAAAGATCCCAAAAGACTCCAAAGACAACTTCCTGCTGGGCTGAAAGATACAAGGAGAATAGAGGAGTATCTTTAAAAAGACAGGAGGTTATCCTGAGGACACACACACAAACACAAAAAAAGCAGTCGACATCTGAGCTCCTGGAGACTGCAAGAGCCACATGAATTTCTTCGGTTAGGTATAGATATTTCATCATTACACAAAGGTTGTCATCAGAAAACTTTCTGAGCTCAGAAAGTATACTAACAGGTACACAGGTCCTTCAGATTATTATAAATGCCAAAAAAATCCACCAGCACTATGCCAATTTGTAAAAAAATAAATTTATGTAAACATAACCGAGCCAGGATTGGGATTCGGAGTTGGAGAGTTCAGGTTCACCTCCTTTCATTGTTCCTGAATAAAGCACGAATCCAAAGAAAGCAAGACAGGGGTAGCAAATTGTCTGTAGTAACATTTAACCTCAAGTGGATTTTGTTCTCAGAGCAGAAAAGCTAAAGGAGAGTGGAGAAAGGGCTTATGCTGACAATGCCAATGGTCCATTAACTGCAGCTGCTCTGCTGCTGGAATGATCAAACTCAGGTTTAACAGCAGTCGTCTTTTCACTTTACAAGGAAGGCACAGAAGAGGCTTGATCCAGCTTATAAATTTTGAGCTTTTAGTGTAACTGACAAGAAACAACTCATTAATGGAGACCTAAGATCTGAAAGAATTAGTAGTATTACTGACTTACCACATCACCCAAACATAACCTCGAGGTTCCCTAATTGCTCTTGTGTTTCTCTCTCTGCCACTTGTGCAAGAGAATCAGGGACGTTAAGACCACTTTCACGAACTCGATGAAAAAAATACAAACGACGTAAGCTGAAAGCTTTTAAAAGCCCCATAGGCTGATGGAAGAAGAAAAAAAAAGTGAGGTCATTATGCTCCAGTATTCTTCTCAGCTGCCCTCAGTGGGTATCAGTCATCATTACAGCACTCTGAATCATAATGGACTCCAACAGTTTAATAATGATTGCAACACCCTTCCTAATGAGGTTGGTGCTGCCCTCTGATGTGAATATTCATAAAACAGGGCTGGTAATGGGTTCCGTCTTGATTAGCAGGCAGTGGTTCTGTATCAAGTTTGAGAGACATCTTTTGATGCAAAAAAAATATCAAATTAAATCCTTGTTTCAAGCAGAGTAAATGAATTTGACTTTAGGTGATCAAGAGGGGAAAAACTTCTAATTAGACACGCAAGCAATCATCTTGTTCAGTGTTCTTTCAAAGAAGGGCTATAGGGACGCAGAATCCTAATAAACCTTCCCTCAATCACCTTTTAGATAAATGTTAAGAATGAAAATTAAATGTAATTAAAGTTCACTAATCTGATGTGGTTTCCACTGATAGCCCTTCTGTTGTTTTTTTTTTTTTTTCTTCTTTGTCCTGTTATCCTCTGCTCAGACCCTCTTCCCCTTTCCTACCAGCCTCCTCTCTTCCAGCAGGAAGGGCAGGAAGGCACACTGCTGCCTGGAGCACCAGACCCCAGACGTAAATAAGCCCAAGGACTGGCACTGGCTCACACCACACTGCCCACCACAGCCACTGCTGCAGCTGCTTTTGAATACAGGTGTTGTCATAGCTCTTGGCAGTGCAAAACCTGAAGTACCTCCCAAGTCATTGATGTAATACTAACACTTCTGGGGTTTTTGTTTATTTGGTTGATTGCTTTTTGATTTTCTTTTTTGAGGGGAGAGAGGGGCACTTAGTCCTCTCTTGTTGAACTGTCAACAATTTCACTTCGTCAATAGAAAAATAACTGGAATCAGCCTTTAAATGTTAGGAAAAACTTCTGTCTGTTAGATCAGCAGAAAGACTTACATTTCCTCCTAGGTCCAGAATGATTACGTCATCTGGGACATCCCTGAATCCTACCAACCCACAGACCTGGGATTCGTGAGGTCATCCTTATAAGAAAGAAGTTTCCCGGCTAATAAACAAAACTTGCAGCAATCCTGCTGTTAATCCAGCCAAGCAGAGAGTGACTGATTTGAGCTGAGCTTCCACTTGCTTTTGGAAAGAAAAGAAACCAAACATTTATCCCTCTCCCTTCATGCAAGATGCTCTCTGCACAACAGGAAAAAGAAGGAAAAAATCAGCCTAAATAGAGATTTTTGTTCACCAACAGGAACTGGACTAGATAGGAGCTTTAATATTAACAAATAATAACAGTAATAATAAAGCTTCTGCACTCCAATGTCAGAGTCAGAGCAGCCAGGAGTCTGCAGTAAGAAAGGGATTTCTAGCCAAGTAATGGGGTGAGGGGAAAAACAAAAGGAAAAACTGGAAGCAGGGGTAAGCTGGTCTCCCAGGCTCAGTATAAAGCCCAACACAGGTGCACAGTGCTTTTAAACCTCTCTGCGAAGGTGATAATGTGAGAAATCCCATTGCAAATATAGCTTCAGGCACTGCTGATCTGTACGATGGGGACAAGACTGCCAAAAGCACAGGACAAATAATGTGTGAGAGAGGTTTTTCTCTGCTCTCCTCCATTTACAATCAGTCAGCATTAACTCGGGCAAAATGTATGTCTGCCTTCCCTTCCCAGACGCTCAAAAGTATAATGAAATCATGAATTCATTACTGAACTCAGCTTCTCTGCCCTCCCACCCTAACTTCCCTTCATTAGCGCAGGCCGTTCCCTTCCCTTTACTCTCCAGTGCTTCGGAGCAAGAGAAAACGCTGTTTATGGGAGCGCCGCTTTCTCCTCCTGGCCAGTGACATTTTAAAACCCCCAGCACGTAGGTGCTCAATTGCAAGAGCACTCGGTATCTCGGCGAGCAGCTGCTGTGTCACTGCCAGCCCTCTCCTGCAGCAGACCTGTCACCAGCCGCCACAGCTCGGTGCCAAGCCCACGGACCACTGGGGGCCAGCAAGCAGATGGCTTATCTCAAAGTCTAATTATCGGTGCTGACTGAAAAGCCCACAGCCAGGATCAGAGTGGGACAGCACTTTGCTGGGTTACTGTTTAGGGGAAGTGGTGCTAAAAGAGGATGGGATAAGGATGGATGACTGCGACTTCGCTGCCAGGCTCGTAGCGCACCCCGAGATGTTGGGGAGCACAGGGCTGAATTCTGCTCCGGGTTCTGCTGACATCTGGCTCGTTGCAAATGATACACCAGGAAACACAAAATGTCTTTTACAAAAGCAGAAACAAAAATCAACACCTTCCCAGCATCTTCAGGTTTCACAGAGAACGGTGCAGCAAGAATTAACAATACTTCCTTCTCTTTTGTCTGCAGTAAACACTGCATGCTGCACTGAGCCACACAGACCATACTCGATCTGAGCTGACAGCTCAGAACAGTTTCCAACCATACCTTTTTTTTTTTTTTTTTTTTGAGCTTGCAATGAAAAGAACAATCCCAAATAAGTGAGCTAGCAGAGCTAGCAACCCAATATGAACCACACCTGTTTCATTCACTTTCAGAAAAGAACAACAAAGATAGCCATATTAGAAGGAAAAAATCAGCCCAGCAGTTCTGGGTCTTGTTTTTAAATCTAGGCTGATTTAGAGATAAGCCTGAGCTCAAATTAAGTGAGACAGTGAGACCAGTGCAACGCAGAGCACAGAATGCCAATGCCCCTCTGTCCTTGCCAAACAACCATCTTAATATCCTTGGGCTTGGGCCATCCACGCTGCTCTGTACTCATCCTTGTTTGCAATACTATCTGCTTTTTCAGCAGCAGTAGTTATTCAGTGTTGTCCTAGATGCCACTGACCTCTTATCTCTTCTTTCTGCAAAAATTCTAGGGTTCCTCGTTGGGTGCAATATCCAGCACTTATCGGGCTAAGATTCAACCAATTCATTTCAGCTTTGAAAACACAACCAATTTCTTCTTTACCTTTCCAGACAAGTTACCTTTTAAGACAAGTTCAATACCGCCTTACTAAATATGTCATCCCCGAAATTGTGGCGACAGAAATCATCAGGTCTCTTTCAACTGTGCCACTTATTCTTCCGTATCTGAAAATACTAGTAGCTGTATTATTCATATTTAGTTCCTATGACAATGAGAAAATCTCCAATGGCAGAACAAAAGTCTTATTGTGGTTGCTTCTACAAAGGGATGAAAAGTCACACAAGCATGGAGAACTACTTTATCTGAAATGGCCTTAGTGAGAGAGCCAGCACTATTCAGATGAAAAAGGGAAGAAAGGAGGACATGTCTGAAAGTCAAGCAAAATATTCTCCAACTCTGCAAATTAACCGTAATATTAATATAGAAGTTAAAAAAGGGCCATGTGTTGTTACTTGACAACCACATGGCTAAGGACATCCCAAGGCTTCTTTGAAGAGGAGAGCATTCCTACCAACGTCATGAATTAACATTTGTACGAGTTGCCTTCCATAGCCTTGAAGCAACCAACATTTGTTCTGCAGCTCAGCATGTCACCGACTCTGCATCCCTCCCACTACCCTGCCTTTTTGTGCCCATGTGTGCAAACAGTCCGTGACAGGCACCTTTTGTCACCCCATTCCACGCAGCCAGGCTTCAGGGAGCACTGAACTACAGCAGGAGATCGCTTACCCCATCCTCCTGGTTAGGGAGATGCAGGTCATTGGAGGCGGGGAAGGAAGGCAGAAGAATTTTCTCCAGCTGGATATCTGCTTATCTACATAAAATGCTTTACGCTGAATAAAAAGAGACCATAAAATGTTCGTGTAACTTGACAAATAGGCTGCTTCTTTCCCTGCTCAGTCTATTATAACCCCGTCACGCAGTAACTTGAAGCAACCTAGCAAAAATGTAAATCAGAAGGCAGGCAATGCTCTCCGCCCAGTCACAGGTGATGGAAATGCTATCCAGAGAGAGGTCTGCAGGACGTAGATCTGCAGTGATCTGCTCAAGCCAGCTGAGGGTCTTTAAGCTCGCTACTTTGAGTGTAGGACAGCCAGAGCAGTCAGAGTGGGCTTGTATATATTGTTGCTTGCCGCACGCACAATACAGTGCTGCTGCTTTTATGACTGCAATAAAAAGGTGCCCGGACGTGCCCTTGGAGGTGTTGCCACACTAGGGAATATTTGGTACTTCATTTATTTCTCGAGCAGCAAACAGCAGGGTGAGGACCTGAACTTCTGTAGTCAATGTAAGGCATTAAGTAACACTACATAATATTTGTAGCTCTACCCTTCACTTTTATATTAAGGGTGTCAGTAAAGGAAGAGGAATTGAAACGCTCTCAGTAAAGTCCTCCTAATTAGCATATCACCACAGTCTCTGAGCACCTGCGTGGTCTCAGCCTTCCCAGTATTCTTTCAATAATTCCATCATCTGCCACAATTGCATTGAACTACCGCAGCTATGGAAGTAGTCTCTTAAAAAAGAAAGATATTGGAATGCATAGGCACAGGGAAATATAATACATTGGCTGAAGTAGACAACGGGTATGATTCAGCAGGACTATTTCCAACTGTAATCGTTATCAGATGTTCCACAGGCAGATTCAGAAAAGCACATGCAGGAATTAACTAGCCTAAAGGAAACATCAATTATGTCCTAAAGCAAAAGCTTACATTTTTATTTTTTTCAATGAGGACTGAAAACTGGAAGAGGCTAAATATCCACCTTACCCACTGTCTGTCTCTCTTGGTAACATCACCTGGGCACAACTGAAGGGGAGAACAAGGCAAGCTTATAATGAACGATACTTGCTCTGCATGCTCTCCAAGTTTCTCGCTGTTTACAGCTAAGGCATTTGAACTCTTGAGCCTTGTGCTCAATAGGTCCTAATGGATTTTTCTTCCACAAATCTGTCTCCTCACTTCTTAAACCCATGCAAATTTTGCATCAAAACAACCCGTGGCACTAAGATAACAGTTCAGAGGTGTTCTGAAAAGAAATACTGTCCTTCACTTGTTTTGTGCCTACCAGCTAACCTCGCTAATGATCTCCAGTTCTTGTACCAGAACTAGTCAATAACTTCCCCGTTCTCAACACTCACAGTTTAATAAGCCTCTATCCCAGATTTTCTCCAAGTGGTTTCTTCTCCACAGTGCAGAGACTCAGTCCACAGACACTCCTCAATATGGAAATTGATGTAGACCTTGAATTATGCTTGTCATCTTTTTCTGCATCTTTTCAAGTGCATCCTTTTTTTTTTTTTCTTTTCCAAAGGGGGAAGAGTGATGATAGGAGGAACAAAGGAACCCAAACCACACAAAATATTAAGATGAGGATGCTCCATTAATTTATTCCGCACTACAAAGATGTTTTGGTTTATTCTCTCTTCCTCTACTAACAATCACTAACATTCCTAATACAAATTTTATTTTTTGGAGCCTATTTAGTGGTAATTTTGAATGCTATTTATATTCATAAAAAACAGAAAGCCGTGTTTAAAATCTTATTAGAATGCCCTGAGACTCAGCAAACTTCTTTCTGCCCAGTTCTTCCTAAGTTCAATTTTGACGGCTGTAAGTTCTGGTTTTTCTTCCATTTCACCAGTGAGTCCAACATACTGCCTTAAATTCAAAGAACGCCTAAGAACAAACCATTAGCATTTACTCTTCTTCTCCCTCAAAAAATCTTGTCCTAAAGCTCTCTGGGGGAGAAGGAAGGAACCTGGATCGACCTGCCTGCCTATATCTCCAAAGCCTGGCACACTCTGGATAGGTATGACTGCACACACTGGGTATTGAATGATGGTAATTAGCTACACGTAAGTAAGTAGCTACAAGTGAGTCCATTCACAAGTTACAGAGGCTAGTTGTGGCCTTCAGAGAACATCCTAATGGAAGGGACATCTCTGTTCCAGTGCTGTCTGCCTTTCTCAGGGTGTGTACCAAGTTCATGAACTAGCCAGTGCCGCACAGCCAGGACATCGTAGGCTCACTCTGCTAAATCCATGGCTGTTTCTACAGATGTCTCCAAAAGTCCTCAGGAAGTAGTAAAAGAGCTACTACAGAGATCTCATCTCAAACGTTCAGTAATCACCATTCTCAACACTGTCAACAGCAGACACCAGTTTTAGCTCTTCAGTTCATCTGACACTCCTTCATAACCATCCCAGCCATCTATTCACCTCCACAGAGCTCCACTGGAAGCAATACTATGAAGTGTTTAATCTCATCTGATTTTTCTACCCCCATACTTTCAGGCTAAAACTGTGCTGCAACACAACATCTGCCACTAAGCACTCCTCGCTACTTCACCCCAGTGACTGCCCACCTTTTACTGCTGGAAAGAACAAGCGCTGCTCATGCTGCTCTGACTCACAATGCAGCAGTAGAGAATCATGCTCTGAACCCTCACCTTATTGATCTTCCGTTTTCACCTGTGAAAAACTCAGCTATTTGGAGGTTTAGCCCATGCAAGTCTCCAATTTTCTCCTAGTCTCTTTCAGAGGCTTCTAGGCGTGCAGAGAGACCTAGAGTCTCCTGAAGGAGGGCTCTGGTCCTAAGATTAGCAACAACACTGTTGCAACAAAGCCAGAGCGTTAGAGTAAAGGTAGACAAGATTTCATTATGGATGCACCTATGCAGAATTCCAGAATCTCTTAACGTAAAAGTACAGATAAAATCTTGACAGAGAAGCATGGAGGAAAGACAAACATTCATCCCTCCTTCCCTCATCCTACTATTATCTGAAGCCTTAAAGCATCTCACCCATGTGCACCATCATACTCAGAATAATACCATTGCACAACATACTATATCCCATCACGTTCCTGGGATGAAAGCTGTCTAATAGAAATATTTCATGGTACCTTCTTGATTGCTTCACACTTGGTCTGTTGCGTAACATGGCAGATAGATGGAAGTAATACTGCTGTATAGATTTCCAAGTATGAAAAGTAGAATATCCACATTCTACCTGCTTACACAAATATAAATTAGTATAATCACTGAATTAATATAAATTAAACATTTTTGCAACAGCATCAGACATGGATGTTTACCACTTTACCTTTCTCACCTTCTCCCTTTGGCTTCCTCCATATTGTAAGATTAGTTTCATGAAGAGAAATTAAGATTAAAAAAATCCATTGAAAGTAAGAACATCATGTCTACATTTTTACTGCTAGGAGTTATTTCTCCTAGCTTAGTCCTTCACGTCAACTCACTTCTGGCTTCTCCTGACAGTAGCTAGTAGTGTCAGAAGCATCAGCACTTTAATCACTGGATGGGTGGTAGTCAGTTACTCTCTTTTTCCAGTGCCAGAAAATGATCTTACACCTCTCTTCTCACATATAATAGATAATTATATGGTAAAACACCCACATATTTCAAATTTATTTAGAGAGGGAAAGAAAGAGGGTTGCATTGACTGGGTTTGAATACAACTGTTGCTTTGAATACTGATTAAAACTTACAGTTCCCCAAGCACACCACCAATTACCAAGAACATCTAAGCATATTAAGCACGTATGAAATACAGTAATGTATTTTACATTGTTTTCAATGCATCCGCTTCTTTCTTAGCATGCATAATACAATGGAGAACATACCTGTGCTACCTAAAACGCCTGCCTGCCATAGCAAGTCAGATGCCATGTTCAGTTACTGTTATTGCACATTCCTCTCCATCCCCCAGCAACGATAAAGTGGTCTCCTGTTTTGTCACTACCCATCAGAGCCCAGAGGTATCCTACAGCTTTAGGGGAGTATCCTTAGTTTTCAGATATGTACCACTGAGCTGCCTTTCATAAAACTTAGTGCGTTCGAGAAAAAATGTAGGTCACTTGGTAAACTGGAATCCAGCCTTTACTGGCTGGTGCCATAGCAGCTGGGATATGGGAACAAGCATCATTTCTTTCGGTGAAGTACAAGAAATAAGAAAATTACCTGAATACTTACATAGCACGTCAATAATAGCCAGCATTTACAAGCAGATGAACTATTTATTTGCTTAGAGGGTAAACAATGGCTACAGTGCCTACCAGAATTTGGGTACAAGAGCTTTGGTACCCAAAGTTCCTACAGGAGAAAAAGTGCCAGTCTCTCTGGCAGGGCTAGGAAATTCAAAACTGAACTCCTTTTACAAGAGGAGCTACTCTGTGCATCTGGATTTGGATGAAAACGCACATTTTGAAATTAGATGGAACCATGCCTAACTAAGAATTAAAGTCTTGTTCTGCAGAGACAATGCCTACAAAGCCTGTATACGTAACGCACATTCACTAGGGGAAACCAACCCCAATTGGTGCTAAGTTAATTAATTGCTTGGTGTTAACAGATGGTTCATATCTGAGCTGCAGTTTTCCAAATTCCTGCTCTTGTGCTTTGAGCTGTTTGGACAAAGCAAGTGAGACTAGAGGAGCTAAGTGTTATACTCATGTTGGGTCCAGCCATCATCACAATATTTTATCTGTTCTGCAACTTTCCTACACCGAACTTCTGGGGAATCAAACTTCCAGAGTTCTTGAGACAATGGGAGGTAAGACATAATCCTAAAAAATACGTTAAGAAAATTGGTTTTCTATGACCTATAGCCACAGTATTCTGGGGGACTTCAGGCTATAGGGTAGATACAGCAACTAAGAAATGAATCAAAACCCTGGTTCTTCTGACTAAATTATTTTTTTCCCTGCTTCTCCAAGATGTTTCCCTAGGCAAGTGTCTTCATTTCTTTTTAGTGTGGACTGAAAAATGTCAGCAGAGAAAACCATAAACATGCCTCTTCTGTTCTGTCTCAAGTTTTGAATAAAGCTACAGATCCGATTCTTTACTGCAGATTATCAAAGTTGTTGTGGGGATTTTTTTTTATTTTTTATTTTTTTAAATGATGCTACCCAACTGTGAAGGGAATAAAAGAGGGAAAAAAAAAACACAGTCATGGGAAGGCAGAGCACATCAGCCAGCTGGTCCTCAACGTGGTGAGCAAGAAAATCCTGTGGGGTTCTCTCTTCCTCACCTCATCTGGTTTATTAAACCCCAGAGACAACAGACTTCACTCAGCCAAGGACACACGAGTTGCAGGAGGGGGAAGACCCTAAAGTGCAAAGCAGATTAATTTTTGGTTTTGCTATGACAAGCTGTTGGGGGAGGGCTGCTGAGGAGGGCTACACAAATGCAGGGTGACTCACAAGCTCATTGTTCCGATTCCCCAGGGATAAACAAACTTCTCTCTGATGAAATCAGAATGCACAGCAAATTTACATGACTGATGACTAGGTAACAGAGCCCATAAACTGATATAACTTACTTATTCTTTATATGCCTCCCTTATATTAAAAAAAAAAACAAACTGAAGGTTTCCATTTTTTAATGTGTAATATGAAGTGTGATTATTAAAAACATTTTTCTACCAGTGAGTTCCTCAAAAATTATTCTAATAATCACAGCTGCTTAAATTGACTTTAACACTGTGATTCATCACTTTAATTACAGAGACTTCCTGAGTTTCCTGGCTGTAGGATTCCTAACCATCCCACTGAAAATGCACAATAGGTCTTCCATAACCATTTCATAGAATACCCTGAGCTGGAAGGGACCCACAAGGATCACTGAGTCCAACTCCTGGCTCCACACAGGACCACCCAAAAATCAGACCACATGTTTGAGAGTGTTGTCCAAATGTTCCTTGAATTTCAGCAGGCTCAGTGCCATGACCACTGCCCTGGGGAGCCTGTCCCAGTGCCCGACCACCCTCTCAGTGAAGAACCTTTTCCTAAAACCAGCCTGACCCTCCCCTGTCATAGCTTCTTGCTGTTACAACTACAGCTCAGCAAATGATGAAGATGCTTCCAATATTTGACCAGTCTTAAACAAATGACTAAATCTAGGACAGACTCTCCAAAATACATGTATAAAGGCTTACATGACCAACTGTTCAAGGGCTTTATTTCCCTGGTTGGGAATGGCTGCACTTTAACACCATCTTAAAGAAAAGCAAACCTTAAAGGTCTCCAACTTGAGCAAGGAGGAGGGACACAGCTCAGCTAACCTTTGTGCTTTGCAACACCACTGGCTGTGCTTACGAAGAAGAGAGGAGGTTCTTTTTCCAGTGGGAAACTGAGCCTGCATAGGTGGCAGCACAATGCCACCTGGAAAACAAAACGGAAAGGGCACGTTAAGGGAAGAAAGATGAGAATCACCTATGAAGGGGGAGGGAGTGCAAAGCAGCACAAAGGCGGCATTGAGGTGAGAACAGAGCTGTGTAGCTGATTTCTTCTTACGTGGCAGCATGACATACCAGCTAGGTAAATGACTGGTGTTTTTCTAACAGTCTCGTAGGTTTCTAACATCACTCATTGCTTTCTTATTAACGTGGCATTTCCTTTATTGTTTTGGTCCCTTTCAGCCAAGTAGCTCTGTGCCTGTGAAGTCTATGCCTCTGACCTGAACATTGGGAGGTTAAAAGGTTTGTTCACAGAGCGTTCTGTAATTACTACAGACAATTCACTGTCGTCCAGTGGCTTCCAACTCCCCATTACATCTATTTTTAAACAGCTATCAAATCCCGTACAATACAGCAGCTCCGTGGATACACGGGTGTTTTTCTATATAGAAAGAACACAGCAGACTTCAGAGCAGCAAATAGATATTTAGTTACATGTGCGACTCTAACAACATCTTCGCCCTAATCCTATCACCCAGTATGCTTTCAGAGATTGTTTCACACAATATATTACAGTTAACTAATTTGTTTATCAGAATTGTACAAGAGCAAATGGCACTACAAACTATTTCCCCATATCAACATTTTTTTCTGTCCCAAGCAGGCCAACAAGCCATTAATCTAGCATATTTTCATTATAAGTAAACAGCTGTATGACATGAGCTTTAAATTAAACCCAAACGTTTGAGCCCGTATATAGCAGCATTTCGTCAAAATGATAATCAGTCATCAATATTGTATGTTATGCTATGCCAGTGGACCACATTACTGTATATCCATACCTTTCATCATTTATTTTTCAAATGAATTATTAGTTCTGAAAGTCCTACTGTGGTCTACAAATACATCTTCTCTAGTCTGCTCTACTGGATAATCTTCCCTGATTGCCATTTTGTATTATCTCTATTTAAGCTGTGTATAGATGCAAGTGCTTTTGCAGACTCGTTTTCTTTTCTTTTTTTTTTTTTTTTAAAGCATTGAACACAACAAAGTCCAAAAAAGGCTAATTTAAAGAAAGGGTTTGTTCTTTATTTCTTTTTATGTGTCAACATAATGGTCAGAGGATTTAGATGTTAAATGGCATGCATTATAAGTAGGCTGAAAACCCGCTCCAATAACAGTGCAAAAAGTGTATACGGGTTTGATGTTTCTTCCTAATCCCTTATGTAGTTTCCATTACAGGAACAAAAAGGAATAATAATAAAAAAAAAGCTAATGCTGAGAGGTAAGTCAGAACAGCAAAGAAATTGCAAATCTTGTTCCTACCATACCTAGTTGTTCCTAATATTTACCTGAAATATATACATGCATATATGTTTTACTGATGCTACATCACAAAACATGAATGGAGGAATTAGAAGTAGATTTTTAAATTAGAAAATCTCCTCTTTCAGTGGAAAATGCAAGCCATTAGATGAACACATTAACAGTTGTTTTCGCTGCTAAAAACAGATAAGGCTTTTGCTTCAGGGAACTAATGCAAAGGAACTTCCTTGAACTAGAACTCTGAATGCAGGCACTTCTCTTGCAAGATAAAGCAGTCAGGCTCAACCTCAGAAAAAAGTTAAAGTGCTGACTTTGCTCAAATGCCTGTGTCGCAAGATGGAAGATCTTTCTCCCTGGTCACGTGGAGGTAATTCAGTTTCTTTAGTTACCTTAAAATAAATTGGACTTCTCTTGATCACATTTAAATTAGACATTGAAACCAATATCTTATTATTTTGTGATAGCGTCTGCAAGTAATCTCTCCTTCCCAGAACAAATTACTGTCCTCTTACTAAAATCTCTTACAGATATTTGAAAGATATTTCTGCACCAGCTTGCTATTATCTAACAAGAAAGCTAAAGAACTGATACAGTCACTCACACTTCCTTTCTTCCTCCTCCCATTCTTATTTTCCCTTC